>NC_092241.1:33042296-33157296 GCF_036320965.1 Panulirus ornatus | reverse complement strand
TCAATACAAGTTGGTAAAAGCCTCGTATTTTCACAAGTGCCATCAAATCCCGTCCCTACTCTCCATAACTCGTCCATATAACAGTATCCATTTCACAAGTGCCATCAAATTCCGTCCCTCCTCTCCATAACTCGTCCATATAACAGTATCCATTCGAAGCGAAATTGTATCTTGAAATCGTTTCTGTCTCAGTAATGTATTATTGTTATGGTACGAGGTGACCCTTCCCCTTACGCACGCTTCCCCAGGTACCCGCGTTTCCGCTTCCCTGACTGAATTAGAAAACTCACAGTCAAAGAAACCATAACCATACCCCCTACCGTCACCCGCCGACCATTTACAAACAAATGCATGGTTCTTATGCATACGCGCTCCGCAAACACATAGAAAAAGTGAGAAAGTAAAGCGAACGATGACGGGAAAGAGTCAAGAACTTACGATGTTGGTGTGAGCGAGAGAGACAGCCTTGTGGAGGGTGGTAGTGTTCTCGTTGGGTTAGTCCCAAGCTGGATAGGGAAACCAGGAATTCAGACCAGGAATTCAGGAGTTGCCGCGCAAATATTACTGTGGGCAAGGCATTCTTAAATTGTGGGGCGTGTCCCCTAAAGGAGATGCGACAATATTACAGACGGGCCGAGAGGGTCAGTGAAAAACGCCAGGATCTATCGTCAACTTAGTAAAAAGTGCAGGAAACACATACAAGCATATCAACAATTACGAGCCATATAACTTCCATTAAGATAAATTGTAAATGGAGAGATGTCGGTGTTTCGTTTTCAGTTTGACGTCAAATAATCTTAATGAACCGTAATATCAGTCAATATACTTAAACTTCGGTTGGGGCTGGGGATGGCTCAGATGTCTCCTTGTAGGGGAAGGGGACACAGGACAAATGGTTTCAAAACCACTCTAGTCAATACCCAATGATATCAAGCCATGATCTTAACCTTCAGACCTACGCTACCGTCCGTTGTCATAAAGTCCCAGTTAGTTCACGAGCAGCATAATACACACACGGACGTCTAGGATTAAAGTAGTGCAAGAAACCCATGTTCTATAGACTAATCAAAACCTGACTGGACTAAAACATATAGTTTTTAACGTGCATGACACACACATCCTCGTGGTGAGCAATTGTACAAGTAATCATTAGATTATGATGCATTTGATGAACGAAAAAACATGAATTGCCATTTCATTTGCAGATTTATCATATGCACATGCATTACATCAGACGTCCTTCAGTGACTGATTACATTATACGTATATACATAGTAAAGTGCTGGGCAGCGTTTTTCATTATTTCCGTCTGAAAATATAGATTAATCTTAAACATCATCTGCTGCTGAATCTGAGAAAATAATTTCTATTGTTTTGCATCGTTTGCTCCATCATCAACTATGAACGTCCATCTCTTAACTTCTGTGAAAAGCAGCGAATAGCATATTCTCAAATTAAATCGTTTCGAGCCTTGTGGACCGCCAAGAATACATGCTGTTAATCCACTATGCAATTATTTCGTATGTTACCCTAATATTTCAACCCGTTCTGGTAAGTATAGCAGTTTACCGAGTTGTTCACGAATGTCATTTGGTTGTTCTCCATGCGCCTCCAGTGCAGTGGATGAATACCTGCATAACACATCACAAAATATATGTTAAGATCTCCCAGATGTTCCTTCTTCTTCCTCTACTAAAATTCATATTTTCCTACGTTTTTTTCATTCATACTAGCTTCGCCAAGTTAGGTTATGGCTTGAGGTATCAGAGAAGCAAAGGTTTCAGTTCTAATGATATTTATTCACAGTCATCTTTTGTCAATTCTTACTCAATCTAACCTTCTTTTAATTCATCCTACCGTATAGTCTAGCACTGGACAAAGCACAGTAATGATAAAGAACGCCCAACATCATACATTCTCAATAATGAAATCTTGACCTCGTCGAATGTCTGTTGGTTGGCACATATTTGGCAAACCTTCCCGTATAATGTCATTCATCTGTACAGATGCCTGTCACGTCGTTGGACAAAACAAAACATGGCTCGAGACAGGCGCTCATTATCTTGAATATGGATTAGCAGATGGATGACGGTACACAGGCCATGTCAGTAGGTCATAAACCACTGACGTGTCTACATACCACACGTTTCATGTTCGTTAGCTATAGTTTGGGTATAGCTAATCATATATCTGCTCTTTATTCTTGTAGAGTAAAATTTTCACGTTTTTCTTAAGACTGCATGTGGAGAAATGTCATAAATGAAGCCATGAGTGACAAAGACACCTACCCCTTGTCTTTGAACCAATTCTGCCAACAAAATATGGCCTGTCCAACAGAGGATGCCTACCGACGAAGTAAATGAGTTGGCTTTGTTAAGCACAGAAGACGATTATCTGTATATTTGTCTCTGATATCACATCACCTAATCAGCGTTTTAACTAGCCCATTCCTAATACGATCCTTTGCAAACGTCTGTTCTCAATATCACGATTTATGCATTCTTAAAATGAAGTTCGTTGTACGCTATGGAGTCAATGAGGAGGAAGAGTTGCACGAGTCGAACAGGACACACCACAAACCACAGGATAAAATACCTTCATCAGTACCACCATCACTTCTAACATATCATGAACGACGGGATACAACAGCTGCATCACCGCTACCACATGTCCAGCATAGTACTAACGACACGAGACACCGAGTTTATCATCACTTAATATCATGTAAAACATATTGCGCCAACATCAAGAACCTCATCATGGCAAACATTATGTGCTATTCATCATATAATTAGCATATCGTTTAACATATAGCTAACCCACACGACACAACAGCTGCATTGCTATGCACATCTTATACAGAAATCATGGGTGATACCATACAAATCTTTCGGTGGTGGACATAACCATGAAGCAAGATGCAGATGAAAGGAATAAGGGACATTGCTGAACACGGATTTAAGCTGAAATTAATGAATGTTAACGTGGACAACTCACCTACCAGTCAGCTTGAGGATAATGCACCTAAGCTTGAGAGAGGGAGATTATACTTTCAGATGATGGAGGGTGATTTAAGACTTCACACGACACAAACACTTACATATGAAGTGTGAGTGGCACCTGTACGACTTGCATGGCTGGATGAGTAGAATGACTAACTAGGAGATATACCACAACGGGACAGGTGGGCTGGTAGTCATGCATCATAGGATCAGCAGACTGAAAGCTGGATACAAGTCATACTGCAGGACAAGATGGAAACTACAAGGCACACTTTAGAGCAGGAAGAAGAAAACCATAAGACGTACTGTAGCACAGGAAAAATAGTCACAAGAACAGAAAGCAAGCAAGAAGATATTCCAGAACAGGATTAAACCACAAGATAATTGTAGAAGAGTAAGAAAACCAAAAGATGTATTGTGAAATCGGAGGAAAAATGATATAATTCAGAACCGGCAGAAAAAACAAGTTACACCACATAAGTGAGGAATAACAAAACATGCTGCAGAGCAGGAAGGTGCACTGCACCTAAGGAATACCAAATCATGTAATGCAGAACAGAAAGAAAACTACTCGATATACAGTAGAACAGGAAGAGAGCAAAATTACATACAGCAAAACAAGAAAGTAACCAGATCTACAGCAGAACCGGAAGAAGACACATATTTCGGTGAAATCATCGTTGTAATGTATATTTACAAATCACTGAGTATAAGGTTATCCTTAACAAGACTCATGAATTTCGAAACTAACTTGATGGCGCCGTGGGAACAGTGCTCAATATGAACAAACATTTCCCTAGTAAAATGAGTATGAACTTCAGAAATGATACTCTTTAAAAAGACAAAAGACAGCTATATATGAAACCAAGACTTCTAGAATCCAGACCTGAGTACGAGATGAGTTTCATAAGCAATGTCTTAGGTGGACTGTTGATATTTACATCTCCTGAGAGAGCTGAGTATCCCAGAAACCTAACGACTTATCTTCTAGGCGACACATGCTAACCCACTCCGTGAGCATTACAGAAAACGAATGTATGGCACAACAGTAAGAAGCGAGCTCTAGGACCACAGAAGTGACTCTGTATATATTCCATCGTGTTCCACCAATGACTCAAACCTAAATGTCTTAGAGAAAAGAAAAAAATCATCGTCATTTCAGCCCGTCCGTGCCCTTGACTTTACTTGTTTATATATATATTCAGGTGCCTCATCAGGCGAAGCATCACCTAGCCACCAGCATCCCTATCATTGCACACACCCCTGTGGTTGGACTCGTGCCTTCTCCGGTGGAAGATCTCTCTGTCTCGGTGTTGCAGCTGTAATTTTCCCACAGTTATCGACGAAGAGTGTCCCGTGGCTGGTATCAGCGATTCATCGACTTGCTTGTGGGTGTCGGAGGCGGGTGGACCTTGGAGTGAGGGTGAGGGTGAGCTGTGAGTTGTCATGATTGCAGGTTTTAGGAGAGGCACTCCAACGTGAAAGGCGGCGACGACGGATTTCTTCTTATCTTGCACAGGAGAGGGACAAGCTTGCTCCCACGACAGGTCATGGGAGAGAGTGTGGGAAAGTGTGTGTGACGGGGTCTAGGTTGCATCCACAACTGGTCACAGGGAAAAGTGAGAGAGGAGGGAGTGATGATTGACATGTTGTGAGGCAACATGGCAAGTCCTCAGGGAAAGAGAAGGAAGTTGTGATGGTTAATATGAAGTAAGGCGAGGACTGGTTTGCTTCCACATCAAGCCACGAGGGTCTACGCTCAGTTAGGGAGTAATGATCCACGTACTGTTAGATGAGGAATGGCTTACCTCAGTAGCCGGTCACAAAGTAGAGTCATGGCGTGGAAATGATAACTTTCGTGGAAAGAAAACTAGTCTTGATTATATATATATATATATATATATATATATATATATATATATATATATATAAGTATATATAAGGGTAGGATGCACCATAGATTTAGAAAATGTACTTTTATAAAAGTCCTAAATGTAAACTTAATTCTTTATACATTAGTCGTCATGGCACAGACCAGTTCATACCCTTGTCGAGGCATCTCAGATACACAGAAGCTGAAGAGGATGGGAAAAGGAAATTTGAGGACATTAATTTGACTTCAGGTGTTTTTAGGCCTGATAACTGAAGGTAGAAATTAGAGCTTCGCTGTTTAAGGAAAGGAGGTTCCATAACGGTCAACCCTCGTGTGGTTGGTCCTCACACTGGAACTATAAGAAGCATCGGCCAGTCGAGTGCAATAGATCTCAGGTCTTGGTGGCTGAGATACACGCAGACAACTCACGAGAGCAGTGGCCGAAACGATACCTGAAGGACAGAGCGAGAGCACCATAATGGCCGACGGAGCGAGATAGCTGGAGAGAGATGACGGAAGAAATTTTTAGAAATCAAAGGCTTTTGATTCCGGAGTGACTAAAAGAGAAGTAGAAGAGGAGCGATAATCTACATTGTCTGAATGTTTGAATATTTGCAGTTAAAGTTCAAAAGTAGAGTAAAGAGTCCACCTCCTTTTAATGAAAGATTACACCTCACGACTGAAAAAGCATGTTACCAATATACTACTAGAAATCTTAAATATTTTGGAAGACTTCAACTTTTTTCTAATCCTTTTTTCAGAAGAATATAAAAGCAAAATGCAAGTAGGACACAAAATAATAAAAAAAACTGGGAAAAGAGCATTAAACATTGAAAATACTTATCGCTGAATTTACAGTTACTGAGGAAATAAGATACGGCTAACAACAGCAGAAAACCAATAACCGATGGAAATCTGTTCATCATCCACGGATGTTATCAGTAGTTATGCGAAATATACTGTTAAGAAAATAGTGTGGCGAACATTGAAAGGTGAACAGAGACTTATGCCTCATCACCAGAAACTTTCATCACAGACCATCAGACTTCACATCATTTTTTTTTCCATTTAAATCGATTGTAAGAGCAATCATAGTTGTCCAGATTAGAAAAGATATAGACCCTAGTTGGTTTATGAATGTCGAGATAACGGCCCTATGATTAACATTAAGACTAGAGACAAGCCATATGGGAAAAGATTAAAGGAAATACTTTCAAAAACACAAGGTAAAATCTTGGTAGTGACTTAAATGAACTTTCTGAAGAATCATTTTTTTAGTACCACGGTATTTAAACAGGGATCGCGTAATGAAAATCCGTAGGTTAAAGCTAAGAAAAAAAACACATCAATCTATGGAATCGCGTCTTCACAAATAGGGCAAGCGAAAAGTGAAATAAGCTGCCTGCTAATGACATGAACATCAAGACAAAAGACTTCCTCAAGATAAGGTATAGAAATCTA
The DNA here is from genome assembly GCF_036320965.1 of Panulirus ornatus. Lineage (NCBI taxonomy): Eukaryota > Metazoa > Arthropoda > Malacostraca > Decapoda > Palinuridae > Panulirus > Panulirus ornatus. The sequence continues at coordinate 33,150,960 of NC_092241.1, read as the reverse complement.
TGTCCAGTAGGTGAGTTACTGTTAACTAGATAAAGGTGAAATAATCCTCGCTTCTTTCCACGCAATATCTCTTCTGTTGTCTGCTTTCTCTATGTTTTCCGTATTCTACCAACTCAAATTCCTTTTTTCTCTTTTCTGTCATCGGTCTATTTACGTCTTTTCTTTCTCTCCTTCTACCTTTTACAAATATTCCTTTTCCTTCACTCCCACCGAACCTCACTGCCCTATACACACTTATACACATTCAGTTCGCGAGATCACCCACACAAACAAGGCAGCATATGTGTATGTGTGTGTGTGTGTGAGAGAGAGTGAGAGAAGAAAAAAACATCTCCATCATTAAGACCTAGTGCACTGAACCAGACGCTATCACGCTTGCGCGGCGCACTTCACAATCCCCAGCTTGGGCCTGGCAATCGTCGATCTGAACACGACCACCGGCCGTAGAGCTGTGCTTTATCATGCCCATCAGAAATAAGGTGCCAAAGCAGCCCTTTAGGATCCCGTTTCTATGTCATTTTCCCTTTGATTCATGGCGCGCCGGATTAACGGGTTGCCGAGGGTGCGTGAGGCCCGACGCTTGGCCCTCCACGTGATACCATCGACCCGTGTTTACGTCGGGACCCTGGCCGCGGCCAGGAGCACACTCTTACTAACAGGTCTGATTTACGTTATAGTCCTCAGGACCTGCCTCACCTGGAGTCTGAACTCGTTGGTCTGACTAGTTATTACACCTTTAATCTGTCTAATTCTTTACTGTGACCCTCCCAGCCGACGACTGGCATTTCCCCGTCAGAAGATCCCTGTAATCATCTCCATAAATCCTGAGCAGCAACATAGCAAATGTGGCCAAATCATATATATAGAACTGCTTCGGAGTGCCATTTGAGTGTTATCGTTCCAAGTACGATTACCTTTTGGGGGGGAAAAAGCCAAAAGTGTGGAGTGTTTCGAAGCCTGTAAGATTGAAACATAAAAGGTATCATTCTCAGGTTCCATTGACACAGCTCCATACAGGATCCTAAGAGAGAAATCGCCTCATATCATCTTCCTTTCACTATAACTTGATAAGAGTTTTAGTTATGGCTTCTAAGTACCTATTACACTGCGAATTTGTGTTGTAATCACAACTCGGGTCCTCTGAGGATTTCATAATCTGATGTTAAAGAGAATGAATGAGATTCACAAAGTATGACGCACTTTTTTATGTTAGCTGAAACATCATGGGCAGCTGAGGCCCTATATCAAGGCCATCCCATTAACGCTATATATATATATATATATATATATATATATATATATATACATATATTATCCCTGGGGATAGGGGAGAAAGAATACTTCCCACGTATTCCCTGCGTGTCGTAGAAGGCGACTAAAAGGGGAGAGAGCGGGTGGCTGGAAATCCTCCCCTCTCGTTTTTTTCAATTTTCCAAAAGAAGGAACAGAGAAGGGGGCCAGGTGAGGATGTTCCCTCAAAGGCCCATTCCTCTGTTCTTAACGCTACCTCGCTGATGTGGGAAATGGCGAATAGTACGAAAGAAAGAAAGATATATATATATATATATATATATATATATATATATATATATATATATATATATATGTCTTAGTCTGCGTCAGGTATCCATTTCATCAACCAACCCCTGGGAGTGGATGAACAACTGGGTTGACTGTGGACCGATTGCCGCAACCAGGATTCGAACCTATGCGCTCGACCCTGGGCGGCCCGTAAATACGTCACGGTTAGGAACGCTAACCACTGCACCACATTTGCTTCCCGCAACCATCATGAATAACGACTCCTTCTCTTTTCTGAACATCATATTAACAAGAGTGTTCATATTGTTTACTTTCATTACATCCGACTTAGTCGTCCTGGTCGTCAGTGCTCTGATCCAAGAATCAGTGGTGAAAATTCCCAGAAACTTCTTGACTTCCGAAATCCTTGATGTTTGCACTGATCATACTACCGCATGACTTCAGTTACGACTGAATACTGTTCGGAAATGAATCTATATCTTTCATGATTGTGAACTTTAACCCAAAGTGCACAATATTGTAAATGAAAAGTAATTACTATTTTCAGCTGTGTTCATAATCATTTCTAAATGGGCTTGTAATTTTGTTCAGTATTACCCTCGCACTCATACAGAAAACTCCCTTTGTAGGAAGGCAACATTTACCATTATCATCATTATCAATTATAATAGTTATCATTATTGCTGTTACTTCATTATTATCATCATTAGTAGTAGTAGTAATAGTGATGCTATTATCATTGAATATTATCAATATTATTAGTGCTATCATTATCATCATTATGATCATAGTTATCATTATCATCACTATGGTTATCGTTATCAATATCATTATCTAGGAAAATCAGATGTGCGCAATGGCCGGTATTGTCTTCACTGGGATATATAGAATGCAAACTCGTGGCATTATAGTCGTTTTGACTTCCTCAAAGAAACTATGCCACTTTCCCGTCTATACATGCTACCATATGCGTTTCAGTACTGTGGTACCAACCTATAGCAAACACTATCTATAATTAGAAGTTCTGTGATTTGCCTGCTGATATTGTGGTACATGTTTTAAAAAATACTTCACCTAAAGAATCAGTTACCTGCCGATCAGAATTTCTTGACCACTTCTACGAGTTGTATCACTATCGTTTAAAGTTGTTAACAGTTGCTAATGACACCTACGTCATAAACCACTCTTTAATGAACGTGACGTCTTACGATGGACAGCACGTCATCCCGTATAGAACAAGTCGCCTAGTCTCATTCTACCACATGCAGGTATGTTATTCTCATGCACGTTTACACTTAGGCAGCTCAAAGCCACGTTTACCACATCTTTCCATCTCCTCTAAGGTTATTCTCTCGTTCTTGCCCCATTCCACTTTTAAAATGTTTCCCTTCTCAGCCAATCTTCCTCTCTCTATATGATGTCTTCCTTCGCTCATCCTCTCTCTACGACCAAACCATTTCAGCACACACTACTCCGTTCTCTCAGTCCTACTCCACATATAGTCTCTCTTACCATGTCATTCCTAACACGATCAACCATACTCGCTCCATATATTTCACTTAGGCAATGTACTAGCCTTATATATGTACACACCGACTCTCACTGTCCCCAGTCACGTTCCCATACATTCCATCCCCCACCATACTTACAGCTGTTGTTACCCATCATACGAAAACATTTAGGTGATTGGTCACTCTTCGTGTACATATGTGGGCCGCCTTCCCTCACTCGTTTGCTCAATTATTTATGCGTTACTACAGTTCTTTACCACCTTGCCTACGTAGAAGATAAGCGCATTCCAGTCCTATGATGACGTATATCATTTTTATGATCACTGATATACTTTTACCTATACTTCGCCCTGTTTATAACAAATGGCTGGACATTCAGTTAAAGGTATACTGCCTTATCGATACTTCAATCACCTTTTGTTTTCAATACATCATTCATCTTTATTCCTGATGAGGTGGCAATAGTCATTCCCATCTGTAAACATCTACTTAACTCTAATGCTTCCTTGAACCTGAGACTGTTAAAAATCTCTTCTTTTCCATCGTGCTGCTTTAACCAATCCCTTCCACCTTTCAGTTATGTTATTGGTATTCTTGAATTCTAATTAGATAACTTCTGAAGCTTCTTGGATCACTCTATCTTATTCAAATTTGAAGAGGGAAATAATAATGAGCAAAGACGAAAAGTAAAGAGTCGAAAATTATATAAATAGTGTTAATTTTCATTAAGAGATTTTATCCACCTGGTTGATCACCAAAACTGTCACCTTGTCTTCAAATCTAATCATTATATCAATAAAAGAAAAATGCTAACTCTGTTCTAATTAGCTTTTTACAAAATTTCAATTCAGCAATGGGCAGTTTAGTCTTAACAGAATGGTCTTTGTGAAAGTTATAATATGGTAAAATTACCTAGAAAAGGCAGTGATGAGTCCACTATCCCAAATGCTCAGGGCATTAACCTACATGGTCAGGTCACAGAGGGAGGCTACCTGTAGCCAGAGGCAAAGGTTATTGTGCGTTCTCAAACGCAGTAGTTACCTGACCTTGTATATATGTTCCTGCCGTCCTCTGTAAGTCTCAGATACCAAGAGACATAGGCCAGTGAGGGGTGGAGAGCGTATTGGAATGATCAAAAGCATACCTCCAAGAGTGTTATCTTAGCTTCATAGATACCATGAACTTCGATCCCATATTTCTTATTGCATTGTGAGTCTCGAACTTCCAAGTTATAACTTGGTGATAATTACTACTAAAACGAATAAAAAAGGAGTAAAGGAAGCACTGATGATCTCGGCTGTATCTTCGTTACTTTACTCACTAGTAACAGGCCGGCTGCAGAGCAGAAAGACATTACTAAATAACCTTAAAAAAGAATGTAAATGACGAATTAATGACATATCATTATAGTGGAACCTTGGTGTGCTCAAGGATAAACTGAATCTTACCTTCGATGTTTCCTACTTCGAAATTCCTTTAAAATATGTTTTCCATTCGCAAAAAAAAGGGGGCTACAGTGGCTAATGATGAGACCCGCTGATACACTGTAGACGAATAATAGCTGGCTATAACAAGAGCTAATTGTCGGAAGAGAAAATGAGAGATATGATGAGATGTGGGTAGTGACAAGCACAGATGGTAACGATAAGGAAAACAAAATACAGGCGGTGCCAAAGAATGACAGAGATGACAGGCAATGACAGTAAATTATGATGACTATTGTGGGTGTTGATGTTGTACAGACACTGAGTGATGTCGCTGCGTGATGGTGCTGATGACGGTAATAATACATGTTGATGACGGCTTGTGACGAAGCTACTTTATCATAACCAACGTCTTCAGAACAGGTGGGGGAAAGAGAGAGAGAGAGAGAGAGAGAGAGAGAGAGAGAGAGAGAGAGAGAGAGAGAGAGAGAGAGAGAGAGAGAGAGAGAGAGAGAGAGAATTTGACAAAAGAGGTGAGAGAGCAGGTCGCCGGCGGCATGAAAAGCGTTACCTCACTATCATCTGTTCCCTACAACTTAAGTTCCCTTGGCGGGCCATACCACCTGAGCTCTATTATTTCTTGAGGTGAAGCTGCTGGGTAAGACTGCTACTGATGTTACCATACATTAGTCTCCACTAACGTGCCTAAACTGCCGATGTTATGAGAGAGAATTAACCATCCTACCGCTCTCGCAGTCTACCCCTTGCTGAGTCCTGGGCCATGCTTTCGTCTCAAGTACTTAATCTATTAGAATTTAGGATGAGTTATACATCCAGTTTTCCATGATGTTCAACAGAGACACAAGTATATCACAGTGATTCTGAAGGGCTGGGATCTTCATATTATAGAAGAATGGTTTTATAGGCACTTCCTTGTCTGTTGATTTTCTTCGTTCTATGAAAATGCTACTGAGGACACCACGCAAACGACTGGTCGTCTCAGTAATGAAATGAGCGGTAGATATGTCTCAGGGCACTACTTACAAGATCTGAGACTAGGTATACGACACAAAGAATGCTACTGACAACTGTAGGTGTTTGTGACCCAGGCACAGCATGATCTTAACGTCATGAAAGGATTCATGCACCGCCACCGCCACTGTCACAGATGATTGGACGTCTTTCTTATTTCCTGACTCAGCAGTGAGGGAGGGAGCGGCTGGTGGAGTATCACATCAAGCAACACTGTGTACGAGGATACAGCCGAGATCACCACCCAAGTGCAGCCCTTGTGTGTGGTGGCGGTGGTCGTGGACATCCAGCATTACGCACACTTGTCCCATTGGGATGATCCATAGCGGGAACACAGTTCCTATGGCTGGAGAAAATTATAAGTAAAGGATCAAGGAATTCATAAGTCCATTATATTATTTTCAATAGCATGTGTGGTGAAGATGATAGCTGCAATCAGATTAGTTAGTAATGATGCGCTTTTGAATATATGGCTCTTTTTTTAGAGAAATCTTATATAGATGAGGAGTTATTTCTGTCAGACGGAGTCTTACCACGTTTCTTATGAGACACAAGTTTCACCTCTGAAAAATTTTGAAAAATGAATCAAGTCATTTGTGAATTCGACCTGCAACCAAAGCTAATGATACCACATTTTCCTCATATAACGGCTAAGTGATTGTGACTCATTAGGAAGATTTAAGAAAATTATGATACAGCGTGGAAGTCAGTTTCTCTAAATCAACATTAATGATGACAGAGCTGAGAACACCTGCAGCCTGTCACGGGTCGCCTACCATGACTCGCTCTCCAGCATCCGGCAGCCACAGCTTCTACCCACGCACTGCTACCGCAGCTGACCACACACCACCGCTGTCAGCAAGTCTGTCTCCACCACAACCACCACCATCATGTCTGTCTCCACCACCACCACAACCACCATCATGTCTGTCTCCACCACCACCACAATCATCATAACCATATCACCACCATCCATACTATCAACACTATAACATCAGCCTCCACCTCTACCACCATCAGTATAACAACCGCATCACAACTATCCACACCACCGCCATCGATACCCTACAGCTCCAACGTAAGACCATCATCACAGTCGACATTGTATTACCATGCCATCCACATCACCAAGATCCGTACTATCCTCCACTATCATCATCATCACATCAGTCACTACCAAACACCACACCTCTTATCACACTAACATCCACATGACCAGCAACACCTCTAATTCCATCCAACCACCGTCCACACTGCAGGGAACGTCACCTTCAACCACCGTCCACACTGCAGTGAACGTCACCTTCTAGCACCGTCCACACTGCAGTGAACGTCACCTTCAACCACCGTCCACACTGCAGTGAACGTCACCTTCTAGCACCGTCCACACTGCAGTGAACGTCACCTTCAACCACCGTCCACACTGCAGTGAACGTCACCTTCTAGCACCGTCCACACTGCAGTGAACGTCACCTTCAACCACCGTCCACACTGCAGTGAACGTCACCTTCTAGCACCGTCCACACTGCAGTGAACGTCACCTTCAACCACCGTCCACACTGCAGTGAACGTCACCTTCTAGCACCGTCCACACTGCAGTGAACGTCACCTTCAACCACCGTCCACACTGCAGTGAACGTCACCTTCTAGCACCGTCCACACTGCAGTGAACGTCACCTTCTAGCACCGTCCACACTGCAGTGAACGTCACCTTCAACCACCGTCCACACTGCAGTGAACGTCACCTTCTAGCACCGTCCACACTGCAGTGAACGTCACCTTCAACCACATCATCACCGCTACCACTGTCTAGCCTTCAGTCACCGCCCTATACACCAGTGCCTCTCGCCAGCCTCATCACCATCACTACCAGCGCCAATAAGAGAAACAACATAACAAAGACCTTATACAGTAAACCATAGCCATTTCTATCACTGCCTCTACAACCGCCCTCATTACTATAACCCCCAAATCCTTCACATCACCACCACAACCACTACCACAGTCCAACCACCGTTCTTACTACCGCTACCATTAATAACAACCTCTCGCCACCGTCAACAGCACTATAACCACAATCGCCATTACTACCATCTCTATCCTAGATAGATACCTAAGTATCTTTCATACTGCCACATCCACCACTATACCAAGACCGTACACATGGACACCACGTCACTGAAACCAGACTGGCGGCATTTATCACCATCACAACCAACACTAGCAAGTCATCATCATTCACACCATCATCACAACCATAACCAAGGCCTAACACACATTTCAAGAAATACACTCGTCCTCTTTAAAAAGGATAGCGGACCATTGAACAGCAGTGGTTTTACTCCACTTAAAACTCAACAGTTGAGCATTACTCAGGGGTTAACGGGCCAATGCTACATATGACATTAAGAGCGAGCAGCAGTAAGACGCAATACTTGGCACCCTTGCTCGGAGCTATCAATAGTAGCTACCAAGGTCTTCGCAAGGACAGTAGAAGGTTAAGGCAGCAAACACCATTCTCATTGTTTCCTATACAGTGTCCCCTCAGGAATGAAGGTTTACCTATATAGTTAACAAACAGATATTATAGATACCGAAGTTTGAACGGAGGAAGGAAGATATTGTAACCCTAGCTACGTTTTCTCATCAGTAAAACTGAAGGAATCATTGTAAAAAGATGAGAGAGAGGAGAGAGAGAGAGAGAGAGAGAGAGAGAGAGAGAGAGAGAGAGAGAGAGAGAGAGAGAGAGAGAGAGAGAGAGAGAGAGTTAAATGGGTTAAAGGGATAATAGTGAAGCCTGTAAGTCTTTCTTAATTTTCAGGGGTTCATTCACCATGCTGTAGATGTCTATGTAAAAGCACAACGGGTTTACAGCAACCAAACCCCTCCAAGGAAAATGATATTCGTCATGGACAAGGATTTAGAAACGGAAATGTCTGCTGACGTCTTGCTGACAGCGTACAGCTTAATCAAAATCAGGGGAAAAAATGTATATGAATATTTCTAAAAGAGTGAAAGAACTGAAATAAAAAAGATGAAGCTATTGCAGTGAACAGTATTCTAAAATATTAGAAACTTTATCTCACTAATGTCAAAATGTCATGACTACACACAGAAGAATTATGTAACAAAAATAATGTTGATTTTTGTTTGGCGGTGTGTTGTGTAGCCAGCTGTCGGTGTGAGTTAGTCAGGTGGTGAGAGTGTGAGGTGAACAGGGCGCCCAGCCCACCAGCGAGCGGCGTGTAACTCCAGCCACCACGTCACAGACAAATGACCAGAGGAACGGTGAGCCAGACACGGGTGTAAGTCCTCTCTTGATGACACAAGACACCCACGATGTGGCTTGGTGCTGAGAGAGAGAGAGAGAGAGAGAGAGAGAGAGAGAGAGAGAGAGAGAGAGAGAGAGAGAGAGAGAGAGAGGTGGCGAGGCATGGGCTATAGATAGGGTTGTACGAAGGAGGGTGGATGTGTTGGAATGATATGTTTGAGGACAATATGTGGTGTGAGGTGGTTTGATCGAGTAGGTAATGAAAGGGTAAGGGAGATGTGTGGTAATAAAAAGAGTGTGGTTGAGTGAGCAAAGAAAATGTGTTGAAATGGTTTGGACATATGTGGAGAATGAGTGAGGAAAGGTTGACAAAGAGGATATATGTGTCAGAGGTAGACCAAATTGGAGGTGGAAGGATGGAGTGAAAAAGATTTTGAGCGGTCGGGACCTGAACATGCAGGAGGGTGAGAGGCGTGCACGGAATAGAGTGAACTGGATGATGTGGTATACTGGGGTCGGCGTGCTGTCAGTGGACTGAACCAGGTCATGTAAAACGTCTGGAGTAAAGCATGGAAAGATTTGTAAGGCCTGGATGTGGATAGAGAGTTGTGGTTTCGGTGCATTAGCGAGGTAGTGTCAAGAACAGACGGCTGAACCTTAGAGGGAGAAGTCCTCGCTTGGCCTCCTTTTCTGTTCTTTCTTTTAGAAAGCAAAACAGGAGGGGAGGACTTCCTAACCCCCTGCACCCACCCCTTTTAGTCTCCGTCTAAGACTCATTGGGCAGTACTCTTTCTCCCCCATCCCCAGGGATAATATGTTTAATTTGTTTATGGATGGGGTTGTTAGGGAGGTAAATGCAAGAGTTTTGGAAAGAGGGGCAAGTATGAAGTCTGTTGGGGATGAGAGAGCTTGGGAAGTGAGTCAGTTGTTGTTCGCTGATGATACAGCGCTGGTGGCGGATTCATGTGAGAAACTGCAGAAGCTGGTGACGGAGTTTGGTAAAGTGTGTGGAAGAAGAAAGTTAAGAGTAAATGTCAATAAGAGCAAGGTTATTAGGTACAGTAGGGTTGAGGGTCAAGTCAATTGGGAGGTGAGTTTGAATGGTGAGAGGCTGGAGGAAGTGAAGTGTTTTAGATATCTGGGAGTGGATCTGTCAGCGGATGGAACCATGGAAGCGGAAGTGGATCATAGGGTGGGGGAGGGGGCGAAAATTTTGGGAGCCTTGAAAAATGTGTGGAAGTCGAGAACATTATCCCGGAAAGCAAAAATGGGTATGTTTGAAGGAATAGTAGTTCCAACAATGTTGTATGGTTGCGAGGCGTGGGCTATGGATAGAGTTGTGCGTAGGAGGATGGATGTGCTGGAAATGAGATGTTTGAGGACAATGTGTGGTGTGAGGTGGTTTGATCGAGTAAGTAACGTAAGGGTAAGAGAGATGTGTGGAAATAAAAAGAGCGTGGTTGAGAGAGCAGAAGAGGGTGTTTTGAAATGGTTTGGGCACATGGAGAGAATGAGTGAGGAAAGATTGACCAAGAGGATATATGTGTCGGAGGTGGAGGGAACGAGGAGAAGAGGGAGACCAAATTGGAGGTGGAAAGATGGAGTGAAAAGGATTTTGTGTGATCGGGGCCTGAACATGCAGGAGGGTGAAAGGAGGGCAAGGAATAGAGTGAATTGGAGCGATGTGGTATACAGGGGTTGACGTGCTGTCAGTGGATTGAATCAAGGCATGTGAAGCGTCTGGGGTAAACCATGGAAAGCTGTGTAGGTATGTATATTTGCGTGTGTGGACGTGTGTATGTACATGTGTATGGGGGGGTTGGGCCATTTCTTTCGTCTGTTTCCTTGCGCTACCTCGCAAACGCGGGAGACAGCGACAAAGTATAAAAAAAAAAAAAAAATATATATATATATATATATATATATATATATATATATATATATATATATATATATATATATATATATATACCTTTTACAAGGAATCTAACTCGCTATCTGAAATTCTACTGTAAGGAATACTTTCCCTCATCGTCACCACCCCAGGCGGATAGATCCACTCAAGAGAATGACACAGGATTTCACATACCCCGTGGAAGGTATTACGGATGATACATCTATTACGCTCAGACAACAAGAGAAAGGACAAGTAATCGTTCCTATGCCGCGTATAATGAAGGTTTGTGTAATCATTCTTTTTTCAGTGTCTACTTTTGTGCAACTCTTCCTAGGTCGTCAGGCAGCTACAGACAAGTCAGCAGAGCGGAGGGGAGGACAGGTTACCGTGGTTTCACCCTAAATAATGACGTCTCTTTTCAAGGCCTCGGGGAGGCACAGAAAAGGCAAGAGGAACGCAGAAGACAAAGAGCCGGACGGAGGCCTGGTCACGCTCCAAAATGAATAACTACTTTTGAAATGGCTCGGCTCATCTCGACCGAGCTAAGCTTCCTCATAGGTAAAGGAACTCTAGCTAGCGCATGTCTGCTTATTCTTCTTTTCATATACTTAAGACTCCATTCTCGTGAATGCTCTTATCGAGGCCACGCTGAAGAGAGAGAGAAGCATGGAAAGGGATAGGAGAGAAAATAAGATAAATACAGAAGAAAAATAATTTCATAGACGTTTGCTAAGTGGAAATACAATGCTGTAAAGATGAAGGCAGACTTTACGAGGCTGGAAAAATCATGAGAACGTAGAGTTCCTAGACCTAGTGGTGTATTGCAGGTATTTGAGCACACGGACCACCATCGAGTTGCCACGGCCACGCAGTGATCATATGCTGTAGTGGTTTGTCGAGTATTGTGTGGTCTAGCTATTGTCAACGCCACACAAGTTACAGTTTCTCCTACACAACGCAGTAGGTGTCTATCACTAAGTGTTCTTGGTAGAAACAAACCTATAATCACGTATAACTACGGTCTTTTAAGGATGATATTAACTTACAGTTGCTTATATCACTATGAAGACATTCTGTTCAGTTCATGTTTTTGATAGTGTTTGGCACTCAAGCAAAGACGAACATCACATACCAGAAGTTGAATAGGAAGGGCATTATCTATTTAATTTGATATCCGTACAATGAACGTGGGTGCCACATACATCATTGAAAGTTAGCCCACGTACCTAAGGATGCTCACCTCCATCAATGATATGCAAATCCTTTCTTTTCTCCGAAGAACTTATAGAGTTATGCGAAAAGGAAAACGAGATACAATGTTCTGAAGGTATGGTGCAGAATGGGATCACTGATGATATACCTCTCTCTCTCTCTCTCTCTCTCTCTCTCTCTCTCTCTCTCTCTCTCTCTCTCTCTCTCTCTCTCTCATAGCAATATATCATTAAAGCTCTCGACATTTTCTCTTTTGATTTCCAGGGGGACTCATGAAATTCTTCGGGATATTCTCCAGTGAGATATATCTAGAGTGCTCTCCTCAGTAATTAGGTCCCTTCTTTGATTCAACCACTTCAGAGAATATCATATAAGACACATCTGCCCGTTTTTTTTGTATCAGATAATTGAAAAGTGGTTTATGGCTACAAGTGTCATCTATTATGTTTTTCAATAGTGTGGAAGAGGCGCATAAAATCATAAAATCTAATTCATCAAAATACACTGAAAATATTCGACGTCAACCAGTCACGTGAGTCAGATGATCAGAATATCACAATACCGGGATAAACTCTACGTTACCTTACCAGCTGAAACAAATCAAGAAGTGTAAGACGTTAGGTTAAAACTACTCATCAATGCAACTATATCATCAGTTTTCTGTTCACCATATAGTTCATTAGACTGTAGTTCTACCTGATTAAAAGATGAGTGAGTACACTAAGTATATAATGAACAGACCAGTTCTGATTCCAAAAAGCAGCTTCCTCCCTACCAAGCACACTGTACCCTCTGTCTGTTCTTCACAATGTACATAACCTGAAGTCAGTAAAGCTATGCACTTGCATCAATCTAAATTTGTCTAAAAGAAATTATCACCGTATAGTTAGGGGTGAAATCACCATCAATTTACCTAGTAATTTTTGTTCAATATAAAACAAACATCTTCCATACTATTCGCCATTTCCCGCATTAGCGAGGTAGCGTTGAGAACAGAGGACTGGCCTTTGAGGGAATATCCTCACCTGTCCCCCTTCTCTGTTCCCTCTTTTGGAAAATTAAAAGAAAGAAAAAAAAAAGCGAGAGGGGAGGATTTCCAGCCCCCCGCTCCCTCCCCTTTTAGTCGCCTTCTACGACACGCAGGGAATACATGGGAAGTATTCATATCACTGATAAACTGCAAATATGATAATAAGCATCATTTAGGTAGAATGATACACATCTGATTTCCTGTATAGCAGGTTTTAATCAATTAGGCAGTAAAATGAACTCTACCTCTTTCTTTGCCTTTGATTATACAGAAGTTGTCTGATACGTTTTACATCAACTCATCTGTTTACTGAAGATTTTACCTACACGTGAAAAGCAAGAGTCTATAAAGTAAAACTTTACGAGGAACTGTAAATTATAGTTTTATGATACCAAATTATAGGCGAAACCTTTGATGCAAGAAAATACTTCCGTTCTCCAAAGACGAAATTGCTGGGTAGAGAAAGACTATACAGAAAAGAAACCATTAAATTTCAGATAAACTTTTCTTCTTGAATCAACTCAATTACCCTCAAGAAAAGAAAAAAAATTCAGGCAAGGACATTGTAAATTAGCGCCCTTTAATGCTACACTAATCGAACACCCGACATTTACTGATTTCTACTCATACAATTGAATTCACGCCCCTTTCCTTTGATACTACGAAAACGCTTTGTTAGCAATATCTGATGTACATCATTAAGATAGCGCTAAGCTCGCATGACTAGCGATCATGTTTTGTGCGCATGATGACGACGCTCGGCTGATACATTTGTTTATCACTATTATTGCAGGTGTCCTCAACCATTCTTCCGGTGGCTGGAAAACCAGAATCTAGCGAACCAAAACTTACGATTAAAGTATGACGAGTTTTTTTTTTATCTTTGTCCCTGTGTTCCCTTGAGTCAATATATATTTGGTTATTTTTACGGCCAAGGTTAGGAAAAGTTATCGATAATAGTGGATGAAAACAGCTAGTGTTATTTATGAAGTTAGCTTTCACAATAAGCTGTGGTGGATGAAGTTAAATATGCAGACGATCTAAGTCAGGTAAGGTAACGATATCAATGGGCTACGCCAGGAGAGCAAAAATTAGCCTGGGTTCGGCTGGGTTTGGTGAAGTTAGCTTTGCTGATAGACTCAGTTTAGGTTAGGTTATGTAGCTCTTCACGCAAGGTAATATCAGGTATGTGAATGTTCTAGTTTCTCTTAAGCCAGCTAAATCAATCGGGTATACTGAGTACAGTTATTGGTAAATGATTATACTAATGAAGTGTTTTAGATATCTGGGAGTGGATCTGGCAGCGGATGGAACCATGGAAGCGGAAGTGGATCATAGGGTGGGGGAGGGGGCGAAAATTCTGGGGGCCTTGAAGAATGTGTGGAAGTCGAGAACATTATCTCGGAAAGCAAAAATGGGTATGTTTGAAGGAATAGTGGTTCCAACAATGTTGTATGGTTGCGAGGCGTGGGCTATGGATAGAGTTGTGCGCAGGAGGATGGATGTGCTGGAAATGAGATGTTTGAGGACAATGTGTGGTGTGAGGTGGTTTGATCGAGTGAGTAACGTAAGGGTAAGAGAGGTGTGTGGAAATAAAAAGAGCGTGGTTGAGAGAGCAGAAGAGGGTGTTTTGAAGTGGTTTGGGCACATGGAGAGGATGAGTGAGGAAAGATTGACCAAGAGGATATATGTGTCGGAGGTGGAGGGAACAAGGAGAAGAGGGAGACCAAATTGGAGGTGGAAAGATGGAGTGAAAAAGATTTTGTGTGATCGGGGCCTGAACATGCAGGAGGGTGAAAGGAGGGCAAGGAATAGAGTGAATTGGAGCTATGTGGTATACCGGGGTTGACGTGCTGTCAGTGGATTGAATCAAGGCATGTGAAGCGTCTGGGGTAAACCATAGAAAGCTGTGTAGGTATGTATATTTGCGTGTGTGGACGTATGTATATACATGTGTATGGGGGGGGTTGGGCCATTTCTTTCGTCTGTTTCCTTGCGCTACCTCGCAAACGCGGGAGACAGCGACAAAGTATAATAAAAAATAAAAAAAAAAATATATATATATATATATATATATATATATATATATATATATATATATATATATATATATATATATATATATTATGGTAAAACCATCAGTTATCAGGCAGCACTATATAATCATGTTGTATCAGTCATGAAAAATCAGGCATGTTAACATGTAATGTTAGCGTTACTGACCATGAAGCATTTACGAGCCGCCCGGGGTAGAATCCTGGTCGTGGCAATTTTTTCACAGGCAACCCAGTAGTTCAACACACACACACACACACACACACACACACGCACACACACACACACACACCGTGACCTGGCTTAAAGTGTAAAAGAGGAGTGCCGTAAATTTTTTTTCTCAAGATTTCAGAAAATAGCACATCATCCTGTTAACACTGCTAAAAAAAAAATGCTAGAAAGGGAACGAGAGAAGGACAGATAGACGCAGCCTCACACTAATATACTTTTTAGAAAATACACAGATTAAGATATATCAAAAACAAATGAAATCATCTGGATAGATGCATTTTCAGATACTTATCATCTTACTTTACGATCCCATCTTGAAAAATAATAAGATACGACATTTCTTATATGAATGGAATGTGTGGAATTACCAAACCAAGAATATGACAGAATGAAATGTTATTGTCTATCAGACTTACAAAAAACAGAAGCTCATTCATAACAATGGATGTCTCCTTTCCTTCCAGTATGTGTAGACAAACTAACTCGACGCGCAGTTCAACACCTTGCAATATCAAATATCATTTTATAACGAGAAACGTTATCTCAAGTTTCAGTATAACACGACCGAGTCTTTCGAGAGACTTGACACGATGTCTCGCTGAGGCTCACCTAATCACAACCACTTTCACTTCCCACATCAACAGTTGGTCTTTTTTTTTTATTTTGTTGGTGTTGTCAGATTAGTCAAGAGTCTCTCCTACCTGGCATGGGCTATTGTCTTTTGACGGTCCGTAATCTGTTGTTGTCCACAGGAGAATAAGGAATTCATATTTTTGTACATAAATAATTTGCGAGACATTGCTGCTGAGTTAGGGGTCATTTACATTAATTTACTACTTTCCTTATGAAGGAAAATATATGATTCCTCTGCTGTCTGTAGATCACATAAGGACACAGATACTTTGTGTTTATGAGGGAGAAATTGATAGGGATTTCCATACAAACAAAAAACTCAAAATTTGATGCATAATGTTGGGCGATTTTTGATATGTAGAACTTACTTCAAGACATTTCTTGTGGGATAAGTTAAATGAATTGAAACAGATTAAGAATATATATATATATATATATATATATATATATATATATATATATATATATATATACATATATATTATCCCTGGGGATAGGGGAGAAAGAATACTTCCCACGTATTCCCTGCGTGTCGTAGAAGGCGACTAAATGGGAAGGGAGCGGGAGGCTGGAATCCTCCCCTCTCGTTTTTTTTTAATTTTCCAAAAAAAGGAGCAGAGAAGGGGGCCAGGTGAGGATATTCCCTCAAAAGCCCAGTCCTCTGTTCTTAAGGCTACCTTGCTATCGCGGGAAATGGCGAATAGTATGAAAGAAAGAAAAGATATATGTGTATATATATATATATATATATATATATATATATATATATATATATATATATATATATATATATATATAAATATATATATACATATATACATATATATATATATATATATATATATATATATATATATATATATATATATATATATAGAGAGAGAGAGAGAGAGAGAGAGAGAGAGAGAGAGAGAGAGAGAAACATTAATGATAACATTACAGACAAAGAAGTATTATTCTTTATAGATGAGGATTCGCTCTGGAAAACGGTGAATACATAGCAGTTAAGAATACTGCTTCTACTAATCATACGAATGCTAAAATCTTGTTAAACAAGTGAAACATTATATATGAAACTTCCGTGTGAAAAGAAAATGACGGTACATAACCATGGTTACAACGTCAATATGGTTCTCCATTTTCAGTGTTCTCAATGAGAGACTTTGAAGTGACCGAAGGAAATGGGTTACATCCCTTTCCATCAATAGACTGAATATGAATATTGATTGGCAATTTCTTGTACTCAACTCTAAAAAATACCACCAAGTTATATCTCCCAAGGCTGACATCTGGCTTTAAATCAAACGCATTTTCAGAAGGCAACATACGTGTGTATGATTTCCTTTGAAACAATCCTGTAAGCAAATCATGGTTACTTAGTAACTCAAATCACTGTTGATAAAATTATTGCTTGTGGCTTAAAACAGCTGAGTTTCGATGCTCCTGGAGGTATAGGAGTAGCAGCACCTTAAGAGAGTGGAACTGGTACGCCACCTAGTGTGGGTTGGGACCGAAGAGGTGACCTGTAGCACAACCGTCAGACGCTGCTTTTTCTGCATCCACACCAACAACGAAGACAGAGCTGGGAATACCCGGGCGATGTGGTACTCACGCAGAGGCAGCGGGATGCATCTGATGAAAGATGCTTCTGATATCACAGCCGAGGACATATAATGGAAACTCAGGTGGAATACTAATTGATATGATACTTGTAATTGGCCAACACCGGTGGTGGAAATTAATGCGGCTGGGTCTTTTCCTGACATTATGGTATATTTTACCTCGTTGGTAATTACACGGCTGGTAGACCCTGTAATTAGCTAGGTCGTTGGGTCAACGGATAAGCAAGGTGGTAAATTAACTCGAGAGGATGTTGATAAACCCGAGATGGATGAGACCACACGGCTGCTCGCGAGGCGTGGCTAAGTAGGAGGAAGACTCGATGTCCAAGAGTGGCGGCGCACTGAAGAGGAGGTATAAATAACACATTAACTATGAGTGGATGTGGTGATGACCAGGGAGGAAGGAGTAGAAAAGGCTGGCGTGTCAGAGCAGACGGTGAAGGATAGGTGAGAGTTGTGGAGAGTTTGGAGGGATGAGAGTGAAGTTGGAGAAGAATGGAAAATGGTGAGGATGAGTAATGGGAATAGGAAGAGGAAGATATGTGAGGGGTAAAGTAGTGGAGGATTGGTGAAATTAGTATTGCTTAAGAAGGAATAGATAAGAAAGGTAAGATTGAATAAATACAAAAGAAAATGAATCATGCAAGAGTAATGGTGAAAAGAGAAACAGGCAGAGGTGAGAACCAGAAAGGGAGTGAATACAATAAAAGCAAAGATGATGAATAAGAAACAAAGAAGGGTGATAAGGAAATAAGAAATATGAGATGCTGAAAAGAGAGAATTTGAAAGCAACATGAGAGTGAAGCAGTATAGGTAGCTAAAGAGACAAAGAAAGTATGGTGTGTTGTGGGCCGAGGTACTAGCAATATGAAACAAGAGGTCTAGATTAGATAAAGATCAGGACTACGTGAGATACAGCAAGGAAGTTGGGTGAGAAACAGAAGCGAGCGAGGATGAAAAGAGCAAGAAATGTGGGTTGAAAACAGAAATAAAAAACGATGAAACACCAGCGGTGTAAATGAGAAATAGGAGGATGCGGTGATGGGAAACTTCAACAACATTGCAAAGACAAATAAAAAACAAGCTTGGGTACAAAGCAGAACGGCTCAGGTGTGAAGAAGACAGAAATTCTATAATAAGAGAGACTTATCTATAACTTTGAAACCAAGTGAAAGACGTTCGAGAATCTGAACCGACAAAAACGTGTTTATTAATGAGATGTAAGTTAAGGGAGATGGAGGGTTCATGCAGTACTAGGCATTACGTAACATCAGCAGATGTCAAGAATATAGATGTATAATGGAAAAGGTCCACGTAATCATTTTTCTTTGTTGGTTAGCTGGGTGGCTCTATGAAACAGACACCCCTCTTTTCTCTTTCACCAGGAGCTTTGCTTCATCCCACCACTCACTACCTTTTTCAATTTGACCACTTCCCACCCACATGCATCTCTCGTACATGCCAACACTGCTTTCATAAATACCTCCCATTCCTCACCTACTCCCCTTGCTTCATTTATCCTCATCTTTTGCCATTCTGTATTTACTTTAATGGTACTTCTTCACACAAGTCTCTTTTCTAAGCTCACTTTCTCTCACCACTCGCTACTCACTGATATTATTTCCTCGTTTCTGAAAACCCACAAATCTTCACTCCTGCCTCCACAAGACAGTAATCAGATATCCAGCCAGCTACCCCTCTCAGTAAGACTATAATTCATATGCTTGCCAATTTGCATGTAATCCAATAATGTTAGCGGACCATGTATATCCCTTTTGTCAAACTAGTCCTTTTTCAGCACACAGCTTCACAGGCTGTTCACCCTTCCATTCATAATACAATAGTGAATAACCCATACCCCTTAATGATACTCTCAGTTGCCTCATTATTCACCATCGCATTCAAATCAGCCATCACTAATACCCATTCTCTGCTTCAAAACTGCTGACACAGCCACTCAGCTGCTCTTAAAACACTTACCTTTAATGATCTCTCTTCTCATGTCTAAGTGCATACGCGCTAATAATCACTCATTGCTCGCTATCCACTTGTATTTTTCTGCATGATCAGTTTAGAGTTCACTTCCTTACACCCTTCCACACACTCCTGCAATTCCTACTTCAGGGGTAGTACTACTCTTTCCTTAGCTCTTGTCCTCTCACCAACCCCGAACTTTACTCCTAGGACATTTCCTTTACCCTCGAGCATTGTTTCACTCAGAGCTAGAAAATCCAGGTTTCTTTCCTCAAACATGCTGCCTATCACTTTTCTCTTCTGATCTTGGTTATATCCACACACCTTTAAACACTCCGGCTAGAGCCGTCGAGGTGGATGATCACTCACTGCTTGGATTCTTCTTCTATTTCGTCTTTTAAGAATTAAAGCACGAAAAGGGAAGGGTTTTTAGTCTCTCGTTCCTACCCTATTCAGTCCCCTTGTGCGATGGAAGAGTTCTTTTTACCTTACACACACACACACACACACACACATATATATATATATATATATATATATATGGTGGAGTGTGATGAGACAACATGCAGGACCAAGGTTGAGGAAAAGGAGGAGGCCCTGGAAGACAGGAGAGAGTGACACCCATGCTGGGTGACTGGGTGCCGGGTAATTCGCTATCATAGTGAGGGGGTAAGTAGATGGATGATGGATGGATGGTTGGACGGCTACGTGAGTAGGAAACCCGGGTGGCAGGGTGATTAAGTGCTTAGAGAGCAAGGTGGGTGGTGGGTAATTTGGTGGGTCTGTGGGTGTGTGGGTGGAAGGCAAGTTGGTGGTTAATAAATGCTGAGCGATGCTTCCAGTGAAGGTAATTAAAGTAAATGATGGTTTGGGCGGTTGCCGGGATTATTGGGTTCATCAGCTAATTAAATGATAAACTATGTATGTTTGCATACAATTACTGACTTGTATCTACTTATTTGCACCGTGCGGGACGTGAGTTCTGCAGCCGCAGATCCCCATTCCACGCTTCCCCTCGATCTGCATACGTAACCTC
The DNA here is from genome assembly GCF_036320965.1 of Panulirus ornatus. Taxonomy (NCBI): domain Eukaryota; kingdom Metazoa; phylum Arthropoda; class Malacostraca; order Decapoda; family Palinuridae; genus Panulirus; species Panulirus ornatus. The sequence continues at coordinate 33,130,490 of NC_092241.1, read as the reverse complement.
TATTGTATCTATTTTCTCACTGTAACTAGTCTTAGAAAATGTGGTAATACACGAAAGCGCTCAGGATTCTTATGTCTCCTTTTCCAAGTAGCGTTTTTACATTCATGAATTACGTGTTTGTTGTACCTTTTGGATATATGCATATATATATATATATATATATATATATATATATATATATTTTTTTTTTATTATACTTTGTCGCTGTCTCCCGCGTTTGCGAGGTAGCGCAAGGATACACTGTGTGGGTGGGTGGCTAAGAGGCAGGTAGTAGTGTAGCTCAACAGATATGATGTGGATGTGATAAGAATAGGAGGAGGGATGCGCAAGTGACCAGTCAGGAAGGAGAACGGCATATTACACCCACTAACAGAGAAAACTATGCAAAACGCAAAGAGAAGGCAATAAGGAGGACACACAAGAGCTGATGTGCTCGATATGGACAGTGTCGTGCTTGGTTAGTCGTACCAAATGCTGGAAATTTTCACAACCTGAACAATAAACAATAAACCTCCTTAATCTATGTAGCCGTCGATGTAACTCTGCGAAAGTATCACAGTATGAGTACAAATCCATAAGTTACTGCAATGTCCTCAATAGTGAAGGCGAAAGGAAAGCGTCCAGCGGAGCATAGTGCTTAATAATGACAAACAACCAATAACCAGTGGTCCAGCAAGACCTTTTCCTGGCACCCCAGCAGCAACGGAAACCTTCGTATCTCGTCCTAAATCTCTCTAGTCTCAGGTCATCTGTTTAGACCATCTCGTCGTGTTAGTAGTTACAGCTTCCCTATAATCCCCTGTCGAGACACCGGCTACATTGCTGATTTGGAGCTCCGCCTCACAAAAGGGAAAAAGAAAAATGTTCTGAGTGTGTTGGGCGCCCAATAAAGTCCTACCCGAGTCAACCCGCCTACTGGGCTCCGACCACCTTAAGTCACTAAACTGAATTTACCATCGACCGAAACACCTTCTCCTTACGGTAATCAGAGAATTTCATCAGTGAAAGACGCTCATTTAGAATACATTTTATCATCTTTTCGCGGATAGGTTGGCAGTTTCAAGTCATGGGAGATATCGCGGGTATATCTAGTACACTTTCCAACCGATAAACAGTACCAGTGGAAGATCCCTTGGAGTGGGTGCCAGTTTTACCGGTCCCGCAGCAAACACGAATGAACTAGGTCACATCATTTAGAAATATGGGTCACACACACACACACACACACACACACACACACACACATATATATATATATATATATATATATATATATATATATATATATTGGTGAATAGGTCTTCGCGGTCTTTTTTACTGAACAAGACGACACCGCAAGAGAAGTCACCTCAGGCGAAGTAGTATCAATAGGAATAGACTTGTCAAAGAATTTCTTACTCCAGACGCTCTGTATATCCCTGTTACTGGATGTAGCAGAACCTTGGTCTGCAGGGGCCTTTAGAAAGATCCCATACCCGATAATTCATGTACCCTCCTGGAGTGAGTTCTCCGGTGAGACTATATACGTTTTTGTCTACATACTATAATAAAACTAAGCACACATCTAGTATCCATGAAAAAAAGTTGTTTAACCCCCATATAATTTCAAAGGTAATACGAGGCAAAGATTGTTGTGAGGAGAAGCATATGACCCCCTTACGATGAAATCCTTATACATCGAACGGTTTGAGCATCAGCGTCCGCCTGTGTCCATCAAGCTCTTTCGAGGGAACGATGTCATCCTTTACTTTTCTGGCCATCACTTCATTTTGGGAATATCGCTTCATGGTGTTGTATTTCTTCCTACTTTGTGTAAAAATGATTGGTTCTTACCGTTCTAAGGAGGAGAAATCCCGAATTCTCACCTGGCAAGCAAAAAAATGCTGAGTATGCTTGAGATTTCTGGATGCAATGAGCGCTCAAAACGCACGATCAAGCGACTCCTTCCTGCAACACCTCGTCAGCGCCCCGATTCATTCAGGAAATTAAGATCCTATGGACGCAAAGCATGGTCCTAAGATACTTCAGAAACCTTGCCAATTTCATGTCTAGACGTCTGCAAATGACTATAATCAAGTCCACAGAGAGATGACTAGGTATTAAAATGTGAGAGTGACATCGCCTTTGAAAATGTATGGTGAGGTGGACAAGAATTTTTGTGGACACTGTATATACAGTTATGTTTTATCTCTGTTTCTCACGTTTGCGAGGTAGCGCCTGCAACCGTCGAAAAGATGCCGCATTCATTCACATCCATTCTCTAGGTGTCATGTGTAATGCACCGAGACCATGGTTCCCCTATCCACAACGAAGACCCACAAACATTTCCATGGTTTACCCAGGCTGCTTCAGATTCCTCTGTTCAGTCCATTGATAGCACTTCGACTCTTGTATACCACGGAGTTCCAATTCACTCTTTCCGCGCATGCCTTCCACCCTCCTGTGTGTTTAGCTCTGATCACTCAAAATCTTTTTACACACTTTTCCATCTCCAATTTGGTCTTCTCCTTCTATTTTTTACCCCCTCTCACTCATATGTTCGTCTGTGTGTGTGTGTGTGTGTGTGTGTGTGTGTGTGTGTGTGTGTACGCCAAAAAAGCAACCTCCTTCGAGCTTCCTCACCCCCCCCCCCCCCACTTTCCCGTCACCTGTTTAATCAACACCAATTCGTTCGTCTAATCCGCTGACGTGGCACAATTTGCTCCTGCCTGATTCTGTCTCGTCATGAGTCGGGACGAGAGGGGTAGGGTGGATCAGTGAACCCCCCTCCAACCTTCGGTAACTCCCTCTGGCAGATGATAGAGTGATGGTGAGGATGATGGATGGTGTGGACGATGTCTGGCAGGGGTGACTGTTAGCGTGCATGAAAGATGATGGGAGTCAGGAATGGTAATGTTGAGAAATGGTTAATACCAGTAGAGGATTGGTAAGGCTGAGGAATGGTTTAGTGTGAAGTGGCGGGCATGAGAATGGGTAGGAGTGATTGCTGGTTGAGCGAAGGGTTAAACCAAGTCTTGAGCAGAGTATAGAGGAATAGTGCAGTGTGGGACAGTGTGGGTTTTGGGTATTGTGGGTAAGTAAGTAAGTGTGTTCCGTGCTGGATGGCTTGTGTGCGGATGGTGTGGGCTTGGGAATGGTATGACTAAACGGTGATGAAAGCTGTGCAATGATGAGGGTAAGGTCTACTAGAGTGAGAAAGGACAACTGCAGTGAGATGGCATACTAAATTGTGTTTAGGTGTTTGAACTATCGACCTGTGGTCACGTTAAAAAAGTGAGTTGTCGTCTCGGTGAATGTGGTAGAGGAATGAGGTGTTGAAGGAGTGTGGGTGAAGGTTAAAGGTTAAAGGCGAGAATTAGGAGGTGCCTTGGGCTGACATGCAATGAGAATGGTAGGGCGTATTTGATGAATCCCGTATGGAGTGGTAAGGTGAGAGGTGGTGAGAAGTAAGAAAATATATGAGATAGTAACATAGTTAACGGTAAAGTTTGGTTGCTTTGGGGACCAACGCTTAATGCGAATATTGTAGAAGTCAGGGTGAGTGAAGGTGAGAAATGGCGAGTGTAAGGGCTAGGAGAGGAGGGATGATGGGAGAGGCAGTGGGAGTGACGAACTGGAAAGGTGAGGACTGGTATAGGTTTGGTGGTATTAAGAGTGAAGCGTTAGGGGATGGAGGCTGATGGGGGTGAGGAAAGGCGGAGATGAGGAGTGGTTGGGTTAATGGTTGATGTGGTGGAGAATGACATTCACGAGGGTTGATGAGGGTCACGACTGGTACAACTGAAGAATAGTAATGCTGATCAGTAAGAAATGGTGAATATCATGAGGATATGGATTGGTGTGGATGAGTATTTGGTGAAAATGAAAAGCTATAAGGGTCATACTCAATGGAGATGTTGGAAATGATAGGGGATATAATGAGCGTACTGGTGGAGATGACGAATAGGGGTTGAATGGAGTATGAATTTTTGAGGATAAGTAGTTAAGGTGACGACTGGTGGGTTGATGTCTGGTTGTGATGAAGGTATTGGGATGATAAGTGATGGGAGTGAAGACATGTTTTGTTGAGGAGTGACATGATTGTGGAGCGATGAGTGGAGAAGAGGGGGAGAATGTGGATGGCATAACTCTACCACACTAGTATCTAGGACTATCAGATAATATGAACTCCTATCAAGTCAGTGATATATATATATATATATATATATATATATATATATATATATATATATATATATGGGACTAGAATTACTGGCCGGATGAGTGTCATGGTGGATATGAGGAGGCCTGGTTAGCCAAACATTCAGTAATTCAAAACCCGCCCGACTTCACCATCAGTAGTCGAGGACCTAGCACTTCACCATAAGTGTTCGACGACCTAGTAGGCTAGTTTCATTACACACTAGAATCTGATTGGCTAAACTGATGGGTGTCCATTGCTCGACTGAACAGATTAAAGGCACTCCAGAACCCAGCTGGCTAGATAATTGGTAATTCTCGTCTCAACTGTCTAGAATTTGGGCAATCCAGGAACAGACTTGCAGAACTATTGGTCGTTCAATACCCACATGACTAGTGATAGTTCTTCATACGGTTGGGTAGGTTGCTGGATGCGAAGAACCCCTTCAATTAGGCTGCTTGTAGACCAGAACCCGGCAAACACAAATCATAGCAGTCACAAACCCATAGAACGAATCTCGTTATCAAATACTTATCGACTAGTTTTCATAACGTAGCGCACATAAGAAGGTCATCAGAGCGTTAGTTAGCCAGAGCTAGAACTCTGAAACTCCTCATCCGTGAGTGGCTCACTACCCTACCTTTTCTTAACCTCCTCTGATGTATCAGCATCCTCTAACTACAGTAACGGTGACAGAGAGGAATTACCATGATCTTACATAGAGTTTGTCAAGAGGCTGTGTTTTAAGTACTGAACCTACAGCTATTTCGATTGTATGAATAGTCCATTGAAATTGGAAAGTAAGATGTTAGCTGATAATTAGAAATTTTCTCGTACGTCTCGTATATCAGAGTGATTAAAAATAACAATGAAAACCAGTCATTCATTTAGAAAAATAGTCAATCAAACAAAAAATACTATATCTTTATTTGTCATTGAAACACATATATAGAACATACAAATTTTTCAAAGATCATCTTCAGTATATACCTGGATAAGGTTGAATTGACGAAAAATAAAACCGGTACATTGAACATATGAACAAATCTAAAGTAAAAGCAAAGAAAAAAAAAAAATGGGTCTTACCCATCTTCCCTGGCAGTCGTCTCCAGCCTGGTCTTATGGACTTATACAGGACCAGTGTTGTCTTGTATTGGATTTAAGCAAGATGATATATGGCCACGATCTGACTCCAGGGTCTGACTCCTGAACTCCAGCTGAGCCAAGTCCACCCTCACATGCCCAACGTCAGACTCACACTCACATACTCCCCGCCCAGCCCACTATCACAAGCCCACACGTCAAGCCCATGATCCCGTGCCCATTGTGGAGTTCACAGTCACATACCTACCGTTAAATTGACACTCATATGCCCACCGTCAAGGCAAATACTCATATACCCACAGTCAAGCCCACGCCCACATGCCCACCGTCAAACCCACGCTTACATAACGACCGTCAAGCCCACGGTCACATACCCAAAATCAAGCCCAAAATCACATACCCACAGTCATACCCACGGTCACTCACCCATCGTCAAGCCCACTATTTAAATGCCCACCGTCAAACCCACCATTATATAACCACCGTTAAGCCACGATCACATACCCACCGTCAAGCCCACTTCAGCAACGCCAGCTTTAATTACAGCCACTTTAGGATGAAGCAATGTCGAGCATCTCGAATCTGATGAGATTATGTCGGTTATGGGCAAATTAGTCTGATTTACCTGGCTCAGTAATTCTTTGATTACATAGGGAACGATAAATTGATTCGATAATTATTGTGTGTGTGTGTGTGTGTGTGTGTGTGGTCTGGCGTGATGTGGATGACTACTTCATACGTGAAGCAGGTTAACAACTTCCCACTTTCCAAATAAGACTTGCGACGAAACACTTGTTGATGAAACCGAAAATGACCAGTGAGGCGATAAAACTTTAGTCAACATTAGACGAGATTGAAACTTTCGTTGTATAAGTTGATGATGAGATTGAAACCTTCGTTGTGTAACTTGACGATGAGATTGAACCTTTCGTTATGTAACTTGATGATGAGATTGAAACTTTCGTTGTGCGGTTTTGCTAGCCTGTTGGGGTATGGACATCAAACTAAAATATCATTTATGTTTGTGCTTGAGCTATAGATACGGTTGTTCAAGGGTGATTAATGGTTGTGTGTTTTGTACATTGATTGTACTGGAGGAGTTGTGCTGGGATTAAACATGAACTTAAGAAAGTAGATTACGTGCCGTGTCGGCTATAGTCTGGGGTAAGTATACATTGGTAGTGCGAGCAGGAAGCTGTGTTTTTTGGTAAGATTGCACAAATATGTACTAAAGATCTGTACGGTGTAGCCCATAGTTGCCCCGGAGGGGACTATAGCTGTCCACGGAGTATGATAATTCAAGTGTACTAGAGACCCTGGAGTGGTGCGTGTGCTGAAGGTAGACTATATTACTCCGAGAACAGACGGTAGTTTTGCTGGGAGTAGACCATCGGTGTAATGACAACCAATTACTGTCATCTGTCGTACCGATTGTAGACCATAGATAAATTTACTACTGATAATTGTGTTAGAGTCGATTATGATTTTGCTAAAGGAGGATTATAATTACGCTGGAGTGGACTGCAATTTTTCTGGGGTGAAATTTGGTCGTGGACGATCATTGTGACAGAGGTAGGTTATAGTTGTGCTACAGACAAGTTGTGGCTGTGCTGGGTGCAAGACTACGTATGTGACAGACATTGGCCATGACAGTGCAGTGTACATGAAGGAACTTGCATAATATGGTGGGACAATATGAGGATAGACAGTATATAAGATAAAGATGTGAGAAGATTAAGCAGTGTGAAGAAATCATTATAAAGTTTGACAGATGATGGGAGGTTCGTTAAGATCGTATACTGCATATCAAAACAGACGAAGGTCGGATGATGAGAGAGGAGTGTGAAAGAGATGTATAGATGCTGTAAGAAAAGGTACGAGAGGAATGCCAGAGGATTGGATGTAATGGAAGACGTTTGTGCATAAAGGTGTTATGAATGATAACATTGGTCTCTGGATGGATCAACTTATTGTACCAAGTGAAAAGGAAGTACTTGAGTAAGTGTTAAGTCCATGTTTTCTTTAATCTCCTGCAGTTGAGATGGGGATGAATATGAGGTATTTTTGAGGCTGAATGTATCCGATCACTCAAGGAATTGGTAATGGAATTAATGATGACAGATAGATAGATAGATAGATAGATAGATAAATAGATAGATAGGTTGATGTAGATAGATAGATAGCTATATAGAAAGGCAAAGAGAGAGAGAGAGAGAGAGAGAGAGAGAGAGAGAGAGAGAGAGAGAGAGAGAGAGAGAGAGATAGGCAGATAAGTAGACAAACAGATAGATAAATGAATGGACAAGATAGAGTGCTCATGCTCCTAAATTATCAATGCCAACCTAATCATTACTTTAAGAAAACTCGATATTACCTCAGTAATCGCTTTATATTTTCCTTTTATCATAAAACGCATGATCACCATTCAGACTACCTCTAAATGAAATAAGGTCTTTAACTCTGTATCCACCTGTTTTCTACTCTGTCTCCACTTACGTTCGTACTCTGCCTCATCATACTATCCTACTCATTCTCCACACGACTTCAGTCAGTTTTCAATAATGCCCTCACTCTACCCCCACATGCTCAACACAATCTCCAGATCCTCCCCTCCCACACCCCTCCGCTTCTGTCTCCACACACTGTCTCACTCGTGTTTCCACAAGCACCCCTACTGCGCCTGCACTTGCTGCTTTCTTACCTTGCATAACCTCTCTTATTTCACTTGTCCACACACACACGGGGGTTAGGCGGTGAGGCCTGGCGGAGTAGGGTCGGACGACAGCCTGCGTCCGGCTCACTAGCTCCTCGCATGTTATTGCTCCGCTGCCCAGCAGTCAGTCAACATGCTGAAGAAACAAGGATCTCCATATATAATTTTAGGCTCGCTTGTCTTTAGCCTCTAACACGGCAGCGTTAAGAGGATTTTTCCCTCCTCAACATTTAGTGCCTCGTTGCCCAATAGCCGCATTCCCACGTTTCTCAAAACACTTTATACTACATTTTGTTCAAGCCGCATTTCATATGGCTACTGTATCTACTGTGTGGTTCTGTCTATCATGGATTAAAGAATAAGCTCAAGTAACAGAAAAATACGACTCTCTATTCAAGCTAAATCAATTCCAAACGTGAGGTGTTAACTTTCCTGCTGAGAAAATGAGAAATAAAAGTGAGCGAGGTCATAGAACACCGGGAGAAGCCACACACGAGGGGTTCTAAAAGCTCTGGCAAGAGGGGATGGATCTTCGAGTGATGCAAGTCCACACCAGCACAACTGGAGGAACAACCATACAAGAGGAATCAAATGACCGTCTTCCAAAACCCCTGTCGAGTCTCGGGATCTAACAGCTGCCTCGTACACTGGCGCGTCCGCCTGACTGGAGTGTTGTTCGGATCAAGACTAAGTGGTCGGTCGTGCCTCCATGAGGGTCTGCAAGTGGTGACATAGATCCTCCTTGTGGGTCGCTGGGAGGGCAATGAGACCGCGACGAGAGTTCTTCACATCCTCTCCTGAGGTAACATAAACACCGAGCTCAGTGACACCCACGGATAGTGGTTGAGAGGCAGGAGTAACACCCGGAGAGTGGTAAGGGACTCATGAAGTTCACGTTTTGTGAGTACTGCATGAGTAAGGCTCACTCTGACTGTCCAGCTGTTTTTTTCTTTCTTGTATCATGAAAATAAGAGAAAACATCTGTGATATAGAGGATATGTGAGGAACAAATTTCGAAATAAATCACTGATAAAACTTTACTTTTCTTGCCTCTTGATATACATAATACAAATCTTCTTCTCATATATGAGGGATTTTCTTCGTGACGTTAGATAGCTCACCTTTGCCAGCTGAAATGGAAAACCTTATCTTCCTGTATTCACCATAATTTGAAATGTAACTTGAGGAGTGATGCAGCGAGACGCAAAGAAGTCGGCACAAGACTTAAGACAGTGTTATGCAAAATATAACGAGGAAAGGAACACGAAAACTCCAATAAGCCTGGCGATATGCAAAATCCAACAGGCTAAGATGCATAGGAAATACACATTTAGGAATATGAGGAGGTTCAACGGTCAGAGGTCACTGAGTCGTCATATGAGGGAACTCCTGAGTCTAGGTTGTTGGCTATGTTGGCTATGAGCAGTGCTCATACCCGCTCCCCACCCCACGAATTCAGTAGCTAACCTCACGCTCAGTAGCAGGATTTAATCACTCTTTTATCTCCCTTGGTGGTAAATAGCCGTGCCATTTCAGTAATCGTGTGGACATCTTTTCATGTGATCATTACGTGGACATTTGATCTCAAGAAAAATCCGGCTTGTGTCATCTAGTTGTTGTGTCTAGACAAAACAATTGAGATATCAGATTATGTAACAATTTACAGCATAATCGGAGCTTTCTCTATTGTGACAAGACTGCAGGTTTCGCATCTATTGCAAGACACAAGATTATAGTCTGAGATACCACAGCTGTATGCGAGATGCCTGGTGATGAAACTTAACACCCACACAGAGCTACACCCACGTCCTTTTATCAGCAGCCTAAGAGGCTAAACTTTGCAGTGTATTACTACTATGCATCAGTCCTGTAAGCCTTGATAACCTGATCAGGCTAATCATTTCGTAGCCATTAATGAACTTGAGCTGCAGCATATGTATCACTGTCACACACGTCGTGATATTCATATACGATGACTAGTCAGCAACAGAGGGTGTTGATATACTGTTACTTCTATACAGTGTATTCATATAAGATGGTAAAAGCAACAGTGAAGAAGATGACTTTTAAACAACCAGTCAAAAGCATGATTTTTACTGTAAGTTCACTGCATCATTAGCAATCCCCTCCGTGAACTTCTGTATCAGCATTCACAGAACGGAAAAGTCTTATCTCCATTTGTATTATACAATCCGTAGATAAGACTAAGATATTTTGGGAAAGAAATGCTCGCGTAGCATTTCATAAGCAGTAACTGCATTAAGCTTAAATCTAACAGAAAGTTAACTCCCAAATCTTCGCATTTACTGTAAATGTGCTTATATATATATATATATATATATATATATATATATATATATATATATATATATATATATATATATATATATATATTTTTTTTTTTTTTCAAACTATTCGCCATTTCCCGCATCAGCAAGGTAGCGTTAAGAGCACTATCATGAACGCCAAGAAATCTCCATAAAGTAGCTCCAGCAGAATGTAGAAAAACCTCATCTATTACCCAAGCGAGAACTCTGTGAACCAGTGCGCACTCTAAGATGGAAGGCAAAAATTAGGGCTGTAGTTTAGGTTACTCTTCACCGGCAATACCGCTGCTACTTCAGCCAAGAGGAAGGGATAACGAACTAATACGCAAAAATGAAAACATTTCTTGCTTGTGCCAAAAACGCACCTGAGAAAATGTCAAACAAGACACGAGAGAGACAATAGAAAGAGAACGAATCACAGTTACTGGAACAGAGGCTGGGTCTTGTAATCACAGCAGGCAGCTGCCTGACTGTCTGCCTCTCTTATCTCGCAGTGCGCTGCTCACTCACTCACTCACGTTCTCATTCACTCATTTTCACTTGCCTCTCTCCCAGTCGTCAGTAACTCTCACTCTCTCCTCTCACTGTTGCGAGAATGTCATGACTTGCTTGAATTGTCCCTGTTGCTGGAACAGAAACTTACGAATCCGTGCAGGAAAAGTGTGATAAGTTCAATTCTTATTGAATCATTTCCTCAATATAAAACTGACTTAATACAAAAGTCGATATACTACGAGAATTTGTTAACTGGAATTCTACAACCTTGTGGTAGACGGTGTTTGCCACACCACAGAGAGTTGTTTAATGGTTTAACACTGGACGGGAAAATGGACTACATCACTGATTTCTTCGGACTGATTTCTTATTGGCTAATGTCCTGTCGCTAATGTGCGGTTTTCCCAGCCAGAGCTGACATCAGAGCAGGGAGGTCGTGAGAACACGTGTAACGCCGAGAGACGCCACCAACACTGGTGTTTGGTTGCCACATCCGCGTTGAGGCAGCAGGGTAAATGTAAACAGCATTTATCCTGGAGATGAATTTTGATCCAGTCTTGGATTTGTACGAAGCCTCTTCTAAGTACCTCCCTCTGGGAGAAGAGGAAGAGGAGGAGGAGGAGGAGAAGGGTCAAGGAGACTGCGGTCAAGGGAGGCGAGCTGACTGTAGTGTCTGTTGTCGTGGATAGTGAGGTGATCGAGGGACGATGGTGGTGTCTCGTGCCTGCATGGAATATCACATTTTAGGTCCACGACTTTCCTGTCAGTGCAGAATTCATCTGTGGTGCTTGATGAATGTGTTTTTGATTGGAATATATGACATTACTGGTGTATCATTATATATCATCTATCAATCTATCTATCAATCTATCATCATTATCTCTATTTTTTAGCTCCATGACGTAAGTATAGTCTTTATATTCACTTAGGTATCCTCAGCCTATAATCAGAGTGATAAAGTAAAAGGTACACGTTCGCTCTTCAAGTGCTTCGTGCTTTTTTCACTCTGTACACTAAGTTCATTCCTCAAGACTGAACATCATCTCTATTCACATCACCTCCGTATAAGTATATATTTCTATTATATTCAGTCCCTGGCCATAACCTTAACATGTATTCCTGAAATATTGTTATTCCTAAACATCTCTCTCGCTCTACATCTATCCATTTCCCTTCATGTGCTTTTCTCTTTCATATGCTTTTGATTTTACTAATACATATCTACTTCACAAACTTATCATTTATCATGTGTTCTGGATTGCCATGCCATCCCATAAAACTCTTTTTTTTATCCATGAACTCTGATGATTTTATCACACCTCACACCCTCACATCGTCATTCTATCTATCCTTTTAATTGCTAGTTACGTATTTCTACTGCTCTTATATTTAGCTCTGGCTGACCTATGAAGGCCTGGGTTTCACATCCATAAATCAGAGCGGGTCAGGTACTCCAGGCAAGCTGCTTGCATACTCCTTACTATTTTCTTTTCCCACACAGTAGGTCTTTCAGTGACCACCAATTTTTCTCATAAGATCTATATCATTCAAATTCACATATCCCACCACTACCCTTACTAGATGTCATAGCTAGATATATAAACTAACCTACAGTTTCTAGTTCCTCATCAGATAAACTGATAGTACACAGTGATCCCCTACTCCTTTCGAGAACCAGCAGTCTTACTTAGACTCGCACTTACTTTCACCATCCTTCCTATATGTATGTCATCCGCCAGACAAATAGTTCTTACCAGTTATATCACCTCTCATGTAGCGACCAGCACAGCATCATCTCCTACGGTAACTGTGGTAAATTCTATTGTCTCTCCACAATAACTATTGCATAACGATCTACCAACCTCACTCTTATCTGAACAAAAAACGCTTCAATAAACATGGTGACACACAACCAGCGCACTCCCATATTAATCTTAGACTAAGCTCTTTATTGCCACTTATTCTCACATATGCATTACTTCCATTAAGAAAGTTCTTTTTTTCCACCGCTTCACAGATATTTATTCCAGATACTCATCTCAATCGTAATAATTCTTGGGAGATTAGTCTAGTAATAATTAATAATTGCTAACAAAGATCCTGTCAGGGGTTTATATGCATGATAGTTCCTGATGCCCTTTCACTTCCATCCTTTCCTAATCAACCCTTTCCCTCTTATACTTTTCTAGGAGCATTCCCCTCTAACACTTCTCCACCACACTCTTCCTATAATGTTCCTTCTTCTTCTTTAACACTTCTCCACCACACTCTTCCTATAACGTTCCTTCTTCTTCTTTAACACTTCTCCACCACACTCTTCCTATAGTGTTCCTTCTTCTTCTTTAACACTTCTCCACCACACTCTTCCTATAATGTTCCTTCTTCTTCTTTAACACTTCTCCACCACACTCTTCCTATAATGTTCCTTCTTCTTCTTTAACACTTCTCCATCACACTCTTCCTATAACGTTCCTTCTTCTTCTTTTCATTCCTACTTTATCCCAAATCTTCAAACCTTTCTCATCTACCTCCTTCCCATCTACCACTCCATCACTCCGGGGCCTTCATATTCCCAACATTTTATCCTTTCTTCATTTCTTACTGTTTAAAGAATTCTTTATGTTCTATCTGTCATTCCACCCGCCTCTCACCACCACACCTGCTACACCAACCCCAGCCCCACACGTTCCAATATTATGCACAACAACACACGTGGCTTGTCTTCACACCTGCTGGTCGGGCCAGTTGTTATCTTACTGCTTCTTAAACACTTGAATCATTCAGAGTGCTTTGATTCTCGAGGTTTCGCTCCGTTAAGTTTTCCCCTCCTCATGTCATATGATTGCATAACGAAAACGAAACTTTATTTCGGGAAAATTTCTTAGATTTATCTAGATATCCATAATTGTCTATTTCTATCATCAGAACCAGATTACTACCATATTTTTGACATTCTTTTGAACATAGTTAAGAGATTGTATCTGATTAATGAATTATAGTATTTCTCACAGCTCTTTTGATCTCTCTGATATAAATAAAATTCACTTAAAAGCAAAAAAAAAAAAAAAAAACTGGTATTTCGATCAGTTGCTCAAGCATTTCTCACACTTTACGAGCAGCTCTGAAGATGTGACCCAGTAACATTAACGCACCAGGGCAGCAATACACGTTTTCATGGTCAGAATGAACCATGTTTGTGATATGATGTCCTGAGATACTATTGCGATCATACGTAACGGAAAGATGACGATGGCAGCGAGGTAACGTCAACGGGCGTGAAGATGCTAATGATGGTTTACCAGCCGATGTGGATATGTAGGACGGGGGCGGAAAAAGAAGTAGTGGGCAGTTCGTAGGAAGGGAAGGAGGGCTTATTTCTTGTCTCCCTCCTCCTCCTCCTCCTACCCCTCTTCCTCCTTCTCTTCCTCTTCCTCCTCCTTCTTCTCCTCTTCCTCCTCCCTGTAGCTGCTTAAATGCGGCTCTTCCTGACAACAAGCCGGGACATGAATCAATTTTGACCTATCATACCGTCGTCGACGCTCATAGGCCACCTCTCAGTGTGATATTCCAGTGTAGAAAAGCTAAAATGTTACGTCAGATTCTACCATGCTGAAAGCTTCTGAGAGCAGATGGTCAAGAGAGGTTATTGTATGCAGTAGGGCAGCCACTGCTTCAAGCCTTCCTCATACACACACACACACACACACACACACACACACACACACACACACACACACTCCATGTTCTTTATTACTATAACACACACTTATCAATAGTCTCTACCAAGAAACATTTGTATTGTATTCTGCCACTTGCTCGAGACAAGCGTTATAATGGAACGTCACTGACATATGATCCAGTGGCATGGAAAACTAAGCGCTACAAAACTCGGGTGGAAACCAGACAGACTGGAGTTCTCCAGTGGCGCCTGGGTGCAGCAAGTGCGGCCGTGAACAATGATTGCTTCGTCACTTCAGTCAGGTACCGTGTCAGTGTACCATTGCCCTCGAACTCTTATCTGGACGAGCCTCCTGTGACAATCTAGTCCTTGCCTCAGGCGATATGTGTCTGAAATAATAGATATCGGCTCCTCACAACTGCTCCGGGGCAGGATTGTGGCAAAGGTGGTGTGTGGTGGGTGAGTGATAGTGCAGGAGGAAGGCATCAGCAGCCATGTGGTACTATAGAGAGTATGGTTGGGGGGTTTGAAGGGTGGCAGAAGTGTACCATGGTTGTACTGAAGTCTGGTATGTGTGTACTGTGATGATGTATGATAGTGGTGTGTTGGTCATACGTTTCGTAGTTAAGCAGTTGTTTTACGGTAGTCATGCGGTAATTTCAGTAATCATCTAGTAAGGCCTATAGTATGGCCTTATGGTAATCATGTAGGTATGTGATAGTCATGCAGTCGGCATTTATGATGGGCATGCTATCATAATGTGGCAAAGTTAATTGTTCAAATCGTAAGGTGACTGTACGGGAGGTGGCTGTACAGTAGTTCTGTGAAAATAGACACAGTCGTGTAATAGAACTTTCTACCACCTGTTTTCTGTTGAACACAAACACACATCCACCCACCCACCCACACACACACACACACACACACACACACACACACATATATAGGGGATACAAGAGCAAATGCTAATCAATCTTTGATTAGCGTGATCTCAGAGAGTAACAGGTGCCGGCGCCTGGTGCACGCACGGGTGAGAACCATCCACCGTGGATCCTCTGGTCGGCGAACTCAGGTTCGCCCTGGTACTCCAGCCACCCACTGACTGCCCAGCCTGCCACATGCTGCCCACTGGGCTATACCCAACCCGCTATAAACCGCCACCCACCCCGCCACATGTTACCAAGCCCCGCTACTTGCCTCCCAGACCACCACTACTCTCTGTCTGGCTCGCTCCTTGCCACCCGGCCACCTCCTTACCACCCTCCTTGCTACGGGAAGTCCAGCGTCATAAATCGTTCCTTGCCGAAATCAGTTTGCAGCTTCCCTACTCCTCTGCTCATCTCGCGATTTCCTGGTTCTTGACGAAACTTAACAAACTACAACCAAAACAAGAAATGTGTAGAAAGCACACGATCAACCACAAACACATAATGACCTTAAACAAAGAAACTAACCAAGAAGATACAGAGACAGACATAATGAATTCTGATGAACATTTACTCCGCGTACAAATAAGAGACCAGACAATGCCTGGAAACAGCAAATTTAAACAAATATCCTCAAATAATGTAGAAATTACCTCTAGTGCCTGACAATTGCTGAACCAGCAAACAATTCACAGTAGTACACAATACAAAGAGGTAAATATTACAACTACAGGCATCACTTGGGGCGCAAGACACCAACATGCAACCGGATGGATGATAAACTTTTTCACATACAAATGTTACTATTTTGCAGCAAAAAACAAAACAAAAAAAACACTAGACGAACAAAAGTTAATAAACGCGGTAAGCACAGATCAACAACACAACGACAAACGAAGACAAACTAAGAAAATCTCGTGTCTAACAGACGCGATCCAAGAAAACCTGGCGACAAATAAACATGAATCAATAATATCTTGTCCTTAGTGATTACTAACCAACACGCAGAGGAAGAAGCTATTGACAGCAAACATTTGCTATCAATGGCCAGTGATCATCAGACACTGATACAGGAAAAAAAAGGCTGTATGATAACTCTTGGTGACCAAGGAAATCTGATCATCAAAACCTGATGATGAGAATCAGCAACACCTATTGACCTAAAAGCACATCCCAGCAGCACCTGATGGCCAACAAACTCTAATTACCAATACCTGCAGGTCAATATACACCATCCACCAATACCTGCAGGTCAATATACACCATCCACCAATACCTGGTGATTAGCAAACACCTGCCACCATTACCTCATGGCCAAGAAACATCTAACACCAGTACTGGTGACAAGCAAATATCTAACACCAATACCTGGTGAATAACAAACTCCTGCAACCAGTACGTGGCGGCCAAACAACACCTACCTGATGGTCAACAAACAATAAGCACCAATATTTGGAGAAAAATAAACACCACCCGCCAGTACCTGGTGACCGTCACAGGCTAAACAGCGACACATGGTGACACACCAACGCCATCCATCGACACCAAGTGTTCAGCAGGCACAGTATATAAACTCCTTGAGATAAGGAGACACTTACGAACAAGTGATAACCAAATAACACGACCCAATGACGCTTGGTGGTTGAAAATCTCGCACTAGCAGCATCTTGTGATCCATAAGCATAATCTAGAAACAACCAGTAATGAGAAACACCAAACGTTGCATCACATCACATACAGACGCTAAACAACTGCAACACCTGGTAACGAGCAAGCATCGTTCGCAACTACAGGTGATAAAGATAAACCCCACTCAACAACACCCAGTGACCAGAGAATGTTAACTAGTAACATGTTTTGAAGAGAGAAAAGATGCTATCAACATCCTCCAACAACAAATTTCAATAATTCAAGATTATCTAGTGCCAAACAAGCACTAAATAACATGGTTCCCAATAAGCGAACAAAGAAATATTATACAATGGTGTCTAAGAAAATCCAGAAACACCCTTTGACCAGTGAACAGAAACCAACAAAACTTGACGAAGTGACAACTGAATACTAATCAAGGAGACCTGGTGACCAACAAACACAAGTCAACAATACCTGGTGATCAGTAAATACCAACTATTGATAGCAAGAGACTAAAGAATACTAACCAATGAACTTGGTGAACAAAGATCATTCGCCCAGTAGACGTTGTGACCTACAGACACGAACCAACATTACCCAGTGACCACTAAACACCAGCGAATAATACTTAATTGATAGTTAACTAATAAACCTAATAAACAACAAACACCTGCCTGGTAAGCGTCTAGACCAATAAACACCTAGTGATGATAACCTGGTGATTAATATATGCAAATCGATAAACCTTGCGAACAAGAAACGCAAAGACACCATGTTGACCAACAAAGACCATTCAGTGATAAATACTAACAAATGAAAAATCTTGAGCAATATTAAACAGCCAGGAACCCGTGGCGACCAACAAACACCAATCAGTAAGAGTGGAAGAAAAGTCAACAAATAACACCTGGTTCATTCCCCCCAAGGCCTCCCTCTGACCAGCAACAGTCCAGGACGGAGGAACGAACTTAGTGTTCACTTGACCAGATAAGATGAGGTACTGCGAGGTCATGGACAAGAACAACACAGACTACGTATACAAAGCAAACTGTTAATACGAGGAGGGACAAAAATGAATATACGAGGGAAAATATTAATTACAATGTCGAGCATTATACATTCTGGACGACAAAGACTATGAAAGGAGTAAATTTGATCCTCCGTGGTAAACAAAGGACCAAAAACACAAGGATAAGTTTGTATGAAGAGAGAACAATGTATCATGAGCTTGCTACAGAAAATGGTAATGGATGCAACGAATATCAGAGAAAAATATAATGATAAACATATTAATGGAATAATTCTTTCCAAGTGTAGCAAGAACACATGAATAATTGAAACCCTAACAATAACAACAACAAGGAAACTGCTTTAACAACAAGAAATAAAAACAACAATGATTGTAACCTCAGCAACACTTTACGAAACAAATATTCAAACAAAAACCAGTAGGACAACGTCATCAATTCTGATGTCGTGAGCAACAATGGAAAAAAAAAAATAAGATGCCATACCTTACTCTGATGAACCAGAAGAATCGAGTGTGGAATGATCACCCGTGATGCTTGTTAGAAAGGGGAAAGAATCACCGTCAACTACAGCAACTGGAGCAGCGATTCAGCAACACCATAAACTGCTACAGCAGCAACACCATTAGGAGTTGAAGATCACAGTAGTAAGAATATCTCCCGCACCGAAATCAACAGAATCGCCGTTAACAGATGCATTAATGACATGACCATACTCTGTTGCCTCAGGAACTCCCATCAGAAACGGAAATGACTTCATCAACAAATAATGCAACAGTAACAGCCTCATCATCAACCGACGTAGCAATACCATCAAACCAAGGCAGAACGTCATCCATATCAACTAACACAAAAAAAATGGCAGCATCATTAGCTCTTACAGCAAAAACAGCATCATTGTTATGAAATGGAAAGCAACTCGCATGCCATCGTCATCAAAAACAGCATTATTTACCGCAACAATTACGACACTCAATCTGACTTAAGCTAACACCAAAAGAAACAGCAATATGCAGTAGAGGCAGCTACCTCAGTCACGCAGCCTGGACGGCAACAGCAGTGGTGGAATCAGTTTCATTCTTATCGGAAACAGCAGCAGCAACAATGGAAACAGCAAAAATGATTATAGCAGTAGCCGAGGGAACAACATATAACACCTTATCCCTGGCAAAAGCAACATCAGCAGTATTCAGCAACAGCAACTGCAACAATGATGATAATGAGAGAAGTAAAAAGCGAGGGAGATTGCATCATATGGCAAGGGGACCAAAGCAAACTCAAAAGTTAATCTGATTTTTAAAGTGAAATTCAGAATGACTGAATGTAAATTATAGAGGATACGACACAGTGAAAGATCATATCACATAAATATTATCTAGCATGACATGGAGGGAATGAAATGATGTAACAATTGTAGAAGAAAACGAAGAACATATTGCGTCAATATGTAATTTTCAACTTGCGCGTATGAATTTGCATGTGCCAGAACTGAAGTGTCTTATAATCACCGAATAAATAAATGTGATTTCATGTTCTACCTCTGTCACTTTACTAACCCCGACAGCCATCTAAACGATTTTTCACAAAATGTGTTGCCGTCTGAATATCAGGTATGAACTTTATGACGAACAAGAACACTGATAATCATTTTCTAACACAGTTTTAAAGGATTTTCTTCATAGAAGTCATGCTATAAGGCTTTTGCTTTTCAAATTACAACCGTCTTGTCTACTATAGCTTATCCACATTACTGTAAATGATATTGACAGATATGCTTTTACAGTTCTGCTTCCGCAGAGTCAGATATGACATTATAGACCCAGTGGTCCATTTAAAACTCACTGTCCCAAAGAAGAGGGCCATTGTACCATAAAACCCTACCAACATCATGTTCTCTCTCTTTGCATAATGCCTTATCATTAAGTTACGTTTTAGAGTTACTGTAGTATAATATTAGGGGATATATGCTGCTAGTAAGTTGTCTTGATTTTCATGTAAAGAATAATGGTATCAATGAACTTTACCAAAGCACGGAATGAACATTATAGGTGGTAGGGGAATAATGAGCTATGCAACGTAAGCATACTTGATAATAGGACTAGATACGATACTGTTAATCATATACATCTACGAAGTCCAATAAGCAGTGAGAGAAGGAATGATCAATATCATAAGGCAAAGGAGCTTCCTGCCTACATCCTATCCACGACAAGCTGGGCAGAAACTAACACGGTCGCTCAGGGGCGACTGGCAAGTAATTCATCCTTCAGGGTAACGTCGTGGTGAGCACACTGCTCTTTATTTCTGTATCATGCTATTTATACAAAAAAATAAAAAGCGATTCCCTTCTAATCTGTCGTAATCTCCAAAATGCCTGCATTAATGTAACCAAACCTGATCTTATCAACAAGTGTGTTGCATCTTTACATGGCCAGCACTGTCCCGAGATAATTACCCTTAACATAAGACTATTCCACATCAATCATTATCTTGATCTTCCATACTTTTGGCAGCCTGTTTAGAATTCTATAATCCATCATTTAGATTTCCCAGTAATCCAACCGTTCCATCATCTATATTCATATTATCTTAAAAACGTCCAATCTTCTGGGATGTAGGGGGATGTTTGGGTGTTTACCCAGCATTATGGGGCAGCTATTTAGGACGTCGTGAGGGAGGGAGTGAGGTCGCCAGCATGCCAAGTATGCTATAGATTTGACCAAATGTCGAGTGACGATCAGCGAAGACTAAGTTTGTGAATACCACCAGTGGAGGCTGCTACTTGTCCAACCTGCTGGAGCTCACAGCCTGGACACCTGCTGTTGGTCTTGTTGTGGATATGGGAGTATAGGGCAGTCCTCTGGGGCTGCCAGAGAGAACCTAAATATATATATATTGTTATCCAGGATTTCTCTCCAGAAACCCTGCAGCCCAAGGCTGCGCTACTTTCTGTAACAGGGATATGCGGATTCTTTAAACTTCAGTTGTCTTTAGGGAACAAAATCCAAGTTCTACATCGTCAAAACTATTTATACCCAAACACATAACTTAGAACACCTTCAGATATTTGGGTTTACGTTAATCTGTCCATCATACATCGGTATATCGTGGATTGCAACCCACCAAAGTGCTAATTCATTTGCTGTTAATAGTGTTAGGTTGTTAGAGGTATGGAACTCGTCATATCAGAGTGGTTAGTACAACAGTTCCAACAATGCTCAACCTTTATTGCTGAGAACAAATGATGTGAGTGAAAGACGTACTGATTACAGTTTATGAATATTATATGAAAACACCACTGAAATATGCATATCCTGTATGACACCCACGATTCATAAAGGATCAGACTGAAAGACTAGAAAAATACTGGTACATGATTGTAGGGTTGTGCTTGAAGATGATTTACAATGGGTACCAGAATAATCCTCACATCCTGATTATTTTGAAACACTAAACCGACAACATAAAGTGTGCAGAGATTGGTAAGACCGTCTTGGATAACCTTGGCTTCCTCCATCTGTTGCTTCCCTCTACACACTCCGTCCAAGGCCACAACACTCGTCACGTTCAACAGGACGTAAGATTTACTGGACGTTTACGATCTCGTATGTAACATCGCATATTTACATTCAACTGTAACGCTTTATTTTCTCTCTGCTTCGGTACTTGGAAGTTTATCACAGTTTCGTTTTCTTAATGATAATGTGTACTTTTCAAGGTAAGGAATTTTGAAAGTATTTCCTTTTTGATTGGTCTTTAGCCCCTTCTTGAGACCTGCCCTGATATTTTTCCAGGACTCCTTTTCCTGGAGTTCCTGGAGCTCTATCTCTGCACTACACCAGTAGATAAAAATCTACGAGATCCTTTGGAGTGGGAAATTCTTTGGCGAGACTATACTCCTGATGATACAGCTTCGCCACTGATGACTTTTCACTAGCAATGTTTCCTCAAGCAGGTGGAGTCCAGTAACACCGAGAGGTGTAATTTGTCTTATTGTTTGAGACCATCTAGCATCAAGTAGCAGCGTCTTGAAATAGACATATATCACTATCGTTATGACTTGCATAGCCTTTACTACAGCACAATCATAGTTATCATAAGTCTTTCATATCGACAGATTCAGTATATTGCAAGTATTCAGAAACATCATATTCCTTACCGTCTTCCCTCCTACAAAAGCATCTCCCAAGATTAGCTATCAGCATCAACTCTTGGACGACATTTAAGGCTCATCAGCTAAAGTCATTAAGTCAATATTTGTACAGGAACCTGCCATTTACCCGCCAGGGATAACAGCGTCCGTGATCACTCCTGGCGTCGTCTGTCTCCACACACACACACACACACACTCCCTGGCGGACACTATTACCATAAAACAACATTTTCTTGGTTCGTTAACCTAGCACTGCGGCCTGCTTTTAAATTCACCATCTCCACCATCATCATTATTACCTGAATCTTCACCATTACCCCGTTACCTTCACCATTACCACTACTTCGATCATCCTAATGCCCATGACCATCCCTAACAACAGAATTCCTGTATACCCGCAACTACCTCTGCATCCGCGAGACAAACAGCAGATAACCCGAACCATCACTCCGGCAGCGTCACCCTCACTATTCTAACCACTATCGCGCTACGACCAAAGATCCTGCGTCATCAGCTGAACTCCCTCCCCACACACACTCCCTCCCCCTCAGCCAAGCTTCTGGCCAGTTTCAAGGTCTGGCCAGCGACAATGTTTGTTGTGTGACAAAGCATTAAGCGACCTATGGGAAGCCCTAAACACTGTCAGCCGTATGTTCCCTCCACCTCACGGTGCTGGAGGCGATGAAGGTCAGCTCCTCCAGTCCGGACGCTGTCAGATATGTATTTGCAATATAAGACAACCGTCTGTAGAAATCATTAATTTCTCCACTTGCAAATTATTAACAGTTAACCTAGGTTAACTACTACCGGGAATGATTATGATGTGTTAGAACTAGTGTTAACAACCAAACTTATATTCCGAATCGAGTAATATATCATCAAGTTATAGATATGAAATTCATATTACGGGTGGATACTAATGGACGAAACAAATTCACAGGGTCAGTCGGTTTTCTTAATATCCGGAAATCTTTTTACTCTCTTGACACCTTCCAGATATTACTTTGTCTCATAATGGTTCTATATCAATTCTTATATACAGGGTGTCCCCAAAAAATGTACTCACTTTTTTACACCCCATAACACTGAATTTTTTTTCCTTTTTTTAGATCCAATTGACCATAAAACATTCAATGAGCTATAGGGTGTCAAAAAGTGAGTACATTTTTTTGAGACACCCTGTATAATCTACGTCCATGATACGCATCGTATTTAGGAGGAATTTGTGCTCGTTCCTACAACATTACCACTGATGCAAGCCTCGTTCACTTACTACCCTCTGAACCATCTATCTTATTCATAGATCTTTGACGACCAACATATATGCTAATAAGACTCGATATCATAAAGTTAAAGCTCTTCACTAAGCTGACTTCAAAATATATCACAATTAATGGCCAAAATCATCCTCTATATACAGTGGAAACTTTGGAAACCTCACCGTTTTCGTTGTTACCTGTTTGGGTCGAATTGTCAGCCACCCAACCCATGTTAAAGACCATTATGATTATCATCCCAACGCTACAGCTTTATTCTAAGCCTCAAACAACAACAGAACACAAGATCCTAACATGGCTGTTTGTGATAGTGGAAGAGAACTGATAGATTAATATGGTATGAGAAGAAAGACACGCACAATATTCAAAGATGAAGACATATAAACTTATCGTGTAGATAAAGTCAGTCATAATTTCCAGCGTAATATTCATCGAGTCTATGATTCTATATTCATATACTCTAATTAGTAAATAATTCCCTATGTTAACAAATGTTTTGAAGAAAACGTACTTCACCTCATTTGAGGTCAAATGTTTGCCCAATAGTTTATAACCACTTCTACAATTGAAATCAGATGAATCTATCCTTAACTAGCTGTTCGTTAGATCGAGATTATCTAAGCCTTTAATGATTTTGAGCACTTGTATTAGATCATCTCTCAACCTTTTCTAAGATGAATGAATTTGATACGTTTAGTCAGTTCTTATAGGATTTGTTTTTCAGGCCAGGAATCATCTTGGTAGCTCGCCTATGTACTCTCTTCATCCTATGTTTTTCTTCAAGTGGAGTGATCAAAACTGAACACAATATTCAAAATGAGAAGGCACCCGTGAGTTGTAATGAGTCAGGGTAATTTCCCGAGATTTTAAATCCAAAAGTCCTTCCAATGAATCCAAGAATTCTGTTCGTTCATCTGACCTTCATTGCATCATTTGAAATATAAGAATTAGTACATACATATGCATATGAATACACACATACATACATTGTAAATATATATTCATTCCTTTTTCTGTTGTGTTCGCCTTTTTCCGTCTTAGCGAGGTAGCACACAGAGCAAGAGGAAAATTCCTCACTTGACTACTTCTGTTCGTACCTTTAGAAAGTGATAATACAGGAAGGTAGCACACAAGCTTCCCGCTTCAAATATTTGCTATACAAAATGAACACACACACACACACACACACACACACACACACACATTGCTCCTACAGACAGACATAAGAACAGTACTATACCTACTATTGTGAACTTCATAAACAGTCATGAACAAGTGCGCATATTTGCAAGTGAACAGCTAAGTTTCTTGTTAACTGGGCTATGTGGTATGTTAACTACTGTATTACTGCAACGCTCATTCAGGCTCATAATGTATAAAGCATAATATTGACTCTGTAAACTTCCCTGTATGCCTGGCTATCTAAATGTGCCTCACCCATGTGCTTATCCAAACTGTGGACATATTCTGGTCATCCCATTCTTAAACTCTTGCATGATTAGTTAACCACTGGCTATCATGGCTTCCAAGGTCTGTAATATCTGTAATACCTCAACGCTGCTCTTTCAGCCAGATAGCTGCTTATATTCAATAAACCATTATCTATTTATCCGTTTGTTTACACATGCGTATAACATGAATACACCTATGTAAGCTCAAGAGCACATTCTAAGTCATGGCCATAAAGGTGTGCTTGTAGCTCAAGTGCAGGGAAATACAAGAAACTGACTTTTAAGGCAGGTAGGGGAAAGAGATAAACTGATTTTAGGCACACGACTCATTTAGATATTATTACATGATAGATGATTGCCTGGACATTTTATTAGCATTATAATCAGCTGATTTTTCTACAATTAAGTTCATGAATCAGATTCAGTCCTCAAGTGGAGGAAGGCTTTAGTCGTGCGGGGGAAATTCTACATGATGGACACAATACCTTGGTACTGATGCCACTAGTGACACAATCATCTACCAAGGCCTCCCTTTGCTCACCTCTGAAATTTCATCTCGAGTGACTTGTATCTCGGAGTGTTTAGTAACTCTTACTTTAATCAACGTCACTTGTAATGTTAACTCCGAACTTCTTCATTATACATAGTCAATACACACAAGAACCGCATTTGAATTTCAAACACATACATCGACTGTGGGCTCTTCGTGTCAGGTCTGATTTCTCGTCAAACAGCGGAGTGTTTGACCTCCAAACTCTACTGTGTTCGCTCTAATACAACAATACACACCAGACCCGCGTGATCTATTCATTTACGAGATTCCCCGCTGGTGCACCTCCTTTTGTGCGTCCAGGGAAGGAAGGAGAGGCGTAGGATGACCGGCTGAAAAATGGAGAAACGTGATAGTTGGAGGATATTTGCTCTAGGGTTGGTGTTGGCGGCTTTTACTGCTATTACACACTCTGTAGCACCGAAGTCATCTGTCTGGTGGCCGGGAGTCTGGGTGCTCAAGGGAAGCTGTCTCTCACGGTGGGACTCGAGGAGTTAAACCAGCACATATACATAACGGTTGTAGCTTCAATAGACTTCATTCTTTTCTCATGTTACGTTTCTGTAAAGTGTGTTATGGGATAAGAAATCAAGAGGGAAATATAACCAGAACTATATATATATGAAGCCAGATTATTCGACTCAAATTACCGATTTTTTTTTTTTTACCTAGTGGCCGACACATATGACGAACATTGAGCTATTAGTAACACTCGTCACAGCCATGACTACCACCATTTTATCTTGAGATCCAGAAGATGTGATCTTGATATGTGACCTGAGGTCTGCAGCTTTTGACCTTGGCCTTTGATCTAAATCTTATGAGTACTTCTTACCAGGACGTGTGAGCCAACACCTATGAGAAGTGAACTTTCATATCATCCGAGGTGTGTTAACGCTTACCATAACCTTCAGCTGATATCTATGAGTATCGTTCTTTACCTCTGATCTCAGACCTTTGATTTATGACCTTGAGGTACATGAAAATAGACTTGTTCTTTGACTCGAGAGCTCTAGGATTAATGACCATGATATTTAACCTGACACTTACGAGTGATGACGTGATTCTTAAAAAGGAATGTAAGTAGCAATAACCCACTGGGTCCTTTCGAAGCTGTTGTTAATCAAAGGGAAGATAAGCAAAAGAGAGTTTACCAAGATGAGAATGGGAAGACAAATACTTATAGATTTAGTTAATTACGGAGGCGCAAATGTTTTCGTCAAATGTATTTCCAAATGGATACGATTTTGATACCAACTTTTCTTGTTGGTGAGTCACTTCATATGTTTATAATTCTTTTCTTATTTCATACCTACTGATAGCTTGTCGCCGCCCTTATGCCACATAGACCCAATTCCTCTTACACAATGCAAGCCTCTTGCTTTCCTTGATGTTCAGATTCTGATAACACAAAGCCTCCTTTACTCCAGCCTTCAGTTTTCTCGGTCTCTCCCTGTAAGCTACTCTCTGCATCTCTCACATACATATGCTCTTTGTCAAATTTTCTTCGCTCATCCTTTCCAGATGTGCAAACCATATCAGCACACCCTGGTCATTCCAAGGCTTACTACTACGCCTCCCTTACTTGCAACACAATCAATCCGCTTGCACCACATGACTGCTCCGGGACTTCACTGCGAACACATCTACCCTCATCCTTTCCTTTGCCTTCAAGGCTCAAGCTTCACATACATGCAACTCTAGCGGGACTCCCACGCCTTCAGACATACCCATCTTTGTCCTTCCGCACACTACTTAATGCAACAAGGACCTCACCAGTTCAATCACAAACAAATCACTTTTCTTCATTCAAAAAAATGAGCTGACCTGCGAATTTCTGTTCATTAATCAAGGTGCGATCGGATTGATCTGGTTTCAAACAGTCGCTCTGATAACCTCAGGTACCTAAGTGAACAGCTGTAGGCACGCTAAGGTAGTGACCATATGTGATTACACAGAGTTATCAGTTGTAGGCGGGTCAAAAGAGTGGTCAGCTTAAAACTTCCTCAAAGAGCCTTCAGATGTAGATGGGTCAAGAGAATGAACAAGTACGAGTATGCCAAAGGGCTTAGCCGTAGGTATATTAGTATGATAAACAGCCTTAGTGATGTCATTCTCTACCAACTATTTATAGTCGCGATTAAAGATGGTTTTCAGCTGTTAAACGTCATGAGAGTTACCAGTTTTACACCATGACGAAAGAGTGACCTTGTCAGATCATATCAAGAGCCCAGCTCTAAGTATGTCACGCTACCTTAGCCCACATCCACTGTCGAAAGTCTTGCTTGATCTGTGATTGCTTTACAAAGGTGCTTTGTCAAAATAATAGTAACTGCAGAGATACAGACGACATAGAAATGAGTATATAGTGATGCATAGTTTTGAATATTTCGCTACAAAAGGTATTAGTTTTTGGTAATGATAAATAAAATGCTTCCATTGATTTTACTATTTCTTTCACAAAGGTTATAGCATCTGAATAAGGTAGAATTTACTTTATTTGAATTTGATTCATTTGGTTTTATGATACGGGCAAACTTTTCTCATTGATTCTCTGCATGATGTCTTATGTCCCATTCTATCACATTATCTCCTGCCATCATCTCTCATTTCCCTGTCGTCTTCCAGTGTCTTAAGAACAGAGTCGGGAGAATGAGTGTTCCCTGACCGACACAAGCTGGTTAATATTGAAGGCAAGCCTGTCGTCCTCTTTACTGTAAGAAAATTGTTAACTGGCACACACAAAAAGGTGATAACTGATGATTTCGGATCGATTGGCTTCCACAGTGAGGGATGATCGTTCACCAACACACGTACAGGAAGTAGATAGTTGTTTGTGTAGAAGAGTAATGATCCTAGGCTGGTTCATAATCCTCTGGTAGATTGGTAAATTCTTTGTGCTAAGAAATAGGGAAAACCGACTCTATACAGTAACTTAATTACTACAGTATTCAAACTCCGACGAAAGATTAGTACTTTAGTCTTAGAAAAAAAGATAAATCCCTCAGTCAAAAGCAAACATTTCGTCTCTTTATTACATGACCAAGACGGCAAGGAAAGCCAGTGCATCGGAGAGACAGGCATCTTTGGCGGTTGACCTTGGTCGGTGTTTGGACTCGACAACCCAAAGCGATTTTGACGTTATCCAAGGTGTCTTGGTGAAAGAGGTGAGGTGATAAGGTGAGATTATAATGGACGAACCTGACTATAATCTGTAGTTAACTTGAAAAAAATTCGTGGTAGAAAGTCATGAAGAAAGAATTATGATTGCATAAAAATGAATGACATACCCGTTGCTAATGCTGGGTGCGACTCAGTATCATATATATATATATATATATATATATATATATATATACAGAGAGAGAGAGAGAGAGAGAGAGAGAGAGAGAGAGAGAGAGAGAGAGAGAGAGAGAACATATGATATATGATTATGTTGAACAGATACACTGCATACTGAAAGAAAATAAAGGAGGTTGCTGAAAATGTATAGAGAAAATAACGATGATACTGGACTATCATAAGGGATTGGGTGTCAAAAAGAGTCTTGACACAAATGTTAGAGGTTACCAACGATATTTTCAATGACCGGAACAAGACATGTCTTATGTAATACATCTAGTAAGTCGACGAAGATCGCCTATGGTAAAGGAAGGAAGATTGAGACTTCTTTCTGCTTCATGGATCATGTTGATCGTCATTTCAATGGACCCAAAGGACCATATTACTTTCATATAAAGGCTCAATCACTACAATCCCTAACACTAAAATTTGCCTTCATATAATATATACTTAATTTCTCTCGAAGGCCACCTACTATATCTTTTTGGGTTACTTTTATTTTTACTCAAAGAGCATATATATCTTGTCTGCCGCCTTGTTTTATAATTTATTTTGTGTCTGATTGCCTGGGTAAGGGTCTAATTTGCCTCCACTGTATTGGTTATCTAACAAAGTCGTTACCTTGGGTCAATGGCTAGCCACACAGAATAAATAAATTCCGTCTTGTATTTTGGCGAGTATTCGTGAGTAAAATCTTAGCTTTGCACACTAATCATTCTATTGTAGTTTATGTTGGGCTGTAGAAAATTTGTTTCTATTCACAAATATACGTACAAAGTATTATCTAAGCATTTAAGCAAAACCGCTGTGAGAGAGAGAAAAATAGATAATGTATGCGTGTAGCTTCGATCGGATGATATGCACACACACACCACACACACACACACACACACACACACACAGGACCTCACAAAAAGGCATTTAAATGAGCAAATTATAGAATGAAGCTTCTTATCTATCACGCCAGAGCCAGACAGTGGAAAAACATATCATGACCCGACACAAAAGAGCCTGAATGAGAGGCAGAAGAATTTATTCCTGGAGAATGTTACCCCCCAGGTGATGTAACAGTTGAAGGGTGTTGTGGCCTCGTCCCTTCTACCAGTTTTTCTCCCAGGGTCAGGGGTCAGGCTGGTGGAAGGCTGAGGAAGGACTGGGATGGAGAAGGGAGAGACGGAAAGAGAGAGAGAGAGAGAGAGAGAGAGAGAGAGAGAGAGAGAGAGAGAGAGAGAGAGAGAGAGAGAGAGAGGAGAGAGAAAGGAGGTAAAGGAAGTAATATAGAATAAAAAGGAAGATAGACAGATGAGTGATGTGTGAAAAATATGAAGAAAGGTAGAAGAGATTAATAGATGACACAAGGAGGAGGATGAATGAGATGAGAAACCTGAGGGGTAAAGGAGATAAAAGAAAAGAAATAAGAAGGTAAAGATGAAAAGGAATGCAAATAGTCAGTGAGATGGGTCAGGGTAAAGAGTGGGAATATAGACAGAGAGTGAACAGGTAAAGAAGGGAAAAAGAAATGGGGTACCGGTAAGAGCATAGAATAAAACAGAGAGAAAAGGAAAATGATGAGCCACTGAGAAAACAAAATGAAAAAGAGAAATGCACGAGATGAAAGTAGAGAAAATGGGATAACGGATAATGTTGGCCCCAGGAAGATGGCGAGGTAGCAAAAATACAATGCTGAAAGACAAAACACCGAGTGAACATAAATCACAGGATAAAAAAGATCAGCACACAGGCAACAGAAAATGTTATGATTAATGTGAGTAATAAGAAGCTGGAGAAAGTAAGAACAGGTAGAAAAATAATACGAAATTGTTGGTACCTATATATATATATATATATATATATATATATATATATATATATATATATATATATATATATATATATATATTCCTATGAGTCCCCGTGGACTCAGAATATACTTGATCCCGCGCAAAATTGTGACCCTTTCCAATATACATATACATATATTTACATATATATATATATATATATATATATATATATATATATATATATATATATATATATATATATATATATACATATATATATATATATATATATATATATATATATATATATATATATATATATATATATATATATGTATATATATATATATATATATATATATATATATATATATATATATATATATATATATATATATATATCCCTGGGGATAGGGGAGTAAGAATATTTCCCACGTATTCCCTGCGTGTCGTAGAAGGCGACTAAGAGGGAAGGGAGCGGGGGGCTGGAAATCCTCCCCTCTCGTTTTTTTTTTTTTTTTAATTTTCCAAAAGAAGGAACAGAGAAGAGGGCCAGGTGAGGATATTCCCTCAAAGGCCCAGTCCTCTGTTCTTAACGCTACCTCGCTATCGCGGGAAATGGCGAATAGTATGAAAAAAGAAAAAAAAAAAAAAATATATATATATATATATATATATATATATATATATATATATATATATATATATATATATATATATATGTAAGTATATATATTATGGGGATCGAAAGAATAACGAAAGGGTAGTCTTATACCATGTAACCTACACGATAAAGAACATAAGAGAGCTTAAACCTTCGCGGAGGATTTTCATATCACACAAAAATAAGACATTTCGATCGACGATGTATACGTTTTGATTTTCACATCACTCGATTGATTCAATCGAATGCCTTTGCTTTACAGAGATTCCTGAAACTTCACATTCCTCGGCATTCTCCGATGCCTCTTTGTAAGATATATCGTCTATGATCCAAACCTGAAAGTTATTCCGATGGCCTCTGCATCTCAGTTATCTGACTATTTGCTTTTAGCGAACATTAACGCATAGGTTATCTTCTAGATCCTACCGTCAAGTTACTGTGGAGCTGATAAGCCATTGTTCAGCCGTGCCTTCCTCAGATCTGACAGTCACTAACTTCACTCTTACGGCACTTGCGATAACAGAAAATCTCAAAGTATCCTTTTGAATTTTCAGAGACTCTTCTTTCTCATATGACTTACGAAAAAGGAATTGAGGAAATTGAATAAAGGGGACTAAAAGGAAAAAGAGAAAGAGATTCTCTCGGAAACAAGACAAGATGGACCGCGGAACTGTGGCTCGGGGTTGGCATTGTGAGTTGGTATGAATCATGGTGTGTGGTGGAGGGAGATGATACCCAGGAGTTAGGGAAGATGCCTGGGAGTGAAAGTCTTTACCTGGAGGCACGAGACAGCGTCCGAGAGGGAGAAGTTTTGCTTGGTATTGAGAGAATGTGTCCTCCTCTCAGACATACTGTGTGGAGGGGAAAGGCGTTGGTAAATCAAAGATTTGTACGTGTTCTTTAACATGGTTATCCGTGTGTGTGTGTAGGGGGGATGATATTTAGTAGGTGTGGTAGCTACGGTGGGTGATGCCTACTGCGGGCTTTGTCAATTGTGGTGCTGAAATAATTAAGGAACGATCATTAGTGCAGGCAGTAGTTACTGGGCTGTTAGTCACAGTGGGTAGTATTCAATCTAGGAGCTAGTTACTGAGGAATTGGTATGGGTAGTAGTTACTTCGAACGTAGTTAGTTAGTTTGTCTGGCCATTATATGATTTAGAGTGTGTTTGCCATGGGCAGTATTTACTGTAGGATGTAGCTTCTTTCAGTGGTAATTATCATGGATGATGGTCAGTGTGGGAGGTAATTACTGTGGACTGTAGTTACTGTGGGTGGTAACTACTTCAGGATATAGTTACCATTGGTTGTAGTTACCAAGGCTTTCTTTACTGTGGGTGGCAATTACTTTAAGCTGTAATTACTGAGGGTAGTTGATATTGGAGGCTATAGTTACTGTGCATGGTAGTTATTGCGGGCTGTAGTTACTGTGGACGGTAGTTACTGCTGGCTATAGTTACTGTGGGTAGTAATTATTGCTGGCTATAGTTACTGTGGGTGTTATTCCCTGTGGGCTATAGTGGGTGTGAGTTCTAGGTGCTGCTTACTGCCTTTGCTTGGGATCGATAGTTGTGGTCGTTTAGTGTGGTCGGCAGTTGTTGTGGGTAATAGCGACTGTGCGAGAGGATCCTAGTAGGCAGTGGTCTCGGGTGATGGTCGTCATAACTGACTATGAGGCAGCTTTGCCACAGCTGAGAGCAAATGTGTAGAATGGACTAAAACCGAAGGGAACAGTGGTTCTTGCAGGCACCGGGCGACTCGAACGGTGGTGAGCGGTGTTTACGATAAGCTTAGCTACTGATGGATGGAGGTGATAGGCATAGTGGGTGTGTATGGTGGGCGGATGGGGTGGGCATATCAGGCAGCGGTGAGTGGTAGTGGTGGTGGTGAGCAGCCTAGCCGGTTGTGAGTGGGATGAAGGAGGTGGGCGGTAGGCGTCCGGGGTGTTGTTAGATGTGGCTGACCGCCAAAGGGTGAAGCAGGTCAACGAAGAGAGGAGTAAAGCTGAAAGGGACGGTGAAAGGTGGGTGGAGAGGATAAAGGAAGGGCAAGGGCATACAGTGAGACGAAGAGCTGGAGGCAAAGGTTTAGTGCAAAGGAGAAAGGAGGGAGGAGAGAGGTCGACTCGTATTAGCTAAGATCTGGGTGTTGGTGGCTGAACCCCGTGTATCACAAGAGTCGTTGTTCATTAACATACGCAAGTGGGCGTTAGTGGTGGTGGTGGAGGCAAAGGTGGTGGAACTGGTGCTGGTGTACGTGGCGAGGGTATAGGTGTTAGTGGTACAGATGGTAGTGGTGCAATACATGCTGGCTATGCAGGTGGTGACGGTGTATATGCCGGTTCTGTAAAGGCATAGATGACCGTACTGTAGGCTGTACTGATGCTAGTTCTAGGTGTCGGTGTAGATGTTGGTATCGTAGATTGTACTGAAGCTAATGCTGTTCAAAGTGGTTGTGTAGATGCGAGTATTGTAGGTTGTATTGATGGTGATGCTGATTTTAAAAGTGGTTGTGTATATGCAGGTTATAATGACGCTAATATTGGTTCAGTAAGTGGTGGTGTCGATGTATGTACTATAAGTAGTGGTGGTGTAGATGCTGATTGAGTATGTGGTAAGTACGTATAAGTTGCTATTTACTGGAAGGTGTCAGTGATCTACATCAGGTTCTGTACGTTGCGGTAAAAGCAAAAAGGCTTTTTCAAAGAGAATTCAGATGGTTACATATTCGACTTTATGTATAGATCACTACAACTTAACGACAATGTTAATGGAAAATTTGAGAATTTTGTACATTATTTTCATACTTGTTCACCTTTTCCTCATTAGCTACGTGGCGCCGGCAACAGAGGAAGAAATGGTTTCATTTTTTTCATATCCATATTTTAGAACATTCTGTTCACAACCAGAGGATGATGTTCATGAATGAAAATACGAGGAAAGTTAGGAAAG
Source organism: Panulirus ornatus (assembly GCF_036320965.1). Classification (NCBI taxonomy): domain Eukaryota; kingdom Metazoa; phylum Arthropoda; class Malacostraca; order Decapoda; family Palinuridae; genus Panulirus; species Panulirus ornatus. The sequence continues at coordinate 33,096,235 of NC_092241.1, read as the reverse complement.
TTGTGATAAAAGATGAGCAATAATGAAAGAAAGACTTTGAGAATAGGATGCTTTTAAGGAGTCAGAAAGGTTTAGTGTAGGAGAAACGAGGGGAACAATAAGGGAGCAGCGAGTGAGGTAGGTAGAAAGTCGAGCGAGCGAAAGGTAAGTAACAATGAGGTGAAATTTCAAGGACCACAGGAGGAAATTGTAGTGAAAGGAGAAAGTAAAGGTGTCAGGAAGACAGAAAACGTACAGCGAAAATGAACCGTCAGGGAGTAGAGAAATGTGAAAAATGTGGAAAAATACGTCAGTCAAAAGTGAACATACATTAAGATCTCTGAATAGGCAGGAGGATGAAAGGCGTGCACGGGATAGAGTGAAGTGTAGCAGTGGCCTGGAGCGCTCCCTAACACACTTAAGCCCTGCAACCGATATTTCTATATTAGTCTAAGTCCAACATTTCCAAATCAAATGAAAACTTTACATTTAGTGTTACATGCGCAATGATCATTTGTGGCGTGAGTTTCTCCCAGGTGAAAACTCAGGAATAGAAAGTGCCACGATAAAAACGAAGGAAGATAAACAAGATGTGTTATTGGACTGAAAGTCCATTTCCTCCGGTACGAAAAGTTTCCTGCGCTCGAAAAGAAAGAAAAAAAAAGAAATAAATCGTGTGGAAGACATGAAATACGATGCGATTATTGTTCCATAAAGAGCACGCGGGATTTTCACCCATAAACGCTTCACATCATTGGCTTAGGTTAGCTTAGTGTCTGTTGAATTAAGTAAATTGAGGTAAGTTTAGGTTCTTCTAGGTTTTTGCTGGGTTTTGTTAGGCTTTGAAAGCATACACTGTGCTGTTTGCCCTTCTTACCGGTTGTCGGCGTGCAAAATGTTCGGAAAAATATTCGCTGCTAAAATTGATTTTAGAGTTAAACAAATATTTTAATTATTGCAACAATATTCGTTATCATAAGATGTATCCAAACATTGTCGGTGTGTCCCGGAGAGACTCAGGTAAGAAACAGTTGGAGGACGTGAGCACTGGTAAAGATGTTTTTAAAGACACTGTGGGAGTAGTATTACTACTTTGACTAAGGAGGAAGGCGCATGTGATATACACAGAGCAGAAAGATATGAAAATAACATGTAATCGCACGCCAATGATCGCATGCAAACATGGTATTCTTTGGACAGTAGCAATGTTCCTCTTGATGTTGGTGACTTTATTTTGGAGGGGAGCGACAGTGAAGGATACGGGGTCCTAAACTTTCCCCCCATGGAAGAGAAAATGGTAGGTGGTGACTTTATAGCAGCCTTCAAGTTTTTAAATCAGTCTGATGGTGTCGATAGTGAATGTTTCTTCAGAGGACCTAAAGCTAGAGCAACCACAAACCAAAATAAGAATGTAAATGCACCAAATACGTATGGCAGGATAACCTTCAATAGAAAGTATCCATTTTGTTTCACTGTTTTTTTCAAAATTCAGTCTTTGGTTAATATTATAAAAAAACATGCTACCTAAAGCTATGGTAAGATCCAGGATTGAGAAATTGACGTCCTAAAGGCCAGAGTCAACCATAAGTAACTTTTTGCAGTTACAATGGGAACACTGTACGACAAAGGGGAAAAAATTTGCAACCATTTAGCGTCGATGCAGATATCTTCGGTATGTACCTTGAAGATTAGAAATGATAACCATTAAGGCTTTAGAATTTCGATGGAGAGAGAGAGAGAGAGAGAGAGAGAGAGAGAGAGAGAGAGAGAGAGAGAGAGAGAGAGTGTGTACGCGTGTATCGACGCAGCTCTCACCACATATCTTGCTTCATTAAGAATACTGTTTTTATCTGTTGACACCGACATTGCAGTATGCGCTATTGTGTGAAGTAAATGCTTAATATCTTCATGCATCAAGAACGTCCTCCATTCATACAAACGATCGTCCTTTGTTTGGAACAATTTTCTGACTGCATTATATGGGTACAGACAAGCAGTAGATCTCCCGACATAAAGAAAAGAGATCTTGCGTGTCTCCAGCTCTTGGGTCAGAGTCCAACGTGTATCCCTGCAAATTAGTACCTACTCGAGCTCCGCCTGAGACAAAACTGTTCGAGACTTGATGATTACGTTTACGTATCGCTCCATTAGCCCCAGATTATACGTTGTCATTCAAATTCTATTTGAGGTACGTCCATCAAGGTTCTTAAATACCGGGACTAGGCCATGTTATGGTAGTTTTCCATACAGAGGTATTGCGATACAGGTGAGAATAAGAAGCGGCTTGGAGAAGCCTGAGGGACACGTTGCGATACGGGTGACAATAAACTTGGTTGAGAGAGGCAGGAAGGAGGCACTGAAACATGGGTGACAGCGAACACCAGCGAGGAGATGCATTAGACACTGAGAGATGAATGACCGATTGGCGGCGGATGTTACCTGCCTACTTATGCGTATCTACAATGAAATTTTGCCAGAATGGCAGAACTACCGCGCTGATAGAAGACTAATTGAATGATGATAGAAAGTCTGCGGGGAGAGGCAGGAGGAAGCATTTGCGAGACAATGAAAGAAGAGAGAGACACCATCAAACGGTAGTGAGGCGGGCATAAAATCAAACGTGTTCCGTGATCTTAATGAACTACACACCGGCTGTGTGGTCCTCATCCGACTAAAAACAAGAGATTTTCAATAAGCGTCAAGTTTTTCCCGGAGTTTTTCAGAATTTTTCTCTCTCTTTCCTTCTGCCTTAACCTGTCTCATTTTTGGTTTGAAATTTCTGTTTTATATAAACCATTACATAACGTAAAGAGACATTTAAAGATAAATTTGTACGATTTCATTTGTATTGTTGCACACAGTCTTCTGACAAACGTTTTACTTCGAATGATTCAAAGTACAGTTTCCTTTAACAGGACTGTAACATGTGGAATGATTTATCAATAATAGTAGCTAAAGTTGATACTATACGTATGTTCAAGAATAGACTCGACAAACATTTCAAGTCTACAGCTGATATCATTTGCTCCTCTATAGTTACATATAAATTCTGAAGGCATTGTCCCATAAGTCATTTGTTTTATTTGCTTGTTTTACCTCACCAACGTTTGCTTTTCGATTTTTCCCCACAATTACAAATAGTCTCGAAAGAACCCTGCTTACCATTGAACTGTATTCCTGCTTATTCCTTTATAACTGCCTAACTATGGAGTAATACCGTGGAGTAACACAATTTTCCAGGGCATCAGACTGAGGAGGAACAATGTGGTTACGGAAGTGTTACAAGACGTGTGGACCAAAAATCTGCTATGAGGGAATCTGTGCGAAGTGTACGTAGTAACGGTAAGTTGTACGTGGCATTCTTAGATCTTGGGAAATATGACAGAGATGCTTTGTGGAAAGTGCTATGATTACATCGTGTAGAAGGAAAGTTATTAGGGCAGTTGAGAGTTTCTACGATGAGAGTAAGGCGCGTGCCCAAGCAAGAAGAAAAGGATGAGTTGCTGCGAATAAAAGTTGTTCTGCGTCAGGGATATATGATGTCGCGAAGGCTGTTTCATCTGTTTATGGATGAGTTGGTGAGGGAGGAGGTGTATAGGAGGGCTTTGGAGCGAAGAGTGAGTTTGCAGTCTGTTAGGATTGGAGAAAGAGCATTGAAGTGAGTTAGCTGCTGTTTGTATATGGCCAAACACTTGTAGCAGACACGAGTGATCAAATGCAGAAGTTGGTGTCTGTATTTAAAAGAATTAGCGGAAGGAAGTATTTGAGTTGATATCAATATAAGTAAGAAAATGAAAATTAGCAGGGAAATGAGACAATTCGGTTTGACCGTCAACCTCAGGGGAGAGAACTTAGTAGAAATGGGGTGCTTTAGATACTTGGAGACGACATGGCAGCGAGTGGAGCTCTGGGAGTTGAAGTAAACTATGGGATTGATGAAGAGAAGAAAATCTTACGTGCGGTGAGGAGTGTGTGGAAAGAAAGGTCACTGCTTCTGAGAGCAAAGATGTGTATATTTGATGGTGCGGTATGGTAGCTCCGACGGTGATTCATAAATAAGAATCGTTAGCTTCGTATACGAAAGTAGAGAAGGTGATGATGTGTTGGAAACACAATGTGTGGTGTGAGGAGGGTTGACCTAGTAAAAATGACACTGTGAAAGAAGGGTGTGGCTGTAAGAGAAATACGTTTGAAAGAGCTGATCAGGGTCTGCTGGAATGATTTGTACATACAGAGAGGACCAATGCGGAAAATGTATGTACGTCAGAAGTGGTGGAAACGATGAGGAGGCAATAGGGGTTATTAGGATATTTGAGGTGGTCAGAGAAAACTCTGGCGAGAGGAAGGTTCTAGTTCAGATGTTTAAAGGATTCGGGAAAATGTAAGTAAGAATGTCAGCCAAGCTCGTTTTGAATTCTATTCATCACTTTTTTCTTAATAGGTATACAGTCATGTACAGTGCCGATAACTGTGTGAATTTATCAGTTCAAATGTGATTAGTCGCTCACGTACAGCTCTATCTTTACCCAAGTTCGTTCAGAGCGAGTTTTTCACTGAATAGATTACTCGTGATGCGACCCAGAATCCTTGAGCTATGTGGCCTTGAGTTCCGCTCGACTGAAGAAGACGCGGCAGATGGCAGGGTCTGGCGAGCGTCTCGCTGACCTCCTGTACTGCTGTCATACTGCGTCACCCCGACTCATAGGTCTGGATTATGTCCAATGCAAGAGGAAGATATGGTTATATATATATATATATATATATATATATATATATATATATATATATATATATATATATATATATGTATATATATATATGTGTGTGTGTGTGTGTGGTGAGGTGGTTTGATCGAGTAAGTAATGAAAGGGTAAGAGAGATGTGTGTTAATAAAAAGAGTGTGGTTGAGAAAGCAGAAGAGGGTGTCTTGAAATGGTTTGGTCACATGAAGAGAATGAGTAAGGAAAGATTGACAAAAAGGATATATGTGTCAGAGGTGGCGGAAACGAGGAGAAGTGGGAGACCAAATTGGAGGTGGAAAGATGGAGTGAAAAAGATTTTGAGCGATCGAGGCCTGAACATGCAGGAGGGTGAAAGGCGTGCAAGGAATAGAGTGAATTGGAACGATATGGTATACCGAGGTCGACATGCAGTCAATGGATTGAACCAGGGCATGTGAAGTGTCTGGGGTAGACCATGGAAAGTTTTGTGGGGCCTAGATGTTGAAAGGGAGCTGTGGTTTCGGTGCATTATACATGACAGCTAGAGACTGGGTGTGAACGAATGTACTCTTTGTTGTCTTTTTCTAGCGCTACCTCGCGTGCGTGCGGGGGGAGGGGATTGTCATTTCATGTGTGGCGGGGTAGCGACGAGAATTAATAAAGGCAGCAAGTATGAATTATGTACATACGTACATATGTATATGTCTGTGTATGTATATATACGTTTATATGTATAGGTATGTATATGTGCGTGTGTGGAAGCGTATGTATATACATGTGTATGTGGGTGAGTTGGGTCATACTTTCGTCTGTTTCCTTGCGCTACTTCGCTAACGCGGAGACAGCTGCAAAGTATGATAAATTGATAAATAAATCAAACATATATATATATATATATATATATATATATATATATATATACATATCACGAAGAATCCTTTATCTCTGGCTTCAAATTCTAATTCATATTAATGCTAAAAACAAGCATAATCGCCGGAGTGTCAGTTTAGAAAATATCCTGAAATATTGACAACGAACGAACGAGCACTGGTGGGTATGAAACACCTGCTGCAGTAGGGTAATCAGTCTCTTCAAAGTGAGGCGCAGGCTCAACGGGGGATGGGAAATAAGATGATTGTGATGATTATGCAAACACTGTCTGGAAAAGGAGGAAAGCAGCGAGACAGTTGTTGGGAGAAGGAAGATTACGCCTAAGCATTTGCGTAAATATTCGAAAAGGACATTTTATGACACTGACATTGGGAATCATTCGTCAATATGTTGAGAATGATGCCCTAGTCCTTACATAGTTTATTGTTATGGGGAATATATAGCAGTGCTTGGCAAACTTCCTTTTTTCTCCATGATTAAGCTTCTGAAATATGTCCAGCTTGGAGGGACGCGGACCAGAGGATGTATAAAAACAAGCTGGGTATTTGTACTAATTGTTGAGAGTCAGTCGAGGGGAACACTTGAACAAAGATGAAGAAAAACTTGGTGGAAATACTGTCTGGGTTGTCCTCATCGTTTTATACCCTCAGACGTTGATAGCAGCTTTATGCAAATGATTTTTGCTTCTTGTACTTTCTTCCTTAATAGTGATATGGGATTAATTAATCCTATAGTAGTACGTAAGCCTATGATGACATAGACGTGGGGTTGTTCTGGTCTCGCGTTTCATTGCTAGGAGTCTGGGAGCTGTGTGCATCTGCTTCCACACAAACACCGTCCCTTGTGAAGGGAATCGCATCTGAAGAACACATTCAAGTCGTTGGAAGATAAATACGACATCATCGACGGTATTTTGCGACTACAATGTTGGTAATTAAGGTAATGGTGGTTCCTTGGCAATGCTAAGTTAGGTTTCTATAGGATCTGTTGATCTATACTAAGGTTAACAAGTGATCCAGCATATGCTTAGTCGGTTAAAATCACTTCAACTATGTGTTTTGAGTAATGTGATACGCATTTCTTCCATTTCCATATAATACGTCTTTGGTATCCATAAAATACATATTTAAGCAAAATGAATATCTACAGACGTAACAATAGATATGAATATACTAACTATAAAGACAAGGCCTGCAATCCATTTCCAAATATGCATTTGATGATTTTAAGCGATTGGAGCCTGAACATGTAGGAGAGTGATAGGAGTGCACGGAATAGAGTAAACTGAAACGTTGTAGTGTACAATGGTCGACGTGCTGTAAATGGATTGAACCAGGGAATGTGAATTGTCCTAGGTAATCCATGGAAAGGTCTGTGGAGCTTGGTTGTGGATAGGGAGCAGTGGTTTTGATATTATATATATATATATATATATATATATATATATATATATATGTATGTATGGGTGTTGCCAACTGCCTGTGCTCGGGTTCAAATTTCCCTGCAACTGAAAATGGTCTGCAGGACCCTGCGGAAAGTGATCCTGGATAACACTGGGACCCTTTTTTAGAGTTGGTCCTGAAGTCGTATTAAGTTAATACATACTTGAGCACCTGTACAAGGTTCTGTCACCGTTTTAACGACACGTTTAGACCTCCTTTGGTTATCTGGAATGTGATTATGAATAGAGATAATCTGACTCATCTTAATGCAGGCTGCTCTACGGACCAGTTTAATGTTTTCGAGGCAAACTAACTGTAACCCATTTATAAGTACCCAGCTATCAGATGTTGTATGAATAATCATCAAAAGAAAAGGTAATAAGAAAGTGCTGCTGCAATTTGAATAATCTTCAGCTCTCACTTCGTATTTCTCATGTTCTGAGTATTTGGTTTTACCTTTTACTAAATCACCTTCTCAAAAACTTCTAGATAAATTGGCCAAGGCGGTGCGGCATCATACAGCTCATGAGAAAAGTAATATGCTAATATATCTGAACCTGAATATATCAAATACGGCGAGAAATTAAGTAGAACACAAAGAATTTAGAAAAAAAGAATAGATGAAAGTGAAGTAAGAAATAAAAGACAAAGTAAGGAAAAGTGATAAGTAATAAGTAATAAATAATAAGAAATAAGCTCTGTATTTTAGGAAGAGGAGTGGGAAGACGAGATGTGGTGTTATCCCATGATGGACGAAATATTCTTTGTGAGGCCATCATCAGCAGCAGTCTGTATCTGGCAGGGGGAGGGAGGTTGTAGCGAGGCTCTTTTGCTGAACATACATACAAAGGACAAAAGCTATTGTCCACGACGGAGGAGTCAAGCTGATGAAGTATCTCTCGACCTTTTTACCACCGACGACTTTTCTAAATCCCATGATGATAATTATAATCACCCTGTTGTAAAGCCACCCAACGTACTATCAACGTATGAAGTATGTATAAAAAAAAAAAGAAAACTAAAGAAAATTCGTAAATGTATCTTTTCAAAACTTCTCTTTACGTTATAAATCATAATCTAATTCGTATTTTCCGATTATAAACGCACTACATATTACATAAAAAGATGAATAATGTCGGTAATAAAAACTAAAAGTATCTGTGCGTAAATCAGGATTATTTTCTGTGTCTGTATTGAAATCTCCAAAGTCTTTTCGCTGTAGATGCGCTGGGAAAACCCTTACGCTTCTTGAAACTTCTGTTTCTGTACTTGTAACTATATCATGAAAAACAGCTTCTGTTAGTTCTGTTGTGGTGGCAAGGTTAATATACTGCAGCTTTACTTTATCATTTCTTTCAGTTTCTTAGTCCTCCTCTACGTCCGTTACCGATACTGGAACTACCGTCAACATTTTCGTCACAATATCTGCTACCGAGACTGATGCATCTATAAATGATAATGGTTATGTATGTATTCCTACAATGGAGGGAAGATGTTGTTTACTTCATGCTTTTCTATTACTCTCAGTTCTCATAACTCAGGAGGTGAGTATTTCCTTCTCGCAATTATTATCACTATCATTTTGTTTTTGTTATCACAGTTATTATTACGATATCATGATTATTTGTGCGATTATTATCATTAGTTATCCTTGTTATTGTTATTATTCTACCATAGTTATTGTCATTATTATCATTGTTATTCTTATATAATTATTATTATTATTATCATTATTATTATTATTACTATTATTGTTATCATCATCATCTTTATCATTATTGTTATCATTATTATTATTATCTTCATCATCACTATTGTCATTATGATTATAATCATTAATCTTATCATTAACATGATTAATATCAACTATAATTTTCAAACAACACTCATCACTGGAGACACAGTGAAGAAGTAGAGAAAGAATCACCACCAAATATGCAAGCAGTGTCCCAAACTTGGGCGAATCAATCCCTGTAGATATGGAAGATCTGTTGACAGGAAAGATCATCAGATCAATTGTATACCATACAGACCAAAGAATTCCTTTATTCTGTTGCTTCAATTCGAAACCTGTACTGTAAGACATATGATCATTATGTCATTTTCTTCCACTCCCTTGTTTCTTGTGTATCATAAATCTGTGTCTGCCACTTTAGTTTCACCTCTCGTTTCTACTGCAAGTATCTTTCATCCACTTTCTCTTCCCGTGCCTATCATATGCCTTTCCTTCCTTCTTTTCTCCTGTGTGTCTCTTGCCTCTCACGCTCCCTCCCCTGTGCGTATCATCAGGCTGTCTCCTCCTCTGTGTGCACCTCGCTCCCTTCTTTCATGTGTATTTATTCCAGTATGTATCTTTCTCTCTCTCCTCCTGTGCGTATCACGTCGCTGTACCTTATTCTTAACAGCCGTGAGTATTGAAGTGATTGTATATGAAAACCCAGCCCTTACCAGTGATGCTTAAAAGCCTGTATGTAAAGTGCAGGGCTGGTGTGGGCCACCACCCGCGACGCTTTCAGTTTAAGTTGAAGAATAGAGGAGTGGGCTCGTGCTGGAGCTTGATGAGTGTGGAACGGGGCGAAGACAAGGTGGTTATGAAAGCAGAAGTAGGCTGGTGCTTGGGGGGGTGTAGGAAGCAGTGGGGGACGAGGGAGGATGAGAGAGAGAAAGTGGATGAAAAATTGTGGAGAGAAGAGAGATGAAGAACTGGCAGAAGGTGAAGAAAGCTAGTGAGTGAAAAAAATAAATATTCAGGGAAGAAATAGAAGGATAGGATAGTAGAGGGATACAATATAGAGGTAGAAAGAGTGGGCAGGAAGGGGAATGAGATGCACAGGGAGTTAAAAGAAGAAGGATAAAGTTGAAGATAAAGGCAGGGAGAAGGAAGAGGTTGATGACGAATAGGGTATGGGAAGGAGGGGGCTAGGTCAAGTTTATGGGATGGAAAAGGAATCTGTGAGGCGTAGGGCAAAGAGACTTATGGGGGAGTTTCAGACTAAGGTAATGATTAGAAAGTTTCATCAACCGGCGTGATATATTCCCAAGATGAGTCAGCTGTGCACTGGTGGTGTTGTGAGCTTCTCGGGTATTGTGTCAGCGTTAATCATAGCTAACAGTAATTTATCTAAACTGAGCCAAATCAAGGACGATTGAATATCTGTGTTACCCTTTAGGAGGAAAAAGACAAGATTTTCAGTGTGACTACGAATTCATTGTCTATATGTATTTATGAAGAGTCATTGTAGAATGGTAATATTGTCTGTGAGCTAAATCTATTGAAGCGCTGGATGTGATTGAGATGATGTAATATGAAATAAAGGAACTGGCTGATCGCATTCGAGGTGCTGTTTGGCAATCGCCATTTATGCACCTGAGAAATGATAACTTCATGTTGGCCTGAGAAGTTAACCCATGAATGTAACATCCCGATCTTCGTGAAGGGCGATTGCACGTCAGTTTTCTATTTGAGCCTGGAGCCCCTTTATCACAGTTTTTCCTTTATCTGTATCCTATTTGTCCACTTCTTTTCACCTATGCATCATGGAGTATATATAATTGATTTTTACCTCAGGCAAAAATTATACATGAGAGACAGTTAGCGATGATAAACAAATATTCCATTTACAGGTGTACAGTTTACATTCTACGACTTTTTCCCACATATCTGATGTGAACTTTGTCTTATTTAAGGTGAAATGTGCCCCAAAGATAACAAGTCAGTACTCACCTCACCATATCAAGTAAGAATAAAGAACATAAAACAATCAGAGATTTATTCGAAAATGTTGCATGAAAATTTACGGGGTTTGTTATTGAAAAAAGAGGAGTAATGTGGCGTAAAACCCTCATTATAGGAAGATTTAATGTTCCTCATGGGACTCACTTACAAGCGGAGTAGAGAACCATTTCTGAACAGTCATCATCTTACATAGTCTAAAGTCATCATAAAAGAAAAAGAATTCTGGCAGAATTTTTCATTGAAGATTCAAACCCTTATGACCTCAGATTAGAATATTCATAACTCGTCTAACTTTCCCGTGAAAGTAATAAGACTACGTAGATAATCCTCTTGTGCGATTGCTCATCCTTAGGGCTGCGAAAACAGCGTGGCCTCAGTCATAAAGCCTGTGTTTTAATGGGTGATAAACGCGAAACGATTATCTTCGTTACGCGTCCTATAAACCATAAACTATGTGCCTGACCTATGAATTTCCTCCCCCGTAGATCGTGTACTCTCTGCTCAATAAGCCTCCCTCAACCCCTTTAGAAAATATGGTCTTGCCCTTATCTTCCCTACACCTCCACTCTCACCTCATCTCATCGCATTGACCACCTTATAAGATCTTAACAATGAACGAAGATAGACAGACAATTCCTAACCGCTAGACTTACCTCTTATCACCGAGCTTCTAACAAGGTCTTACAGTCAAAGATTACCCAAAGGCATAAAAACTAGCCATTTTCCAGCTCGGCACACGATTGAAAAAAAAAAAAAGAATCCATATATCAGGTAAATGTTCGTGTGGAATAAGTTATGGAGTGATCTGTAATTTTCACTTCGAGACAGCCCCTACCTCAGAGCTTAGCCATGACCTTCTTTGTTAAGACTCGGAAGTGTCTTTTGTGTCTTGCCCCTGGGCGAGGAAGATGACCTTATGATGGTGCGATTAGAACTTCGGGTCAAGACTTTAACAGTGATGCTCTTTCCACCATACTGGCACACAGGCTATCTAATGCATTGAAGGGTACCACTGGAAGATTTGAAGTCCGTCACCCAAGGCGTGGTGAGATGATATCATTCATGCCGTGATTTTGATACATTTGGAGCGAGAGTATGATAATCTAGAATCCTTCTTATCTTGTGTTTCTGCCGCACTTGATAGTTATAGGATCCTCTTCCTGGCTTTATCGAGACTAGTTTTTCTGTTACCTGGATCACGAAGATAGTTATTGTCTCGCCAGCGTAGCGTAGCCGACACTTGGGCATCGCTTTCTCCATTGACGTCGCCCGTCCGTCCATCGTTAGGAGTTACGGAGTCACGCTTTAGCCTAGGTTATAACTTTAAAACTTTAAATCAGATATTCATGAATATATGTGTAGTTCTTCCCCAGCGTCTAAAGAAATGAGTAGCAATATCTATAACTCCAATTCAGACTTTGTCTAGGTTAAGTCACTAATATAAAGGTTTTTTTCAGATTAGCTCTTAACCTTACTCATAGCAAAGAAAATAACTCTCTTGGCCATGGACTTTAACACAGAAGTGTTGGATATTTTTCATTTTCCCCCGCCCATTCTTCTACAAGCGCTCCTTGCAACAACTCTCTGATTAAAGTGGGAATGAGAAGTGACGCTGTTCAAGGAGGCGTTGAGACAAGGGAATCGATACAAAAACGAAGGAAGCTACGAGTTGATCTTTCGATGTACTTGCTTCCGACTTCATTAGCATAAACCTGTACATCATAATCAATTGTGCGTCTGCGCAGTCCACTGCATTATAGATCAGAATTAGTGTTGGCAGTGGTCACAGGTACAAGACCATAATTCCAACTAGGAGGTTACTGGCACGTGATTTTCGATTTTGCTTTAGGGGCACTGTGGCTTTAATGTCATTATTGACAAACAAAATGTCAGTGAATTCTCTACTGTTAAAACTTTCTTCCGCCGATAGCAATCCCTTTATAGAAGATTATGTTAAGACAGGCTCGGTTAAGTTAGGTCATATTTCCCCGGTTGGTATTGTGTTGTAAAATAACAATCAAACAAGAAATGCAATTCAAGCCCATGAGAACGACGGAAACCTAACTCAACATGGCGACTGCCTAACGTAACCTAACATTCCTTAGATTGAATGAAGCATGTGTGAGCCTCTAAACTAACCTAACTGACCTGTCGTAACAGAGCAAAGTTTATCGCTATATACATAAAACACAATACCAACTCCCAACAACGTAGGTGCTACGTTAGGCTGTTATATTAGGCCGGCCATAAGCTAGGATCTAAGAGGTGGTAAAGAGTTTTGTTAACATTGATACTTTTACTACAGTCGGTGCATCTGTAACGAGAAAAATAACTCAGGAACTTGTTGCCTCCCATTTAGGGATATGGTACCGTACCCCCAGCTATTATGTTGGTGGTTGCAATGGCTTCATGAATCTTAGTAACATAATACTTACTGTAAATATCTTGAAACAGAAACTTTCAACTTGACTTTGAGTATGTTTAAGGTTTCTGAAGATACTGGTAACCCCAGGACTATATATATATATATATATATATATATATATATATATGTATATATATATGTATATATATATATATATATATATATATATATATATATATATATATATATATATATATATATATATATATTCCTACGAGTCCACGGGGAAAATGAGACACGAAAAGTTCCCAAGTGCACTTTCGTGTAATAATCACATCATCAGGGGAGACACAAGAGAGGAATATAACAGTCAGTTGATATCCTAGCTTCGTCTCTTCGATGTATATCAACTGACTGTTATATTCCTCTCTTGTGTCTCCCCTGATGATGTGATTATTACACGAAAGTGCACTTGGGAACTTTTCGTGTTTCATTTTCCCCGTGGACTCGTAGGAATATCTTGATCACGCGCAAAATTGTGATCCTTTCCAATATATATATATATATATATATATATATATATATATATATATATATATATATATATATATATATATATATATATATTTGTATTGATAACAATAACATATATATTCATATCTCACAATGAAATGCTGCTGATCAAACCTGTAGTGAATTGATTTAATTCATTTAGAAAAAACACTCCATAAGTCTTAAGATATCTGAAGTATAGCACAAAAGCTGTAAGTTAATGTTTCTTCATGATCACCTCCGCAGCGCTCCAGGATCAACGTTCTGGAGTTAGTGTTTAGAAATTAGTGTGGCAGCCATATGAGGTGGCTATCTATCTGTGTCCAACTGTACTTTCACATTTCGTTCCTGCTTCAGGTGATGTTATGGCTCATCACTTCGTAACGAATCACCTAAAGAACAATCTGGAACAGGTAACACTGACACTGAAAATTACGTCCTGTTCTTTCCAAGATCGCTGGTGAGAAGAAGTGAAATAAGGTTTCAATTATATCTTATGATAGGGAGGAACTTAAGTCACCATGGCACTGAGCGATTCCTAAGAGAAAACTAGAGTCAGGTGGGGTCAGGTGAGGTCAGCAGCTCGTTTGACCGGGAGGTGAACCTCTGCTAAGTAGTTATAATATGTTATGCCTTTGTTCACAAGCCCACACTGGAGCTGACAGGAGAGGCAGAGTCTCTTTGTGTTGTAACTAGCAGAGGTGAGTGAGTGGAATGCATCATGAGGACTAGATGGTTAAGTATCATGAGGAAAGAGTCTGTGGCTGGTCTTAGTAATGTAATGTCTATAAAAAATTCTTGGAAAGTGGTTGATGATTATCAAGCAATGTTTGATGAAGTATCTGAAAGAAGCCTTCTATATGAATTTCATATATATATATATATATATATATATATATATATATATATATATATATATATATATATATATATATCATTTTTTTTTTAGTTTGTCGCGGTCTCCCGCGTTAGCAAGGTAGCGCAAGGAAACAGACGAAAGAATGGCACAACTCACCCACATACATATGTGAATACATAAAAGCCCACACACGCACATATACACACCTATACATTTCAACGCATACATACATGTATATACACAGATATATACATATATACACATGTACATATTCATACTTGCTGCCTTCATCCATTTTTGTCGCCACCCCGCCACACATGAAATGGCACTCTCTCCACCCGCGCGCGTGCAAGGTAGCGCTAGGAAAAGACAACAAAGGCCACATTCGTTCACACTCAGTCTCTAGCTATCATGTGTAATGCACCAAAACCTTCCTTTCCACATCCAGGCCCCACAAAACTTTCCATGGTTTACCCCAGACGCTTCACATACTTTGGTTCAATCCATTGACAGCACGTCGATCCCAGTATACCACATCTTTCCAATTCACTCTATTCCTTGCACGTCTTTCACCCTCATGTATGTTCAGGCCCCGATCGCTCAAAATCTTTTTCACTCCATCTTTCCACCTCCAATTTGGTCTCCTACTTCTCCTCGTTCCCTCCACCTCTGACAAATATATCCTCTTTGTCAATCTTTTCTCACTCGTTCTCTCCAAGTGACCAAGCCATTTCAATACACCCTCTTCTGCTCTCTCAGCCACACTCTTTTTATTACCACACATCTCTCTTACCCTTTCATTACTTAATCAAACCACCTCACACCACATATTGTTCTCAAACTTTTCATATCCAACACATCCACCCTCCTCCGCACAACCCTATATACAGCCCATGCCTCGAAACAATATAACATTGATGGAACCACTATTCCCTTAAACATACTCATTTTTGCTTTTCGAGATAACGTTCTTGTCTTCCACACATTCTTCAACGCTCCCAGAACCTTCGCCCCCTCCCCCACCCTGTGACTCACTTCCGCTTTCATGGTTTCATCCGCTGCTAAGTCCACTCTCAGATATCTAAAACGCTTCACTTCCTCCAGTTTTTCTCCACTCAAACATACCTCCCATTTCACTTGCCCCTTAACCCTACTGAACCTAATAATCTTGCTCTTATTCACATTTACTCTTAACTTTCTTCTTTCTCAGACTTTACCAAACTCAGTAACCGACTTCTGCAATTTCTCACCCGAATCAGCCACGAGCAATGTATCATCAGCTAACAACAACTGACTCACTTTCCAAGCCCCCTCATCCACACCAGACTGCATACTTGCCCCTCTCTCCAAAACTCTTGCATTCACCTCCCTAACCACCCCATCCATAAACAAATTAAACAACCATGGAGACATCACGCACAGCTGCCGCAAACCGACATTCACTGGGAACCAATCACTTTCCTGTCTTACTACTCGTACACATGCCTTACACCCTTGATAAAAACTTTTCACAGCTTCTAGCAACTTGCCTCCCATATCATATACTCTTGATACCTTCCAAAGAGCATCTCTGCCAACTCTGTCATATGCCTTCTCCAGATCCATAATTGCTACATACAAATCCATATGTTGTTCTAAATATTTCTCACGTGCATTTTTCAAAGCAAACACCTGATCCACACATCCTCTATCACTTCTGAAACTACACTGCTCTTCCCCAGTCTGATGCTCTGTACATTCCTTTACCCTCTCAATCAATACCTTCCCATATATATATATATATATATATATATATATATATATATATATATTCACTCTATTCCTTGCCCTCCTTTCACCCTCCTGCATGTTCAGGCCCCGATCACACAAAATCCTTTTCACTCCATCTTTCCACCTCCAATTTGGTCTCCCTCTTCTCCTCGTTCCCTCCACCTCCGACACATATATCCTCTTGGTCAATCTTTCCTCACTCATTCTCTCCATGTGCCCAAACCACTTCAAAACACCCTCTTCTGCTCTCTCAACCACGCTCTTTTTATTTCCACACATCTCTCTTACCCTTACGTTACTTACTCGATCAAACCACCTCACACCACACATTGTCCTCAAACATCTCATTTCCAGCACATCCATCCTCCTGCGCACAACTCTATCCATAGCCCACGCCTCGCAACCATACAACATTGTTGGAACCACTATTCCTTCAAACATACCCATTTTTGCTTTCCGGGATAATGTTCTCGACTTCCACACATTTTTCAAGGCTCCCAAAATTTTTGCCCCCTCCCCCACCCTATGATCCACTTCCGCTTCTATGGTTCCATCCGCTGACAGATCCACTCCCAGATATCTAAAACACTTCACTTCCTCCAGTTTTTCTCCATTCAAACTCACCTCCCAATTGACTTGACCCTCAACCCTACTGTACCTAATAACCTTGCTCTTATTCACATTTACTCTTAACTTTCTTCTTCCACACACTTTACCAAACTCCGTCACCAGCTTCTGCAGTTTCTCACATGAATCCGCCACCAGCGCTGTATCATCAGCGAACAACAACTGACTCACTTCCCAAGCTCTCTCATCCCCAACAGACTTCATACTTGCCCCTCTTTCCAAGACTCTTGCATTTACCTCCCTAACAACCCCATCCATAAACAAATTAAACAACCATGGAGACATCACACACCCCTGCCGCAAACCTACATTCACTGAGAACCAATCACTTTCCTCTCTTCCTACACGTACACATGCCTTACATCCTCGATAAAAACTTTTCACTGCTTCTAACAACTTGCCTCCCACACCATATATTCTTAATACCTTCCAGAGAGCATCTCTATCAACTCTATCATATGCCTTCTCCAGATCCATAAATGCTACATACAAATCCATTTGCTTTTCTAAGTATTTCTCACATACATTCTTCAAAGCAAACACCTGATCCACACATCCTCTACCACTTCTGAAACCACACTGCTCTTCCCCAAATTGGAGGTGGAAAGATGGAGTGAAAAGGATTTTGTGTGATCGGGGCCTGAACATGCAGGAGGGTGAAAGGAGGGCAAGGAATAGAGTGAATTGGAGCGATGTGGTATACAGGGGTTGACGTGCTGTCAGTGGATTGAATCAAGGCATGTGAAGCGTCCGGGGTAAACCATGGAAAGCTGTGTAGGTATGTATATTTGCGTGTGTGGACGTATGTATATACATGTGTATGGGGGGGTTGGGCCATTTCTTTCGTCTGTTTCCTTGCGCTACCTCGCAAACGCGGGAGACAGCGACGAGGTATAAAAAAAAAAAAAAAAAAAAAAAAAAAAAAAAATATATATATATATATATATATATATATATATATATATATATATATATATATATATATATATATATATTCCCTCTGATCCACTGGGAAATTTAACACTAAGTTCCCAAGTGCACTTTCGTGTAATGATCACATCACCAGTGGAGATACAGGAAAGAAATATAACAGTCAGTTGATATACAACGAAGAGACGTAGCTAGGACGCCATTTGGTAAACGAGTGACTACCCGAATGAGGTCGGGTGCGTTCAAGTCTGGCAACTTGCGTATCACAGAATGTATTATGTGGACAAGACAGGGAGCTTATTACCAAATTCATCAACAATATAGCTATCCAATCTGTATAGACCTTCACTGATATTAATGTTACAATTCTTTGTGTATTCTATAGTTGAAGATTCAATGATGTTTCTCGTGATGCAATAGTTAGGGTTAATAATTGAGACGGCATTACTCCAGTCAATACAATGACTGTAATTATAAACATAACCAAACAAGACATTTGATTCTTTCTGCTAGACTTGAGCAAAATGAATATAGTATAAGAACAGGAAAAGAATCAAATGCCTTATTCAATCATGTCGAAAATATTGATCATTGTATTGACTGGAGTAATACCATCTCAGTTATCAACTCTAACTTTCGTACCGCGAGAAATATCACTGAATCTTCTATTATCAAATACACAAAGAATTGTAAAATTAATTTCAGTGAAAGTCTATACAAATTGGATCGCTTAATCGTTGATAGAGTTTTTAAACAGTTCCCTTTCTTATCAACATGATAATTCAATGATACGCATGTTGCCAGACTTAAACGCACCTGACCTCCATTTTACAACTCTTTATGTATTTGATAAGGGAAGATTTGATGATATTTCTCTTTATCA
This sequence comes from Panulirus ornatus, assembly GCF_036320965.1. Lineage (NCBI taxonomy): Eukaryota > Metazoa > Arthropoda > Malacostraca > Decapoda > Palinuridae > Panulirus > Panulirus ornatus. Next base: position 33,077,480 of record NC_092241.1, on the reverse strand, counting down.
AGGAGCTACAAGCTATAACTGAATTCGCACTAATTTAGTCAATACAATGGTCATACTTTTTAATTGAACAAATCTTTTGAATCTTTTCTTCTTATACAATATCTATGTTGCTTACGTCTAATGGAAGGATCCTTAACAGCCTGCCCAATATAGAATATATTACAGCTTTTACAAGGTTTTCTGTAAACACAACCCGCAAAATTTTCTGATGAGTTTTGGATTAATATATTCATAACAGTATTGTTATTGCTGAAGACTACACATATATCAAAGTTTCTAAATAGGCTGGGAACTAAGGTAAAACTATCAATAGCTCACAAAACTGTACTTTGATTCCCAAGCTAATCAGAGCCTTTAAGGCGAATGTAGCTTTCAGCAATAATAGATACTAATAAGAATATTAATTTTGCTGGATGTGTTTTTTATATGCTTTATATTGAGCGGATTTGTAAGGATCTCTCCGTTAGAGTTAAGCAACATAGATATTCTATGAGAACAAAATTCAAATGCTCAATTTAATCATGTTCGATATTATGATCATTGTATTGACTTGAATAGTGCTAATTAACTTTTATTCTGTAACTCCTTGATCAAGAGAAATATCATTGAATCTCCCCTTAATAGATATACAAAGATTTGTAACATGAATATTAATGAAGGACTGCCTAAACTGGATGACTTTGCCGTGCGCAAAATTTGGAAACCGGTTTCTTGTCTTGACCAAATAATAAATTTTATGACAGGCGCGGTGCCAGACCCGAAAACTACATACCACAAACACTTGTTTGTTAACGGCGTCTTAACTCCGCCTCTTTTATATATATATACTAACGGTCTTCTATCTCATTCTTGTATCTTCCCTACGATGCAGTTACACGAAAATGCACTTGGAATTTATCATCCTTCATTTCTACTCGTGACTATTAGCACACACCAGCCAGATCTTGTGCATCAGTCTTACCTTACTGCGAGGCCCATTTCGTAAAAGAACCTGTCACTCTAAATGAATCTACATATAGAAAAGTCATGAGTAACACCAGGATTCTTTCATAGAAATCTGTCCTGGTGAGCTTAGTAGACAGATAAATAAGATATTGCTAATTGCAATATGATCATTAGATTCATTTTTCTTTTTTTTACGTAAGAACATAACGACGGGATGTCGAGTGATAAAACAGATTACTAAGAGAAGTACAGGAATGACAAATGTTAAGGTATTGTTGTGAGTTCTGGTGCTGGGTCGGCTGGGGTGAGACCCGGCAGAGAAAGGACAACACGAAGACTCTGTAGTGACGCGTACAGTGTACCCTGACAGTACACCATGCATCCGGAGACCACCCTTTACTATCCCCAACGTATCACATCAATATTCACCATACTTTACATAACCTTTCACAATCACCGATCTTTCCCGCATATCAATTTCAGTTTCACTGTATCCCTCTGCCCATAGCCCGTTACCATCATTAATACACCTTTAACCATCTCTGCTGTGCCCCTCAGCGTTTCTGATGTACTTCCTTACAATACCATGACACATGCGCACCACCCCTGATGTAACTCATGACCATATCTGATGCACTCCTTCATGATCTCGGATCCACCCTGTCTCCGAACCTGATGTTTTTTTTCACCATGCCTAATGCGTTCCTCAACATCTCTAATGTTTCCCCTTTCCATTCGTAAAGGACCTAAGCATTCGTAATGCACTCTAAAGCACTTTTTCAATATCCATGAGGACCTCCCCATCATTTTTCCTGATACATTCCCTCACCATCTCCACTTCACACCCTTACCATGTCTGATGGGTTGCCTAACACCATTGCCATCACAGAAACATCCTTTCGCCATTCTTTTCCTTCGCGTGTTCAGTATAGATGATGCATAAAAACACCATCTTTAATACGTTGCTCTCATCATCGTTGGTGAAGCCTATACCATTTCTGACATACCTCTTCATTATTCATGTTGCACCCACCCTTGTCTTCCCTGATGTACCTCTTGACCATTCCACGCAACTGCTGAATCATCTCTGGTGTAATTGCCTCGATATCTTTGATGCACCACCTCAGTATCCCTGATTCAACCTATTCCATCCGTAATGCAGCCTCTTACCCCTACTGTGCGCATCACTCACTGACCTTGGGGCGTCGCTTTACCACCGGCTAAGCGTCTCCATTCCTCATGCCCTGCTAACTGTCTCTGATGCATCCGTCTTATTATCCTTGAGGCCTCCTCTCACTATTCCTGGCTCACTTATCTTACTTTTAATGACGCACTGTCTTACTCTCCCTTCCTGATAAACCTGATTTCCCACGCTCCTGCATATCTTCAAGTACTACCTGACTACTCCTGAAGTATTTGCTTCAGCACCCTTGATGCACCTACTGATTATGAATTATTTGTAATACACCCGGCTCACTACCTCGGGCATATAAGGCTCATCATTCTTCATGCCTCCTCAACATTTCTAACCCACCTGTCTCACTGTCCCTTACGCACATACCGCCAGTTAGTCTTTTGGTATTAAGTCTATGGAAAGGTAAATATCAAAGTGTTCACCTTTAACCAGACAACACCATCTTGGAAGATGATGAGATGAAGAGCATATACCACGACCCACCCCTCATTGCTTGAAGTGAGTGCAAAAGATTATATGTCCCCTTAAAAACTGGTGATACTGACACAAACTTATTGTCTCTCAATGTAAATCATATCCTTATGAATTCAGTGTATAAATAAACCACTGAAGTGATTTAGAAACCCCTGTTTATCATCCGACGGTGATCGATATCCGCGCACAGTTAGTGGGTCGGAACGAATCAGAAAGCGCAAGAGGAGGAAGAATGCTGTCGAAGGTAACTATGTCAACTGCTTCTGCTACCACTGCTGGATCTATAAATCATTGCACTGCTATCACTACAACGTTTACAATAACTGCTCGTTGCTTCTTCTGTTCTTACTACTGTTTTGTCTGCTGGTACTGCTGCTCCTATAACCATTTCTTCTGTTGCCTCATTCTCATGATACTGTTACCTCTGCAACTAGAAAAGCTATTCGTCTCTTTGACAAGTTTGTATCAACTGCTTCATGTACACTACTGACATATTTGATACCTGTTCCAATGCAAGAATTTCATCTGATTTTAATTCAGTATCATTAATGCTGCCACCTTTTGTTTTCTTTGAATGCTTTTCGTTCGTTTACAACAAAGGTGAGCGTCACCGCTTCTACTTTTTCTGCTATAGTGAGCAACATGGCACGGACAAACAATATGCCCCAAGCAAGGCCATCTTGGGTGATAGAAAAAAGTTGAAGAAAGAAGATATCAATCATAGCTCGGCAAGTGTTTGTAGACCCGACTCTGAAGGAAGGAAAGGTTATAAGATGAGAAAAGGACAAAAGAATGAAGAGAATTCTACAGCTTAGCTGTTCGAGGGAAAAAGAAGGTATCATAACAGCCAATCCTCGAGTGGTCGATCTCTACACAAAAGCTGTGGGAAGAAACAGCCAAACGCTTGCCACGGGTCCAACCTTTAAGGTATGGATACATGTAGCCATTTCACGAAAACAGTGGTCATAAAAAATGCCTAAAGAATAAAGAGAGAACAGCAACATCGTGGACGGTTGAAGAGAGGTGATGCTAAAATTGAATAATGGACGGAAGGCTTTTAATTCCATTCTACTTAACAGAGAAGCGGAGAGTGAACCTTCCTAGTTGTGTAAGCGAATAAAACCCTTAGATGCGAAACAGTTGCTCACAAGGAAATCAATTACGGCACCTATACAATAAATCCAGCTTTTGGGTAGCAGACTTTGTGATGTTGATTACATGGGGTACTGTGTTTAAGAGTGGAGGAGATGGTTAAGCCCAACATATATTGTCACAAGGATGAATTGTGGTGTCTTGAATTAGAATAGAGGGAAAGCAATGATATCTAGAAAGAAATAGAGGGCGTGAACTCTACCTTGATTAGACTTGGTACTGCCTTAAGGAAAGTGACTGAAGGAAATGTCGAGGTTTTTAGATAGAGGCGAAATAAGCGATCAAGAATTGGTGCGAGCTCAGAGGCACACTCGTTTAGAACCCGGGGAGCAGTGCCATCTGAGCCATAGAAAATAACTTAGGTTCAGAAGGAGGAGATAGGGCAGAGAGTTAGAAAGTTGAATCATTCAAAGTTTACTTAGAAGAAAACAAGATGCCAAAAAGAGTGGTTGTATCAGTTAGAGAGTTAGCAATAGATTGTTCAGGTCGAAAAAGAGGAGGTGAAAATAGAATTATAGAAATCTTTGGAGATGCTATTGGGTAAGGACTAGAAAGCTATGTTGGTGAAAGACTTCAAGTCAACACACTTCGTTTTCATGAAAGTGTGCTTGGCTCTTCGAAGAACACCTTTGCAATGATTTCCAGTGGAAACGAATGCAGATTTGGATATCTGGGGAAAGGAAGAGTTTCGCAGTCTGGTAGGCACCGTCCCTGATGCGACAGGCATCAGAACAGAAGCGATCAAACCACGACTGATAAGAAAAAGTTTAGAAGATGAAATGTAAGCCTCCATCCCAGGTAGGATAACCTCGACCATGCCTTCAGCACAACACATCCCGACCATGGAAACAGCACCCTTCTTAGAGAAAGTCAATAAAGAAGCTTGACAATGATATCCACAAAGCTTTTCCAAAGTACCAAAATGTGCATTTAGAGTGGAGTAGTAGAGGATGAGGATGACCAGTTAGGAATGATGGAGTGCTGTCATAGGACTTTAAGGAGGTAGATATGGTACAGGTAGTCTAGTGCGAGGGTGAAGAGGCAAAAGAAAAAAAAAGGTCACGTTTGTTAAAAGAGTGACCGAGACGGTCGGGAAGACGAGTAGGGTGTTTAATTGCTTGCTCCAGATTGTTTAGAAGAGAAAAAGAAAAGGTCTCGGCTACACCAGGATAGTTCCGATTAGAGCCTAATTAATCCGTATAGTGTACATTGAAGTCCCCTACACAGAGGACCAAAGAGAAGAATAATGATATATAGTTGGGGGAACTGGGGGGATAAACTTTTTTTTATCCAGCTGATTCAACCTTCGATTGTATTACCTATTATGTCTCTATCACCGTCTTAGCTCATACATACATACCTACATACATACATATACATACATACAGACATACATATACATACATACATGTACTCTCTCTCTCTCTCTCTCTCTCTCTCTCTCTCTCTCTCTCTCTCTCCCTCCCTCTTTCTGATGGTATAATCAGTGGTAAAGTAATGAACATGATATTCTAAACAAGGCAGGAGGAAGATTTCAGGAAAATCTGGTTTTCTCGCTTTACTAGAACACAGTTAAATGGCCTCGAGGAACTAATCATCGATGACTATAGAAAATTATCGTTGACTTACAAGTTCTCGTGACATTAACTCATATAAAGTCAATAACCTTGTTAAGAAACAAACTTTGCCTCAGGTTATGCTTTCCTGAAAAACCTTCACCAACACACAAATGAGGAACCTCTCACCAACATTACTACTAACCTCACTATGGTAATACCACTACCATGTGTAATACCATACCAGCACTACCACACACTTCAACCTACCAGCATTACATCCTCATAAGTATACCAACATTGCCACCGTCTCGAACATACCAGCATTGCCATCCTCTCGAACATACTAGCATTGCCATCCTCTTAATCATACTAGCATTGCCACCCTCTTGAACATACTAGCATTGCCATCCTCTTAATCATACTAGCATTGTCACCCTCTTGAACATACTAGCATTGCCACCGTCTCGAACATACTAGCATTGCCACCCTCTTGAACATACTAGCATTGCCACCCTCTCGAACATACTAGCATTGCCATCCTCTTAATCATACTAGCATTGCCACCCTCTTGAACATACTAGCATTGCCACCGTCTCGAACATACTAGCATTGCCACCGTCTCGAACATACTAGCATTGCCACCTTCTTGAACATACTAGCATTGCCACCTTCTTGAACATACTAGCATTGCCACCCTCTTGAACATACTAGCATTGCCATGCCACCCTCTCGAACGTACTAGCATTGCCACCCTCTTGAACATACTAGCATTGCCATCCTCTTAATCATACTAGCATTGCCACCCTCTTGAACATACTAGCATTGCCACCCTCTTGAACATACTAGCATTGCCACCCTCTTGAACATACTAGCATTGCCACCCTCTTGATCATACTAGCATTGCCACCCTCTTGAACATACCAGCATTGCCACCCTCTTGAACATACTAGCATTGCCACCCTCTTGAACATACTAGCATTGCCACCCTCTTGAACATACCAGCATTGCCACCTTCTTGAACATACTAGCATTGCCACCCTCTTGAACATACTAGCATTGCCACCCTCATCAAGAAAACAACATGAATAGCCTCATCAACATAAAGATACCATTCTCATCAGTTACAAGCACCACCACCCTCTTGATAACGTCATCACCATCACCCTCAGAGTAACGTCAACCAAACCATCCTTAGCATCCCAACTTTCTTAAGGTACAAAACTGTCCCCTTTTTCCAGTACAAGCCACAGCAATATCAGTAACCTGACTTTACAATAACACACAAACGCTACCTCGTCATTTGACACATTAGCAAAAAAAGCCCTCTACATACCAGCAGTTTTTCATTCATCAATTCACCAATACTTTCTCATTCATTGATTCACCAATACTTTCACACTCATTGACACATCAACGCTACCTCCTCGTTAACACACTAGCACTACCGCCCTCATCAAGTCACCAACACTACACAGTCATTAATACACCAACATTGCCACCCTCATGAACATACGAACATTGGAACCTCCATCTACCTACTAATGTTACCCTCTAATTAACTCACAGAACGTGATAGCCTCATCATCACCAACATTAATAACCCAATAAGCACACCAACAACACAACATGAAATGAAGAAAGAGGTACAAATAGTTCTGGGTGCTGGCAGGAGATCTACGTCTGTCAATAATAAGTCCACATATGAAGCCTGATGAGAGGCTAATTTTGCCTCATAACTGTCTTGGTTAATAAGAAAATGATAAAGATGAATGAATGATTAATCTGTCCATGAGCAGCACCACCGCTTGGATTTTATTTTTCGTATGCCAGACATTTATAGAACAGGTCGTCATCTGTCTGCATACAAAAAAAGGCCGATGTGAAAGATTCTTCCTGGTTTATCAAGGGATATTGGTTTACATAACATCGGTGTCTTGTGCCGTAATAGTGTTATGTGGTTTACGATCTTGGTGATTAAGAGGACTGCGGTAATGCGAATGATGTCTTTTGATTCTTCGCTTATTTTGGAGTGTTAGATAATATTGTGGGTATGATATGCTTAGCATTAACAGTCACTCTATTCTAAGGCATCGCTCGTTAAAACATGTCGAAAGCCTGAGGTGTTATTGTTCAAAAGGTATTGAGGCTATGGAGTTCTTTGACTGATCAGGTACCATGCGATCGAGGACAAAATACGAATTCATAACCGAAGTTGAGATCTATGATTATCAACACGAGCTATTTATGATTTGAATTTTAATGTTCATAAAACATTTTTGTGCATGGGAATTTTAAGAAACAATGATCATCATTATCGACAAATTAAGCACAGACAGAAGAATCATCATCAGCAACAGCAACAGCAACAATAGTGGGCAAATGGACTGTTCTGGTTCTCGGAGCAGATGATACAGCAACGGCCAATAGTGATGATGAAGGCGTGTGATCAGTTCTGAATTTTATTTCCCTTAAAAGGTACTCGGGCTGCAGTAATCTGGGAGATCTTGGTTCATAACTATTGTTGGACGATCAGCTGGAATTTCAGGGATGACGGTGAGTTAATGGTGAAAGTAGTCAGTCTGTTGGAATGACTGGGAGTGTTTCCTGAAGCTCTCATATCATAGGTATCAAGGTGAAGGCAATTACTGCAAATACTCAGTGTCTGGCGGTCTCTCATGTGTTGGCGATGGAAGAGTTGCTTGAAGTTTTAGATCTGCAGCATCGCCCCAATAAGAAGAGATAAAGGTACAAAGTTAAGTCATGTAGTTATCAAGAAGCGGTAACCGTTGACACCATCAGCATACAGCTAGTGAGGAAAGGCTCAATACTTCATTGCCTTCTTTCCGTTGGTTGTCTAGCTCATGGCCTCCGTTCTTTGGGCTCACGAGGGAGGGAGTCATCAAAGTTCTTGTGATGAGGGGATGACGATGCCCTCAGGACGCTCCGGCCTCTTGTAAGTTGTTAATGGCGGCTCGCACGGATGGTGTGGCAGGACCCAGCGAGATGGTTAAGGTTACTACAGGCCGGTGAAGGTTAGTGTACGATGATAGGATGAGTGCAGGATGTTAAGAATTCTTGTAGAATGGTGAGGGATAGTACAGATAGTGAGGGTCAGAGCTGGTTAGTGAGGTCTTGTGCAGGATGGTGATTGTTTATGCACGTTGGTGATGGTCGGATGGTTCGTGAGGTATCAGTGTAGGTGGTGAGGTATCAGTGCAGGTGGTGAGGTATCAGTGTAGGTGGTGAGGTATCAGTACAGGTGGTGAGGCATCAGTACAGGTGGTGAGGCATCAGTACAGGTGGTGAGGTATCAGTACAGGTGGTGAGGTATCAGTACAGGTGGTGAGGTATCAGTACAGGTGGTGAGGTATCAGTACAGGTGGTGAGGTATCAGTGTAGGTGGTGAGGTATCAGTACAGGTGGTGAGGTATCAGTGCAGGTGGTGAGGCATCAGTGCAGGTGGTGAGGCATCAGTGCAGGTGGTGAGGTGTCAGTGCAGGTGGTGAGGTGTCAGTGCAGGTGGTGAGTTGTCAGTGCAGGTGGTGAGGTATCAACGCAGGTGGTGAGGTATCAACGCAGGTGGTGAGGTATATGTGCAGGTGGTGAGGTATATGTGCAGGTGGTGAGGTATATGTGCAGGTGGTGAGGTATCAGTGCAGGTGGTGAGGTATCAGTACAGGTGGTGAGGTATCAGTGCAGGTGGTGAGGTATCAGTGCAGGTGGTGAGGTATCAGTGTAGGTGACAAGGGTTAGTGTAAGTTAGTGAAAGTTAGCGACGATGGTCAGGGTTAGCGTAGAACGGCCAGGATTTGCAGAATGGTCAGTTGGGAAGTGGTAGTGAAGGTTAGCGAAGTGTGTTGAAGATTAGTCCAAGACCGAGGAGTTTAGTTAAGGATGGTGAGTGCAAGACGGCGTAGATGATGATGATGATGACCAAATTCCAGAATGTATATAAAGTTAACAAATCACTGTCAACAGATGGCATCCAGCACTGGAGGAGCAGAGAACAAAGATAAAGTTGAACAAATCAAGAGAAAATGCTGGTGTTTGTACTGTAAGGAAACTATGTTGCGAGTTGCTCACAGATGACTGAAGGAAGAAGAGTTTAACTTTACAACAGAACAAATGGATAGAAAGATCAGTAAAATATTAATCATTTACAATACAAACTTTGTCCGATAGTATCCACTGTTCAGAGATGTGGACATTCATAAAAGATAATTGAAATCATTATTCGTGCTAGAAAATCCACACTATTATCAACGTATGGATCCAAATCAAGGACCTTAATAACGTAAACAAGGAGCAGAGTACGAGCCGCGCTGATTATAGCACAGACACTACCAATTCACGAAACTGCACGACGTGACTGAATGAAGATTAAGGTAATAATAGGTCTTTACCCCCAACATCTCCAGCTCTTCTCCTCTTCCTTTGTCACCTCTCCCTCACCCTGACCTTTCCTTGACACCTATCCCTTCACCCTGACCGATCATTTCTCCTCTCCCACCCTGTCGAGTTCCTTTATTCTCTACCACGCTGGTAACTGTCTTCTTCCCTAAAGTCCTCAAACTTCTCCAAACCTTAGCAGTCCTTTCTCCTCTTGTATTTGATGACTTGATGTGCGGAATCGGTCTTAAACTTTGCTTAGCATATGGATATATAATGCACAAGATCGAAGACAACATTAAAGAAGTTATACGATACTGGTGATCAATAAAAGACAGATATAGATAAAATAAATAAGCGATAGGGACAAAGTACAAAACAGACATTGAGAAAGGGATCGCTATCACAAGAGATTAAGAATACATACTCGATTTTGAAGAATGCGAACATGACGCTTTAAGAAAATTAAAATTAATGAACCACCTGCATACTATGATGATGGTAACGAGGTAAGAAGTCTTGCTGTGATGCGTTACTGAAGATATAAACCAAAACGTATCCGACTATAACTTAAAAGTGGTCGATTCTTAGGAGCTTGATGATAGGATTTCAGTGTCAAATATTGCTTAACACGAATTACTATTTTTGTCGTCTTCACAAAACGGACATAGTCTTCCAAGCAACGTTTTCTATCATATCGATTGTCTCTTAGAAATAAGGCGTGACCACAAAAGCAAAGACCTAATTGGCTGTTTGCATCGCAACATATGATATATAATTCACAGAATCAAATCTAAAAGAGAAAATAATAATTATTCTTTTTTTTTTTTGGCATTATATTAGATAGAGCTTATCAGCCTTCGAATACTGGTAGAGTTTATGAGACATTGTGATGCGCTGTGAACACAAGTTCAGAATATATATTTGACTCTCACCTCATACATTTAACGAAATGACATCATATTTAGACTTACGTATTCATTTTTGTCAAACGTTAAATTGTTTATTTGTAAGAAATGATATCTGAAGTATTTAACAGGTTCGAAAATATCTAGATTTCGAAGATGTAGATAGTCCATGTACCATATACCTATCAATGTTTAGGAATATACACAACAGCATCTGATGCATGCCAAAATAAATGTGGCTACAAAACTGGGTATATTTTTAAATATGATTAATATGAGAACAATTTCTATTCACCTGATGCCTTACTCTTCCTCACAGTCAGCAATGATGAAGATAAACATTATGATGAGAGGTGATAACCGGAGAGTATATCATCAACCAAGGTTCTTGTGACACTAGCGAAGTCGGCACCTAACTGGCAGACTCACTGATGTAAGCAAGAGCCAAGAACCTTCCTCCTTAAGGACGCAGTCGAGACACACACACACACACACACACACACACACACATGCGCGTATGCGTAGTGAATACAATAACACGAAATTCATAAACGCTTTCACAAGCATGGATTCAAACATGAGTCAAAGAAATCCTGTTGGCATGTCTTGTGAACCCGACGCCCTCGATGAACATCTTAATTTATTAGACCCAGATTGCCGTAGGCTAATGATCTCTAGCTGCTTTGTACTGCTTGATTTAACCATCAATGTTCCCGGTAGCAGGTGACTATTATGCGTTGACCGCTTAAACAACCGCCTCGGGTGTGGGTTCATAAACTACTCTCTACTCAGTACAGTGCCTAGTTATGAGACCAGCTTTATGAACCCAAAATGTATAATCAGTGCGTCTAGTTGTGATGAGAGTCTTTATCCCAGATTGTGGTCCCGAAGCAGCCATTAAACTCTTCAAGTGAGATTCAATTCACCAATTATGGCGGGGTTCCTGTAACTGCCAACGCCTCCTGAGGCATCCACTCGCTTCCCATACCTAGAGACTCTTTGTTTTACTATCGATTCTCTCCTCGCAAGGTTCTTTAGACGTGTGTAACTATTTTTAACTGTAGGAGTAAAGGTCAGCGATATCTGAGACAGTTGACGCCCTTCCTGTAAAAGAATGATGTAAGAATATATATCTGAGGTACGTAAATCAATGTGGGAGTAACACCAAATTCTTGTAAAGCTTCGTAGAGATTATTTCAGTCATCAGATTAAAAGAAGTGGCGTATCTGACATATCAGTGAGAGGAAATCTAAGGCGAATGGTAAACAGGAGGTAAGGAAGCCTCTGTCATTTTCTTTCCTTGTTACTTGGTCACTGTTAGCTTGACTTTGAATAAACACCGATTTGATTGCGCGTTCTTAAGATTTGTAAGTGATTCCTGGCTAATGTATCGGTGCTACCAGTGCTGTTTAATGAGTGTTCCCAGACGTGAATGATGATATGTATGAAAAATAGATCATGTGCTGGGTGGCTGAAGGATGAAGGTTGCTGTTACGTTGCAAAGAGGTAGAGTGAGCAGAAATAAGTACAAAAACTATGGTAGGGTTATGAGCTTTATCAGTGTCAGTGGTAAGGCGTATGTCAGAATTGTGACTTCGTGGGTAAACTAGCACTGGATCCTCTTCAAATGAAAATTAAAGGATAAGTGGAAGAGGAATTTTACTATTTATTCATGCAGTTTGATAGGCTAAGGAGAAAGATCTAACGGAAAACAGTTCATAACAGTTAAGTATATAGAAAAGGGATATGCTTTGAAATAATAAAAAAAAAAATTCCGGAGAGTAATAACTTGGAGTGAACACGAGAATTTTCTAAATGTTAGAAAGAACTTGAAAGTGGAAGTATGCATACGAGGGAGCAAATACTGGAGTGAGTAAGTGGTATGAAATAAATGTGCAAGTGTGTCAAGAATGTATAATGTCAGCTTAGCTGCTTCATGTATTCATGGATGAAGCATTACTTTAGCCAGGAAATCCGAGATGGTGCAATAGCACCGAACTAATCACGGGAGAAGTGAATGGGAGTTTGTGTATATATTGCATGCCGATGCTGTTGCTCTTTTAGTCGAATCACAGCAGGAGTTTGAATTCTGATGATGTTGGTAAGAGGAGTAATGTTAATGCCAGTAAGAGAATGTTTCTTACTTCAGAAAGGATGGGCAGTCACAGTACGATCATACTTTGAAGTGATAAGAATTTGAAAGAGATGATGAGTTTAGGTCTCTCAGAATGAAGCTCAATAGGGATGGCGCAAGGAATGTTGAATGCAAAGTCGTGCACAGAAAAATACCTGGAGGGCAACGAAAAGTTCCAGTAAATGAAGAGAATAATAGAACCTTTCATTATGGAGTGCTCGTCCTATCTCTAATATACTGGTATAAAACTTTGATTTTGATATAACTAAACAGGTGAGAAATTAGATAAGAGTATAGCTGGTTCTACACAAAAGGAAAATGAGAATGCGAGAAAAAGACGTTGTACAAAGACTGCCTTAGAAAGGTGTACGAATTCATTTTCATGATAGTACTTGACATGTGAAACCCATGGCAGATGACAGGCTGATCAAGAGGACTTTGGTAATGTAGTTGAAGGCACAAGGACAAGAGGTAAATCACTAAAGAGGTGGAGTGACTGAATTCTTGAGTGTAGAGGGACTTTAGATGAGGATGCCAAGAGAATGATGCTTGTTCATTTATTGTGAAGTCATTTCTTTTTTTGTACACAAGAGAACTTAGGAAATACAGATAACAGAAGGCCAGTTGGCCCATGAAGCGGTTACTTACAAGGTTACACATTAACCCTAAAATAATTGAGGTCAGAAAATATAAGTAAGAAGACTTTCTCCCCAGCCTTCACTCTCTCCGGTAACAACAGCCGGCAGAAAATAATGTATGCAAGACGAAATCGAAGCATTATCTAAATGAAGCAAGCAAGCAAGCATGGGCTTTTGCAGGAAAGCATAAAGTAAGTTATCTTTTACATTGTCATATTACGCTATGGTACATTATGACATACTACAATACACTCTAGTTATACTGTCCTTCAGAAGTTCATACTTCTAGTATGGAACTGAAAAAAACAATGTAACAATGTAATATGATATATATATATATATATATATATATATATATATATATATATATATATATATATATATATATATATATATATGCTATTGCATAAAGGTAAGGATGACAAAAGTGATTGTTCGAACCACAGGGGTACAAGTTTATTGAGTGTACCTGGTAGGTTGTCTGGAAGGGTGGTAATTAAGAAGGTGAATGGATATACAGAGCAACTGACTAAGGAGGAACAATGTAGTGTCAGAAGTGGTAGAGAACGTGTGGATCAGGTGCTCGCTATTTCAAGAATGTCCGTGAAAAACGCTTAGAGAAAAAGAAGGATTTATTTGCGGCATTGATGGATCTAGAGGAAACATATGACGGAATTGATGGATCTAGAGGAAACATATGACGGCATTGATGAAGATGCCTTGTGGACCGTCTTAAGATATATAGTGTGGTAGGAAAGCTACTTGAAGCAGTGAGAAGTTTTTTTTAAGAATATAAGCCATACGTAAGAGTAGGAAGAATAGAAAGTGAGTGGTTGCTGGTGAAGGTTGGTCTACGGCAGGGATGTGTGATGTCACCATGGCTGTTTGATTTACATATTGATGGGAAAGGAGGTGAGGCAAATGCAAAGGTATTGGTGAGAAGGGGCCAGTACGTAGTCTGTAGGAGTAAAGGGGGCTTGAGAAGGGAATCAGTTGTTTGCTGATGACATAACACAGGTGTCAGATTCAAGTGAGAAACTGCAATTGGTTACTGAGTTTGGGAGACTGTGTGAAGGGAGTTGAGATCAAGTGTGAATAACAGCAACCTTATTCGGTTTAGCAGGGCAGAAAAACTAGATGGTTGCGATTCGAGTTCGAATGGAGAAGATTTTGAAGAAGTGATGTGTTTTGGATATCGGGGAATGACCATGGCAACAAACAGAAACACGGAAGTGGAATTGAGTCATAGGATGGATGAGGGGGCGAAGGTTCTGGGAGCATTGAGGAACGTTTGGAAAGAGAGGTCGTTATCATGGTGGGCGAAAATGGTTAAAATGGTCCCACAGATGTTGTATGGATGTGAGGCATAGGCTACAGATGAGGATGTGTGGAGAAGGGTGGATGTGTTGGAAATGATATATTTGAAGACGACATGTAATGGGAGATGGTTTGATCTAGTGAGTAATACAAGTGTAAGAATGGTGTGGTTTAGAGAGCTGGGGAGAGTTGAAATGGTTTGGACCTATGAACGGAATGAGTGAAGGGAGGTTAACAAAGAAGATATACGTGTCAGGAGTGGAGAGGACAAGGAGAAGGGGGGTGGAGAAGAAAGCATGGAGTGAAAAAGATTTTACGTGATTGGAGCCTGAACATGCAGGATGTTAAAAGGCCTGAACGGGATATAGTGAACTGGAGCGATTTCCTTACAGAGAGCGACACGCTCTCATTGGACTGAAGGGCATGTGAAGCGGCCCCGGTAAACCATGGAAAGGTCGGGGGAGAACTGGTTGTGGAGACGGGGCTGTGGTTTCAGTGCATTGCACTTGAAATCTAGAGAATGAGCGTCATTGAATGCGGCCTTTCTTCATCTGCTCCTATGGCTTCCCCGCTAAAGCGGGAAACAGTGGTCAAGTATGAAAAGGTGATATATATATATATATATATATATATATATATATATATATATATATATATATATATATATATATATCCCTGGGGATAAGGGAGAAAGAATACTTTCCACGTATTCCCTGCGTATCGTAGAAGGGGACTAAAAGGGAAGGGAGCGGGGTGCTGGAAATCATCCCCTATCGTTTTTAGTTTTCCTAATGAAGGAACAGAGAAGGGGGCCACGTGAGGATATTCCCTCAAAGGCTCAGTCCTCCGTTCTCAACTCTACCTCGCTAACGCGGGAAATGGCGAATAGTATGAAAAAAAGAAAAAAATATATATATATATATATATATATATATATATATATATATATATATATATATATATATATATATATATATACATCATATTGATTTATATTGTTCCATTCGATTTTGACTGCCTCAACCACGTCCGATGGTAAGTCATAACTGGCAAACTGTTCAACATTCCAATTTCTAAAGAAACTTTTATCTCTTTCTTTTTTCTATCATCGAGCACAAGAAAGAGTAGAGTAAGTGTATCAACTCCCGGTGTACCGCTATTGTGTATGTGTGTGTCGTGTGTATGTGTGTGTGACCCCGTTTGCATTACATCTTTTGGCATTCAATTTTCTCCTACTTGTTCTAGCTAGTGTACTGCCTTGTATTTCAAAAAAAAAAAATCCTCATGTTGCATACCTGTGTTAAGTTCTTAACGCGCGAAAATCTCTTCCTGCGACAAAAGAAATCTAATTATCTTGCAGCGTAAGGTAGACCCATGAATGGAACACGTTTGTATTACTAAAAAAAGAGAAATAGTTTCGCGTCCAATAAAAAAACACATGTTGACGTTACCACATTGGACATCAATTGAGGATGTTTATACGAAAATATGCTGTATATTTTTGGACGGTCACATATAAACGGAAACTGACTTAAAGGCGATGAATTTAAAGAAAAGGAAAGAATTCTCCATAAGAAGCGCACTAGAGTCTTAGCACCAGCAAAGAACAAGTATGGAAATAAGCTGTAAGTGACCTCCGATATATATTTGGAAGTAATTAGAGAAAATCTGTTTTTTCATTGTGCACGAAATATTAACTTTTGTTGATGATATTCTAAAGAAAAATGGAGAAGCACATGGTGCAATGTAGGAAACCTTGCTCAACATGTGTAAATATAAATTCTGCTTAAAGTTTTCTTCAGAAAAAGAGAAAAACCTTCGTGGAATGGGCAGTAGACGTCATTCACAAGAGGTTCATCCTGACTGGGTAATAAAATGTAAGTCACTGTAATACTTCCGTCTTCAGACCGAGAACAAGTCGCTCTAGTGGCAGAAGAAAGCTCAACTCAAAGGTCAACCAGGGTTTTTGTTCCATTCGAAACACTTCACCAGTAATGCCATTAACTTTCTCAGGTTGCACGCTTTCCATGCCTCGACCAACGCTTTGAAAAAGAAAGAGACAAGAAAACATGAGATTCGTCATCATCCCCCTCTCTCTCTCTCTCTCTCTCTCTCTCTCTCTCTCTCTCTCTCTCTCGCAAAGGTAACTTTTCTCATAGACCTTGACTGTCTATAGCTTGTAGTTTTAGGAGCAGTTGCGGAGATCGATACGAGACAGTAACTCTCGGAAGAAGTTGGCGAATTCCTCTAGGTATGCCAATTTTTCGTAAATTTTTCTCTGCGGGAAAAATCCTTACTCACAATAAACACACGACCCTCCCCCCATATATATATATATATATATATATATATATATATATATATATATATATATATATAAGTATAATAAAAAAAAAAAAAAATATTCATGCATGCTTTCGTCCATTCCTGGAGCTACCCCACTCCACAGGAAATGGCATCACTACCCCTGCTTCAGTGAGGTAGTGCCAGGAAAACAGATAAAAAGCCACATTCATTCACACTCAGTCTCTAACTCTCATGTGTAATGCACCAGAACCATAGCTCCCTGTCCACATCCGGGCCCCACGGACCTTTCCATGGTTAACCCCAGACGTTTCACATGCCCTGAGGTAAGAGAGAAAGAATTCTGCCTCCATATTTTCTGTGTGTCATAGAAGGCAACTATAAGGGTTAGGAGCAGGGGCTGGAAACCCCTCCTTCTTGTATTTCAATTTCTGAAAGAGGAAACAGAAGAAGGAGTCAAGTGGGGAGTGCTCATCCTCCTTAAGGACTCAGATTGTGGAGTCTGAATGTGTGTGGATGTACCAAGATGAGAAGAAAGGAAAGATAGGTAGTATGTTTAAGAAAAGAAACCTGGATGTTCTGGCTCTGAGTGAAACAAAGTTCAAGGGTAAAAGGAATAATGGTTTGGAAACATCTAAGGAATAAAAGCAGGGGTTGGTGAGAGGACAAGAACTACAGAAAGAGTAGCACTACTACTGAAGTTGGTAGTAGGAGTCATGGGAGTGTGTGACAGAGTGTAAGGAAGTAAATTCTAGATTGATGTGGGTAAAACTGAAAGTGGATGGTGAGAGATGGGTGATTATTGTTGCTGATGCACCTAGTCATGAGAAGAAAGATCTTGAGAGGCAAGTGTTTTGGGAGCAGCTGAGTTAGTGTGTCAGTAGTTTTGGTCCATGAGACTGGGTATTAAAAACGAGGGATTTGAATGCAAAGGTGAATAACATGGCAGATGGGGGTATAATTAGTGTGCCTGGCATATTCAGTGTTGTGAATGGAAATGGTGGGTGAAGACCTTGTGGATTTGTTTACTGAAAAGAGAATGGTGATTAGGAATACCTGGTTTAAAAAGTGATATATACACAAGTATTATCCCTGGGGATAGGGGAGAAAGAATACTTCCCACGTATTCCCTGCGTGTCGTAGAAGGCGACTAAAAGGGGAGGGAGCGGGTGGCTGGAAATCCTCCCCTCTCGTTTTTTTTTAATTTTCCAAAAGAAGGAACAGAGAAGGGGGCCAGGTGAGGATTTTCCCTCTAAGGCCCAGTCCTCTGTTCTTAATGCTACCTCGCAAATGCGGGAAATGGCGAATCGTATGAAAGAATATATATATATATATATATATATATATATATATATATATATATATTTATATATATATTACTGATGACAAATGTGTCAATTGGGATGGTAAGTAAACACAGGGATCAGCTGATGAGTTTCATTTTTCCAACGTTTCGTCTTGCGCAGAAGGTTTTATCAGCGAAACTGATTAACATGCAAAGGCACAGCAATGAGCGTTATCTCACCAGACGCCACTCTGCGTTCCTTATCCTAGGCCTGCCAGGTTCTATATGCCTTTGCCGTTTTCCTTTGCTTTCTGTGGCCAACATTTTTGCCGCTGGTCACTTCATGCGCGCGTATGTAGACAGCTCCCACAGCTTCTCTTCTTTGTGCATCTCCCTCATGCACTATAATCGCCAGTTGCCACCTTGACAGGTGTCCGTACTTGTATGTGTGAACAACAAATGTTTTTTTTTCATGTTCTATAATGTCGTATATCAGTTTTGTGTTCGTGGTTCCTTCTCGTCACACTCATTTTCATCGTCAGGGATGAAGATGGGTGACGCGTTGAAAACAAGAAGCGGGGAAAAGTATGACAAGGAATTTGTGATATACATTGGACCATGTTCTGGATGTCCGGCCTTATGCAACAGGGAAACAAGGCGAGGTATTGTCAAAATGATCAGTGAGAATAATGCCGATATACGTCCTCATAGAACATCAAATGATGTTGGTAAACATTGGTTCGGGAATAGGGTATCAAATTCATAGAACAAGCTGCCAAATACAGTATTGGAAGCTAGGTCTTTAGGTAGCTTTAAACGAAGGTTGGATGATGTGTTTATGAATTCAGGCGGTTGGTATTAGGGTGGAGAGACTCAGGACCTGCCTAGCATGGGCCAGTATGCCTCTTGCAGTGTCCTCACTTCTTATGTTCTTATGTTCCTAGATAATTACGGATGCTTACCAAAGTGGCAAAAGGCGAATACAGGAGGGCATCAGGCAATGAGCCAGCAGATACGAGAAGCCTTGGAAACTTCCTACATATGCGCGAATCTGCGTCAACAGTGGCGGTCACAAAAAGCACGGATACACGGCAATGGAACACTGAACATGGCCATGCCCAGAATAAGGAACGCAGAGCGGCGTCCGGCGAGAGAGCACCCTTCTTGAGGGGTTATTGCTCTGCTTGAGTTTCAACAAGGAAGAGGACTTGAAATCAAACAACCTCGTCTGTTCGAACCTCATTTGCTGCTACCACAACCCTTAAAGATTACTTCGCATCATAAAGTGATATGAGGAGCACGTATACCATCACTTACTGCTATATTGCCTTACTATCATCATCAAGCAATATTACCAAGAAATATGTAGTTATCATCAGCTATGGTTGATAGCCTTTGATAGGTATGTCATATGTACGTTTCTGGCGCATCCCTGCCATTAAGCGAACACCTGACAGCATCTTGGAGGTTGCATTTCTTTGCCAGTACTACGTCGAAGATGATGGAGGGAGGAACAGCGAGCTGAGAGGATATGCTGAGGAAGGAGGATGAAAGAGAGTAAGGGAGATAGGAGGTGAAGTAATGGTTAGAGTGGCAGGAAGGGTATGAGGTGGAGAGAGAGGGAGCGAAGAAGAAGTATAGAGCGGGAGAGGTTAGGGAGGAGGAGAGAAAGTATGAGGGAGGAAGTATGGTAAACGCGAAAGGAAGGGGGAGAGGGAGTAGAGACAGGGTAGTGGTAAGGGAGGAGATAGAGGAGGGGAGTTAGGTAGAGGATAAAGAAGCACAAGGAGGGCAGGGTGAGACAGAAGGGAAGGAGCAATAGGAACGACAGATGTTGTCAACAAGAAATAGCCAACTAGCAACCAGATGGTAACCCTTCAGCCGCCAGTCACGCGTGTTCCAGCCCCTCACTGGTGCCTGGAGGAGCGAGCCAGAATGAGAAGTCATTTTGAAGTAAATCACAGTTGTGTGCTGTTCTCAACCAGAGGAAAGAATTGAATTTTCACTAGATTATAAGATCTTCGTATTACGTTCTTCTTTAATACACCCTATCACAAGATGATGCTATATACTCTGTTGAATCATCGCATAGAAAGGCGTTAGTTGCTTCCTCCTGTCTAGGGTGAAAATTCACCTTTGGCGAGGCTATATCACTGAGAGTACAGTCTGGTCGAGAAGTCTTCACTCTAAAGGAGTTTACGTTTCCCGCTTTGGGCTGCAGGAACTTTTACGACCGTCCTAGGTCACACCAGGAGTCTTTCATAGAGAGAGATCTTGGAGTGATAATTGATAAGATAGAAATAGATATATTGCCTAGTGATAAAGACTCACTCTTTCATGAAAAAATATCTCGCCCGGGGGATAAGTTTATATGTCAACTTCGACCTTGGAAAACAAGAATAATACCAGACGACCGTCATATGGTGATTATATAACCTTATCAGCCACCTAGATCTAAGTAGTTTTGCCTCGTAATGATATAAGGTTTCTGGAGGAGATGCTCAAGATTTTCCATGTGTTGAGTTGGAATTACCGGTTTATCTATCGCTCAAAGTCATCCTGAATAATCATTACAGACAAGACAGTGGTGTTAACATCTTAACCGTGGAGAACCCTTGGGAAATACAGAAGCAAATGCAGTGACACACGACTTTTGTTCATAATGGAAATTTAAGAATTATACATTTCTTTTCATTCTCACAGATTCCAGTATCTCAAGCCTAAGGCAGGAATACTTGTGTGCATACATTTCCATATATATATATATATATATATATATATATATATATATATATATAATGAAATTGTTTAAGGTAGCGTAAACTCAATTATAACGGTGACGGTAGGCGCGAGGCAGAGGATGGAGGCAAGTTGATGGTGTGACAGAGACTGCACAAATGAGACGACTTTGAGGGAGAAAATGATGACAAGAAGAAACTTGTTTTATAGAGAAAAGAAAATGAAGCGAGCAAACTTGATGATGCTGAACACAATGGTATAGAGGATGATGATGGCTCTGGGCAGGATCCAAGAAAGAGTATTGGTGTGGCTAAAGCGAGTAGTAAGAGACAATGTAGCAGCAGGGAAAAATGTATTGATGAGTGAAGTAAGATGGTGTCAATGAAATAATGATGTGCAGCGGAGGCAAAACTAACAATGGATAGGACAGAGAAATGATGGCAGGAAATAATATGGTAGTGAGAGATATAGTGGTGGAAAGCGGGAGGATTGTCGTAAGGGTGAGGATAGTGCTACGGGATGGTTGTGGTAAGGGTGAGATTAGTAATAAGGGAAGATTGTGTTAAGAATGAGAGTAGTGCTGGGGGATGATTGTAGTAAGAGTGAGAAGATAAGAGGAGGCTGTGGTAAGAAAGAGAATGATGCTAAACAAAATAGCTGACGGGAGAGGAACAAGCAAAAAGAAAAATATAATTAACTGTGAAATAGATGATACGGGAATCAAGATATTGAAAATCACAATGAAAGGAGAAAACAGCGATAAGAAAAATATAGATTTTTTTTTTTTTGCAAGAAGGGAGAATAAGAATACATGATGTGAGGGCAGACGACAGTATACTCAAGATGCATTATACAATAATTATGGCATAATGCTGAACTCAAACTGTCATCTAATACACCTTTGGGTCTTACACTGTCGAAAGCATGTCAAGCTCAAATGATCTCCTATTTTCTAACAATTTGGCTGCCCCTCATTCACGAAATCACATCAACAGAAAACGTTGAAGATAACTTATACAAAGATAGCATAACTACGCTTATATGTAGAATTGTATTCAGCAAGGAAGGTAGAAGGCTAATGATATTCCTTCCCCATGTGAAGATAAATTTCTTCGTAATGAGAAATGCTATGGTTATATTTCGATTATCGGTTGGTACAATGTGGAGCAGTGTTGACTATCGGTTAGTGTGGTGTCGAGCAGTCTCGACTCCTGTTTATTGTAGTGTCGAGTAATGTCGTTTGTCGGTTGGTGTAGGGTTGAGTCTAACTGAAATTCTGTTGTAGGTCTGCAAACTTATTACACATTATCAACACTGTTTACCTATTAATCTAATCATTTGAAGCTTGTACGCACAGCTGATAACATTATTAACACTGTTTATCTAATAATCTAATCATTTGAAGCTTGTACGCACGGCTGATAACATTATTAACACTGTTTATCTAATAATCTAATCATTTGAAGCTTGTACGCACGGCTGATAACATTATCAACACTGTTTATCTAATAATCTAATCATTTGGAGCTTGTACGCACGACTAATTTTCCATAATTTTACCCAAAAGTCGTAAGATTCTATCTTTATATTTCTCTTTATTCAGTCACTTCTCTATAGCTATATGGAACATCCCACTGATGACACCAGTCACAGCCATCACCCGGTAGGGAGTAAGAAGCTAGGAGTCACCGGCTCTGTAACACAATCTGTTGCTTAAACATTTCGAGACAAAGTAGGTCCGCCTCTTCACCTCCCTCCTCATATTTGCCATCTGTTCCCTAAGGATGATCCTCCATCTCTCCGAGAAAAGGCCGTCTACCTAGAGAGACGTAGCCAAACACTCAACGCCACTACATTCGTCTAAATCAGCTGGTTTGCTTGAGGTTAAAAGCTCAAGTGTTGGGCTCATAACCGGTTTTTGGTGGACATTACAGACCAGCATCTTTACGAGTCATTATGTCTTGTGGCATGGGTGAAGAAATATTCAAATGGCTTTTTTTCTCCTGAGGAAATACTTGGATGAGGGAGAAATGTCAAATCTACCGAGTGCTACAAAAATGGTAAACCATGAATAAGAATTCAGATGGTAAAGTCAAAAAAGAAACCAGTTCATTCATTATAACAAAGTATCTCTAATGCCATACATCTACCTATTGATCAAGTAAGACATATTAAGCTAACCACTATCTTCTCAAGCATGACTCCATCCACTTTGACCCACAACCAGAGGAACCTCCTCGGATACATCGTTCGCATTTCGAGTTCTTCACAAAAAAATTTGCGTCGACAATACATTCATCTTTACAGCTAATCGTTCATAACCTACAGCTAAATACTTGTAATATGAAGTTAGTCACTCCTTATTTCCCACAGCCTCCAAAAGACTCGTGACTCACTACCAGTTTTAATAAACCATGATGAAACTCAAAAATTTGCTTGGCAAGTAAACTTTGATCAATTCTCTCATCTAATCTCCATGCTGCACTCGATGGTTCCAGCACATCATCAGAATCACCAAGTTATCCTTATAGTTCTCATTGGCAGCAGTCTCGATATTCATATCTTTTCGAAACCCTGAATAGCAATTAGATTAGTGCCTCTTTCGACGGTCTATCCATTCTCCCCACCGCTCACTGCCCTCACCACTTCCCACTCCTCCCATGCTATTTATCGCTTACACCACTCCCGCTACCCACAGACCTCTGCAATCATCATCCACCACAGACATCACCACTGAACCCCAATACCCAGCACTCCCCTACCCGCTCTTTTATCCACCAGTCCCCTCACGTGTCACCTAATACTCCCAGGACCTAAGCGCTAGTCATAGTTCAAATGTCAGCCATAGTTCAGTTGCCAATCATATTTCATGCGTCAGCCATTGTTCAAATGTCAGCCATAGTTTCATACCACTCCATGTTCTGCCATTTCCACCATCCAATGCTCCATCACCTGCCACTCCGACTAGCTACAGCTTTAGTTAGCCAACACTTCAACCACACACAACCCCCGTAGACCAGAACCCTAAGCAGCTACCGATCTTACTACGCACCGCTCCTACGAGATACCATTTTCACGAGTCACCGCTCCAGCCAAGCATCGTCCACAACTAAACACCACTTTCAAGGAACCATCTCTCCCACCAGCCACTGCCACTATTCTCCAACGCTCCCACAACTCACAGTTCTCACGAACCACCACATTCATCATGCACCAGTCTCCTAACCATCCAAACTCCCACCCGCCTGCCACCCACCATTCACAACCTAAAGCATTCCTTCCGTTCCTCTTTCGCCATTTACATTATCCAACTCTCCGAGCAATCAGCTACTACTCCAGGCACTACCCAACATGTCACCAGTGACATCCACCCACTTTAAAGTCTTGCTATTCAGTCCCTCCATCACCCATCTGTCTCAACACCTTCTAATCACACCACCTCATTGCCACACTGCCCATCAGTTCCTCCTGCCACAACTCCCAGCTGTCATAACACCCACCTCCCACCCGTCCCCTCGCTCACCATTCCTACCACCAGAGCAACAAAAACCAATCACTTAAAATTGCCTTTCCTACCACCACCACCACCAACCGACCACCACTACCTTACCAATCACAAGGAACTACTTCTCTCCCTCCACCACAACGACCAGGCCATTAACCTTGGCCAACGTCTGCGCTAGTGCACATAGGACACTTGTGCTTAATTAAAACTAATAATCAACGTCCGATCCAACAAAGAGTCACAATACTCAACCAGCTGACAGTATAGACTGTCCTGGCTCGATTACGAAGCATGATATAGAATAACACAGATTAGGGGAAATACTGTAAGATATGATGTACCTGTATCGCTTCCCCCAGCGTCTGACTTAAGGGCATTCGAATTAGGATGTGTTGGTTATGATGGGAAAATCAAGAATACGACAAAGATAAAACAAGACCACTGGAAGTCATTATTCTATCGTATGCATAAAACTATACATAATCATGATATTGTTCCTCAGAACAGTGATGACGTAGACAGGGAAAGCGAAAAACTAATGTTACAAGTACATTATTGATACCTAATATAATGATACACACGCTGTGCACAACTCTCTTACCACCAGTTATACCCAAAGCTTCTACCAGTACCGAACATGCAAACCTCCGCGTGTGCATATGTTTATACTGTCCTGGTATCCAGCGCAGCTCAGTTACACTTGAGCATATCCAACAAATCGGCTATGCATTTCAAACAGTGCTAGTACGCTAAGTGCATAGCCACCATATCTAGTTCAACTCTAATGAATTTAGCACAAAATTAGTGTACATTTACGGACATAAAGTTTCTTTACATTTCACACCGAAGACTTACCGAGTTCTAAATTTTTGCTACGGCACCGTCCATGTTTGAGGTTCTCATCTACCCCTCTCCCCAGGATGGAAACCACCAGATATATTTGGTATAATAAAAGGCATTAAGAAATTGCTTTTGACAGAGTTTACGACTTACTCCAAATTATTTCTCTGTCAGTAACATAGGTCATTACTACCACATTATTCCATGAAATCTTGTTCATCAGTATATCAAAAGTGTTACATCCAGAAGGTATGATACTTTGATAGTCCTATTTTGTTACGTAAGAAATGTGTATTTATGTTTTTCTTACAGGAATGGCAGAGAGAAATTACAAATCTCTTGATGCCGTTGTCAGTCAGGCAAAATTCATCGGGATATAAGACGAAAACCAATGGCTGAGATTGCTAACGAGACAGGATTTTCTCGGCCTATTGTATGTAGATGGATATCTCGTTGGCAGGCTAAGGGTTCGGTACAAGCCAGAAAACGAAGTGGTTGACCAGACGTAGTAGTACGCGTCAGGAGGTCGCGGCTATCACGTGCGCTGTTGGTGATCGTCCCACGATATCACCAGTTTAGCTAGCAGGGAAACGAATCATAATTATGGCGACAGTGAAGACATCAGAAGATTGTTGCTAAATGTCCTAAAGCAGTCATGATCCTGCATATGCAGAATAGCAAGGGAGGGGGTTGTTCCTTGGCCTACATGCAGTCGTAACATGAACTCTAATGGAAATCTACGAGACACCTTTTTCTGGAGTGGGATTTAGGTGATGTGAGAAGCTACCAAGAGATTGAGGACACAGGAGAGATGTTGTAAAGCATCCATCTGTGCCCAAAAAATTGTATAAACCTTTTCCAGTCCTGGCGAAACAGACTGAGAGATGATTCATACACAGGGAAAGTGAGCCTCTGATTAGGATTACACATTTCATTGCATAAGTAATTGCCTTTCACGTCTCAGCAAGGTAGCATCAGACACGAACGAACGATGGCCTCACTTGAGCACATCCAATCTCAAGCTGTTGTGTATCATGCACGAAAACCAGAGCAAAATATCCTCAGCCTAGCGACACAGACCACTCCACGATCTATCTTCATCGTTCCATCAGTTTTGTTTCAACCAATTGAGAACACGTTGTTCCTATATGCCACATCGATTCAATTCATTCCATTCGTTGCACTTATCTCGCTTTCCTAAATGCTCAGGCCCCATGTCCCAAAGCCATCTTGACTCTATTCCTCCACCTACACCTCGACCTCTCCATTTCTCCCGCTCTCTCTGTTTCTAACACTTTTATCCTCCATCAAGTCTGTCTTCCCTTATTCCTTCCATTTGCCTAAACCATATCAGAACACAGTGGTCGGCACTCTCAATAAGACTGCACCCACTACCATTTCTTCCTCTTTCACTATTATTCCTTACAAATTCAATGTCTCACACTACATATCGTCCTTAGGCATTTCATTTCCTGCGTATGTCTCTTTCCTTTGCACTTAAGGACCAAAGTATATCCGTACAGCACACTCGGAGCTACTGCAACAACAATAATATCTCTCTGCCATTACAGACACTGACTTCTCCATCAGCACGACCATTATTGCACTCAGTATCTTCACCCTTTCTTCCATCCTATGACTCACTTCAGCCCCCAAGTGTTCCCATTAATTGTCTTGTTCATCCCCAAGTATCTAATACAATTCATTTCCTGCACGTCCTCTACATCTAGATTTACTTTCAAACCATCCTGTCTCGCCCTTTACTTCCCCTTATCATCTCGCTGTTGCCCAAAGTAACTCTCAGCATTCTTTCAGCCCTCCCAGTCTTTGGCTCTAGCTCGTGAAGTTTCTCTATCGAGTCTACCGCTCGAGCCGTGTCATCTATCAACAACAAAACGACACTTCCCAAGCTCCCCACCAATGCTGTCAACTGATATTTACCTTGCGCAAACATCCTTGCATCTACCTTCCTCAACACCCCAGGCCATGAACAGACTGAACGTTTTAGTGGTATTATACATCCTCAATGGAGACCCAACGTTACTAGGGACTGCTCATTGCCTCTCCCTTTCTACAAGCACACACGCCCGACTCTACGTAAAAATATCCTTGCTGCATTTTGTAACATTCCTCATACAACACAGTCTCAGCATCTCCCACAAGGCACCTCTGTCAACTTGTCATAGTTTCGTAAAGGAAGTGAACCTATCTCTTTCTTTTTCGTAGTATTCTCACGCAAATTCTTCAGAGTACTGGTTTACGCACTCTCTACCACCTTTCTTGTAAAAGGACTGCCTCTCACCTGTTGATGGTTGTGCATGCCATCACCCTCTCAATCACCACTCTCCCATAAACCTTAACAGGTATACTCAACAGACGTGCACGTTTTTTGTTCGAACATTCATTCCGACCGTCTTGCTCTTATACAAGATCACTAGGCATGGCTTGTTCCGGTCAACTAAGCTGATGCAAACCTCAATAACAATGTCACTCATTGTCTTGAGTAACTCAACTGTCTGTAACCCTATCCAACCCTGCCGCTTTGTTACGCTATTTTAAGTAGGGCTTTCTTCACCACCTCTCATTCAACCTTAGTATTTATCATGACTCTTTCACTTTGTACACCACCTTCCTCCAAATACAACACGCCATCCTCCCTATCAAAAAGCTATTTCCATTTGTTTCTCATATTTTCTCTGTTACCATGTTTCTACCTGCTCTTCTCACCGTCCTGATACTATTCTGCCCTGTCCAGATCATTTTCATACTACCTCTGGAGGTTTTCGATACCTCTAAGGTGTGCTGGTTGGGGATGCTGATCGTGATGCATTTATGGGACGCCCGGGGTCGAGCGAAAAAAAATTCGTATCTTGGATGCGACGGTTGATCCACAGTCAGCCCAGCTGTTCGTCTTTCCATAGAGGTTGGTCGGTAATATGGGCACCTGGCTTCGGCAAGGGCATATATATATATATATATATATATATATATATATATATATATATATATATATATATATATATATATATATATATATATCTGTTCCTTCTTTTGGAAAATAAAAAAAAAAACGAGAGGGGAGGATACCTGGGGATAGGGGAGAAAGAAGACTTCCCACGTATTCCCTGCGTGTCGCAGAAGGCGATTAAAAGGGGAGGGAGCGGGGGGCTGGAAATCCTCCCCTCTCGTTTTTTTTTTAATTTTCCAAAAGAAGGAACAGAGAACGAGGCCAGGTGAAGATATTCCCTCAGAGGCCCAGTCCTCTGTTCTTAACGCTACCTTGCTAACGCGGGAAATGGCGAATAGTATGAAAGAAAAAGAAATATATATATATATATATATATATATATATATATATATATATATATATATATATATATATATATATATATATATATATGACGTTAATGAAATGGATTTGAATATGGCATTCAGCTGCTCGTGCCGTCTTAGCTAATCTACTTCTTTCTGCTTTCTCTTGCATATCTTCGAATCGTTTGCTCTCCCTCCCTGCAGGTACCGTTCATATATTTCCCTTTACTCACTCTCACTAGCGTTTGATCTTCTTGATGCCAACCCTCAGTATGTTTTCTCAATCTTCCACATCTCATCCTTGGTATGTCACATGCTTTACCCACACTTAGAAAAGAAAAAAAACTACCGTGTATATCTCTACTATAACCATCATTATGAACAACAACGCATCAACCCATCTGACTGTGGGCAAGAATGACAAGCATGCCTGAACTGCTTTCTACTGAAAATGTTAAGATTTTATCTTTTTCAGATCAAAACTTCCACCTGAGTATTGTTAGACCGCATAGCAACTAAAAGTTGGTGTGACACTGGGGAAGGGATTCGCTTTGCTTTTTCATATCACCATGACCGCTGAACAATGAAAACAGACAAATTTTAGTCAATACCATTGAAACAGAATAATGTGGTACACTTACAGATTCTTCCGCCAAAACCAGACCAATTCCAGATTTCGTTGGTATATAATCTTCGGCACAGAGCATGAGTCTCCTGTTCACGGAAAGTCAGTGCCTATCCCAAATAAGACCTAACATAAAGCAATACTAAGAAAAAAAATCTTTGTGCTTCTGATGTCAGTCACTTGCTCATTGTGCCAAGTAATTCATGATCAGTCTCACTTCTCCCAACAAGTTTGAAGTATTGCAAGGGCGACATACACAGTGGGAGTGTATTTGGTCTCATGATGAATACCCTTATCGCCTGAAGCAGGTGTTTAAGGTTCTTCGGTTAGTGGATGTTGCTTGACGATGACGGCTTTAATGACCCTGGCAGGATATAGGCATAAAACTGAAATAACCAACCAGCCACCTACATGGTAGGGATGTTCAGCATAACCAGACTATGCAGGCCGGCCGGTTTAATGCAGCACAGCAGCTACTTCCATCATGAGCGTTAAGTATTACGTGACTTTGCATTCTGTCCAGCATCATGCAGGAGAAGTAAGCATAAAACGGAATCGTTTTATGCTGTCCAATAGCTGGTGAGGACCTACGTGCGGCATGACAAGGGTGAGGAACATGAAGGAACAGTGCACGTTAATGAGTAACTTGCAGCGTAGGTGTTCAACGCATCATAACAGGACTCTGCACCTGTCCTCATGTCACGCAGCATAATAGGTGATGACCTACATGCAGCATAACAGAGGAATCTTGTGCAAGCTACTCAGCATCATGAAGTACAGATGCTGGCAAATAATTATGTAGTTTGACAGAGGCATGCGCTACGGCAGAAGAGTATGTGAAGCTCGGCTGTCATGCAACACAGCTGGTGATGACCTAATTGCAGTATGACGGTGGTGAGCAGCATGACGGGACTGTGCATGTTGCCCTCTATCGTGCAACACAGCTCGTGGGGAGCGTGTCCCATGACCATCCATCACCTGACCCAACTGATACACCCGCAAGATAGCACACACACACACACACACACACACACACACACACACACACACACACCACAACGTTAGCATGTATCGCCAACTTTTATCTGGCAACCATATTCCCGATCGTGAACGTTAACGCAATGGTAATCTCTCATATTTTCATCTCTATGGACTCTGATTAATCGATTTTAAAGCCTTTAAGATATGGAAAAAAATACAAAACGGAGCTGATAGGAAAAGGGAAGAATTAGGGGAAATGCACAAACTATCTAATCAAAAGGAAATATCCATTGTAATTCCTGCAGCACAGCATGATGATTACTAGTGGCTCATAGAGCATCTATGTGTTACGCTTGTTCTTAAAAAAGAAATGATCTTAGCTGTACTACAGACAGGTTGTCCGTGAGTACGAGGGTCCGTGCCTACAGGTGTCTTTCCTCTCGCAACAGACCACGTTCATCAGGTCAGGTCGGCATGTATACATGCACAGCTCGCATCGGTGTACCGCGCCCTCCTAGGTCAAGTACGCCCTATATACGTCCTTGCGACAGCTCACCTCTTCCGTCTCCACATATCGACGACTCTCTTCCCACCTGAGGCCCTTTTGAAATATAGGACATCAGTACTTCTGTGGGGCCCAATATTGTCTCGTTATCCATACAGGGAATGAGACTTACACTTTAAACGCATCAAGCTGTGATAATGCAAGGTATGACTCACCAGGATTTTGATACGTGTTAGCTTTATCTCCCGCGGGCTAGGCAAGCCTCCGGTGCTATGAGAGAAACGCTATAAATTGTCTCTGCGCAGGTCTGAGACTGACTGACCCAACACTGACCTAGTCTCTGTTCTGTGTTCTGCGGGATGCCAGTTGTTGTATTGCCGAGGAAATTAGTTCAGTTTCCCTAACTGATCACTTTACTATTTCACTCCTTCAGTTTTCTGCACTCGATCCATTTTCGTTGTCTTTGATTATCACTTTCTTTCTTAATTTTTTGTATATGAACACTGTGAATATATCATTTCACCGCTTACTTCACCCTATGGAGAACTTTTCTAGACTATGCAATGAACCGTAAGCCTGGCAATGAAAAAACTTAATCATTACGTCACTTGTAATATTCCTACAATCTAATATTCTGCCCAGTAGGCGGCTAATCAACTTAGAAGGACTGCTAGTACCTTTGTCTCCCATGAGGGCGTGGTGTGGCAGGGCTATGTGCTAGATCGACCCTTGAACCTAGCGACAAAGGCCACACTGTTGCCAGTGGGTGTTTTTTACTTCGTCTGATCTCCTTCCCTCATACAGCGGATCCGTTGATGATCTAGATTCTTAGTACCTTGTTATTAGATTCCTTATCTAATACTAACCACTATACGGTGATCCTACTATACGCACGTATGAGGTTGGACAGACGTGATAACAGTGCTTATCCTTCTCATCTGTTCTCATTCCTGCTTGGTTCCGAGCAACAACAGACTTGCTTACAAAAGAAATGGCTGAGGTCACCCAAGTTAACACTCTACACACACACATAACCCCCCCCCTCATCTCCCAACCTATCTTATATATATATATATATATATATATATATATATATACATATATATATATATATATATATATATATATATATATATATATATATATATACATATATATATATATATATATATATATATATATATATATATATATATATATATATATTCGCCGTTTCCCGCGTTAGCGAGGTAGTTTTAAGAACAGGGGACTGAGTCTAGGAGGGAAAATCCTCACTTGGCCCCCTTCTCTGTTCCTTCGTTTAGAAAAGTAAAAACTAGAGGGAAGGATTTCCAGCACCCCCGCTCCCTCCCCTTTTAGTCGCCTTTTACGACAGGCAGGGAATACGTGGGAAGTATTCTTTTTCCGCCGTTTCCCCGAGTTAGCAAGGCAGCGATCGAAACAGTTGAAGAAAGGCCACATTCGCTCATATTCATTCGCTAGGTGTCATGTGCAATGCATCGAAACTACAGCGCCCTGTCCACAACCGGGCCCACAGGCCCTTCCATAGACTTCCCAAGCCGCTTCACACACACACACACATACACACACACCCAATTGTTCATCCTCCCCTTAGGTCTGGTCGATACCTGGCATACGCTAGGGTGGGTGGGTGTGTGTGTGTGTGTGTGTGTGTGTGTGTGTGTGTGTGTGTGTGTGTGTGTACATTAACAGGGGTAAAGGCATTGTACATGCTGTATATGCAAGGTTAAGAGACTTAGGCAACACGAGTGTTAGATCTCTCCCCACAACAAGCTATATGTAAATAGGTATTACCGGTCTCTGCCTGCTTGTGGTGGCAACGGGAGTGAAAAGGTACTTCAGCGAAGCTGTATCATCTCTAGCTAAGGCAAGGGAGTTCTCTGATCAAGGAGCTTCTTTCTCGCTCTGAGTGCATCATCTCCCTGCCTACAACTGTCGAGCAGCTTCGAAGGTGTAGGAACTCTTTAAAAAGGATTCCTGGGGTACATTGTACATGACAGTTAAAGAGTGGATGAGAGCAATTGAGGACGTTATTCGCCAGTTATTACCGCTATCTTGTGACATGGGAAACGGCAAATAGGTATGAAAAAGATATTATAAACATACACACATATATATATATATATATATATATATATATATATATATATATATATATATATATATATATATATATATTAAGTTTACAATCGCACACAAAATCTACCTACAGAAATATTTTTTTTTTTTTTTTTTTTTTTTATACTTTGTCGCTGTCTCCCGCGTTTGCGAGGTAGCGCAAGGAAACAGACGAAAGAAATGGCCCAACCCCCTCCCATACACATGTACATACACACGTCCACACACGCAAATATACATACCTACACAGCTTTCCATGGTTTACCCCAGACGCTTCACATGCCTTGATTCAATCCACTGACAGCACGTCAAACCCTGTATACCACATCGCTCCAATTCACTCTATTCCTTGCCCTCCTTTCACCCTCCTGCATGTTCAGGCCCCGATCACACAAAATCTTTTTCACTCCATCTTTCCACCTCCAATTTGGTCTCCCTCTTCTCCTCGGGGGGCCGGAAATCCTCCCCTCCTTGTATTAACTTTCTAAAATGGGAAACTACAGAAATATATATATATATATATATATATATATATATATATATATATATATATATATATATATATATATAAATTCATATATTTTTGCCAATTTTCATTTACATCTACAACTAAGAGACGGATGTGGTGGTTGATGGGGCACGTGCGTCACCCTCCAACAGGTTCATGTGAGGTCGGGCATTCACCCGGCGAGCGTTTTGTTGCACTCCAGCAACACATGTGAAGAACGAGGACATCAGTCATCCTCCCATGGTCTGCCCCTCAAAGATATAGCTGTCACATCTTCGGCAGAGGGTCCCCAATAAGCACAAATGGGCAAGAATAATAATGTTTTATATTTACATGTTTACGGCTCTTGAATCATAATGGCAGAGTCATGTTAAGTCTTCAGGTGAAACGGAGAGAGAGACGTGCAACATCCCTGTGTCTGGAGACGCGGCCGCACCAAAGATCGACATTGTGGATATCAAACTTTGTCGACGATTGGCCTTTAATTGATTCATCTGCTGACCCTCCCACCCCGTCCTCCATCATTCTTCCCTCTCCTCCCATATCTTATCTCTTCTCGCTCCTAATCCTACGTTTTCTTTATTCTATTTTCTTTCTTTCATTCTCCCTATCTGTTCCTTCTTGCTCCTCCTGCTTTCTCTCCTCCTCTACCGAAATTTAAGTTTTCCATCCCGCCCCTCACCAAGCTACAAAATTTTCAGTTGCTGCATCTTTACTGGCGGTGGTGATTGAGGTCAACAATCTCTGAGACTTGATTCACCAAGCCAGCGTTACTTCACCTCCTGTGGTGACCTTAACCTTCCTTAATCAGCAGCCTCTGAAGACCCGATTCACCATACCGTCGGCTGTAGCAAGCAGGAGAGATACTACAAAGCGTTTAGATACGCTCGTGTAGAGAAGACTCCTTAGTGTGTCTTACGTTATAAGTCAATATATGTTAATTCCCAGCAACTTGATTCCTTGGGAAGTGACATATCCCGCTAGGATTCATCATAATTAGCTTGATTTAGAAATTCAGATACCCGCAGGGATACAGCCTGGGCATCCGAGCAGAACAGAAATGATGAAGAAATTATATTTTTCTGCGACAGCCATCATGATGGTGGCTACCCTGCCGCGCTGTAACCTGTCCGACGGTATCTCCTGCATCCAACACCGGAATATTAATTCTAAGGTGTATGTGAGACTCTCTTGGAAGATGACGTTAACCCGAGTCCAGCCTGGGGCACTGAAGATGCATAGAACGATTAAAGCATCAGTAGATTTTCCATTATTTGGGTGAAAAAAAGGAAGTATTTCTCTGATGTAGAGATAAACTAGGACCGGCTACTTCACATAAGCAGATCACGTTAACGAATAAGAGATAGTTTGGAGGACACGTCAAAACAAGGACTGATGCATCCAAGGCCGGACGCGTTACACTCGCATCTGATTCATATATAGTTCCGAGCATATCATACCAACGATTAGCGTACAAATGGTGAGCAAGTCAAACCAGAGCGATAAACGGCAGACTGGGATACTGGGATCCGTACACCGGCACATGATGTACGATAGACTAGGACACATTACTATAGTGAATGACATACAATGATCAGGAACACCATATTAGCAACTGGTGTACACACTAGTGAGCACAGCATACCAGCGATTGATATACAGCGCATAGAGCCGGGAACGTCACAACGATACCTGATATTCACAAAGGTTCACAAGATTAATGTTTATGA
>NC_092241.1:33007296-33037296 GCF_036320965.1 Panulirus ornatus | reverse complement strand
TTCCAATATCACTGACGGGTGAAGATTCTCGTCTACAGAGCTCTCGTAGCTCTGAACATGCATATCCTCTCACCAGCTCCAGTGCACATCCACTTGGCTTTTATCTTTTAACGGTGCCAAGAATAAATTTCACCCTCATTAAATCTAGATCTATTCAGAGTTCCCGCGATCATACATGTCCTGGGTTTGTGTGGGATGGAGGAGGCGTTTGGCGCGGCGTGGTCTTCTTTTGTTCAGTGTTACGGCCGGTGGTGAGATGGAATGAGTGTACATGGCATGCAATCCGTGTCATCATTGTTTGTGTTTCGACACTGATTTATGCAACAAGTAATAAAACGGCTCTCGCCATCACGCTCGGGTATACCAGACCCTGCTTACGTTAACACGGACAGTTACTGCTGAGTAACGGAGAGACATACTGACACCACTGCTGAGTAATGGACAGGAACTCTGGCACCGCTGCACAACCAGCGACCCTGAAACTGACGTTTCACGAGGGACCTGGAACACCAGCACCATTGCAGTGCCACTGACTGGTATACTAACACCTCCGCTGAGAGACAGGTGACCATAATGGCATCATAATTAAATCATAGAGTCATACTGGCACGCTGCTGATCCCGAGCATCATATTCAGAATGGCAGCAACGCTACGCTATAGACAAAATTGCTGACGACTCTACAGAGCCAGAGAAAGCAAGCTTGCAATCGCTTGCAGCTTGCATTCAGTGGTCCCTTTATCTAATGCAAGTTAAACAAGAGCAATAATTCAGTTGGGTTTTTGGGGACCTATAAAGGAGGTAGCACATAACAGCTTAACACGAGGGAGCCCACGACAAGTTGACATGAGGAAGTATACAAGAGCTCAACTTGAGGGATCACACAAAAGCTTATCATGAGGGAGCACATAACAATTAAACATGAGGGAGCACACAACAGCTTGACATGAAACCCTGGCAGAAGCCTATAGTTAGTTTCAGTAACTTCAGACGGAAGGAAAATTAAATGGCATACTTTCACAACGCCCCTCTTCACATCACCTCCATCCCATGCTTCCTCCACGACATCTTCCCTCCATCCTCACCACTTGCTATATGTAAGTCTTCCTTCTTCCATCAACATGTCGCAGCTGATGTCCTTTCATCATCCCTTCTGCCTTTGTCCTCTCCGTCTATCTATTTCTATCCACATAGAGAGAGAGCTCTCTGCCTCTCCCTTCCTCCGCACAAGCTCGCTCCATCTACAGCCATCTCGAGCCAAACCCTTTCCGTGTATATCCTCCTCCATGCAGGTGCTCCCCTTCCATAACCTCTACGCACGCATTCTTCCTCCATCAATTCCCACATGCCACCCTTACACTCTCCACAGTCATGGCCTGCATCCTGAATCACCATTTTTTTTAGCCCCCTCAACCTCACTTGGCAAACCTTTTCTCTGCATCACCTTCGTCATGTAGGTCTTCCCCATCTTCACTAACTTTAAAATTCATCGCTTCTTTCTTTTCCCCATCCTATCGCCTCCTCCACTCACGCCCTCACGTAACCCTTATCCCTACCTCACCTATTCCACTCATTCCCTGTCCTGCAGCACCTATGGAATTTTTTCCCACCTTGGCAAGTCCAAATTCTGAAATAGAATTTCTCTTGAATTTCTCTCTGCCTCGCTGACACCTATCTTTCTTCCTCCCATTTTACTCTTTTCTAGAGTTTTTCTGTTTCTTGTTATCTCCCCTTACCCTTGGTTTAATCCCTTACCTTTAGAACTTATCCGTTCTATAAGGTTCCAACTCACTCTGTCCTCTCTCTCGGAAAATCCTCGGTCTAACCTCTTCCTTCCTCCTACCTTCTACCTTACTTCGTTTTTTCCTCTCCTTACATGAAAATTCCCTCTAGTTCCACGGCATCTGTGTCTACCTTAAACCATCCCCTTCTTCCTCAACAACGAAATCAACCTCAACAGCCTTATCCCACGTACCATCATACTCAACCTACTCTCCCTCCTCTTGCTTTTCATACTACTCCTCCTCCTCTTCATTTCCTTCCCTCACCCCTGTTTCTACCATCACCATAATCCTGCACCCCCACCGTCCACCTTGACAGCTTGTGTCGAGTGGTGTGGTCAGTCAGTTCCCGTGTCCAGTCCCACCTGGTGGTGATCCTGCGTCAGCGGAGCCATTCACAAGGATGCCACCATCCTATTGTCCCTCCTGCTGGTTCATCTCGCTGGCTCTCGCCTCTCATTTTCGCGTTACTTTTTATTTCGTTAATGTCTGACGCCTGAAGATACTGACAGCTTTTTTTCTTTTTTTCCTCTGGCATTTCATATTTTTCGGAGTTTGTATGAAGAGATAAATAGCGGGGGTTTATCCAGTTGTCTGTTCGCGTTCATTGTATGTTGGAAATGTAAACATTTCGTGATGGCCAGTTGTTGAACAGCTTACGACTTGAATTGTTCAAAATGAGGGAATCTTTAAAGAAAGAATCACAATATTCTTCAAAAAGATAAGAATTGGTAACTTTTTCAAGACGTAAGATAATCGAAAGATAATATATTTGCTCTTTAAACTTATGCAAATACGGGTGAAGAAAATATCCCCTATTGCATAGGTTTATTTTTGCATTCTTAAAGTTATGTGCGTCGAAAAATACTCTCACTATTTTGTGTGATAATCGTAAATCCATTTTTTCCTACAATGTGTCTCACGCGTTCCATTCCTAGAAATAGCACTACTCATGCAATAACAATGAATAACGAAAGATATTCTGATCAGTTTATCACATGCATCGATAACAATCTACATGAACACTTGAATGAGTAGAGGAGGTTTGAGTAAGTCTGTCATTCACCGTACTTCTAATACAGTAATAACATTTTCTTTCCCAGGTTGACACTTACGTTTCTACTGTTATAAGAAATATTCCATATTTACATTAAACATGGTACATACGTTACCCTTACCACTATTTACTAACAGTAATCAAATACCTGTGTACACCAAGGCTAAAGTTTTCGTTCAGAGTTCTATATAATGTAACTAAACACTATGAGAATTAGGTTTAACGACTCGAGCACTCTTAAGTTTTTCCGACGATGCAAAAATAGAATGCGAGATACTGTCACGAATGATGACACATGCATGAAAAATGAGACACAAACAGTCAGCTTAGTAGTGAAATACAGCAAATTAAAGTAAAGTCAAAAGTATAGATGAACTAAGCGACAGAATTGAACATTAAAGCTTCTTTGAAAACAGTCAGTGGATGGAGTATGAAAAATAAGACCACATTGTTCCATTAATCCTACTTTGATATGAAGAAGTTCTACTGATGCTACGTAACAACACTAGCTCTCCAGCAAGACGTGGAAGACGTCTTCTCAGTGGACACGTAAGAATACAACATTCCAGCAGCGACCCCGTGCTTGCCCGGGGTGCGACTCACCCAGGTATCAACATGGCAACAGCCGCCACAGGAACTCCTCAGTACCTGTTCTTTGCTATATCGTTTTCCCCCGCGTCCCTGATGAGGGGTGGGAGGGCAAAGTTGCACCCCCTATGTTTGCTCGCAAAGTAGCAGGTAATTAGGTATTAGATTCTGCACATGATCCGCAAACGGAAATTAAATGAAGTAGTCAAGTGTGACCAATTACCAGTGATACGGAAAAAAAAGCCGTAGGACGTGCATGAAGCTGTCAGTAAGCAAGATGGAACATGGCAAAGAGCCATGCTGAGGCTGGGTTGTTAAGTTCCTCCGGCGAGCACGCATGCAATCCTCGAGGGCTCCCGGCGTGAGGGCGCGTTCTAGACATGGTACAAATGAGCCTGATGTATTGAGGACCGATCGACAAACATTACTGTGTAGTAGAAGCAGAACTTGTAGCACCATCACATTTCCAATAAATAAGGCTGGTAGAATCTTACAACCACAAGCGTCTTTGGGAAAGGGAATATGCGGGTGGTGAGAGGGTTTGATAGGAACCGTCATATCTGTATGGCTGCTGGATTCTTGTCTCCACCACTGGTCCAGCTGGTGTCATTCATGCAACTGAGGGTTTCACATGGCTATGGGAAGGGTCTGTAATATCCGGCATCAGCTCACAGATAAAGAAAACTCCCCCCCCCCCCACACACACACACACAAACACTCACACACACCATTTTACCATCATAACAGGTCAGGCCAATGACAGCCTTAAGTGTCGGCAAGCAGTCTTAAAGGATTAGCGAGAGTCGGCGTCAGTGTATCATATGGAGTAACTTCCATCATCATCACCAGTCCATATGGTTATGCTGCTGCAACTGCATCCTACGGTACAATGTCTCACCTGAGGCTGCTGGTGCATTTCGCTGGCTTCCATATGTACTATACACTCCAACTCAGCATCTAGAAGGGGACCAGAAAACTCGGCTTTAACCATTTGCTTCTCCTTATCGCCGAACAACTCGCTCGCCTTACTCCCTGAGGCTCTTATTTAGGAAAAGGGACAGGTAATGTTCTTTGTCTCGTGTGATGGTTTGCAGTACTTTTTCATACCCTCACTAAAAGTGACCATAAGCCGGCCTCTGTAGGACCAATGGGTTGCTAACCAAAGAGTCATTTTATGGGTTGCTAACCAAGGAGTCTTTGTCAGGCTTGGTGGTGCGTTTTCTGCTTAGCTACAGCAAGCTGGCCACAGTATTACTAATGGCGTGATGGTGGCTTAGGAGTCTCCGAACTGCTATGAATCAAGGGTTACGTGCCAGCCATCAAAGAAAAGCCATAATAACACCAACTGTGGTAGTGGTTGAGCAGCCTGTAAATGGAGGTAGGGTTGCCTGCCCGATCACTACAGGCTAGCTATAGTATCAACATCTGGAGTACGTAGATGCGGAGGCTGTTGGTAATAGGGAGTAAGTGCCTGGCAAGCGTAGAGTGAACCTATCATTAATGTTTGTAAACAATTATTATCGGTGTACCTTACATCACCCTAACATCAACCACCTGTTTCTCAGTAGATAAAAGTTCGACATAATTCACAGCCAAAAATGCTTGTCGAAAATTTCTTACTCGTACGAAATTGTCAGGTGACTTGAAAATTGTAAATCCACAGTAAAAGTTAACGTACCTCGTTGATGATATCTAAACGCACAGTAAATAATAGCATAGCATTATTTCGTACTCTTGATATCTTTAGGGTCTACACAACATTTCCGTACTTCACAAAAAAACAAAAGATTTGACACAGTTGCTCCAGAACAGAAAAGGTTGACTTTCGAAAAATAATTTTGAACTATTTCTTGACCAAGGCAGAAACATTTTATATTTCATTTGCATCTTAACAGATTAGGCAGCTCTTAAATGGAAATATTTTCAGGTTGAACGCCTCTCACTGGCCGACGATACAAAAACCCAAGATGAGGCTCTGCTGGACTGAATATTGTCTGAGGGAAATCAGGTGCTGCAGTATGCATGGGAAGCCACGCAGCACGAAATGCATGTAACACCCAATAGAGCAAGCCTGTGTTATAATACCTTTAGTATGCTCATGGGTCTACACACCTCCTTCGCTGAAGCCAAGATCGAAGTGTGCACACAACAATGAGTACATGGATCACTGATACGTATATTGTGAGTGTCTTATTTGTCCCATTCGTTCCTTGATTAAGGTGAGGGTACATTTCTGAAAAGTCCCCTATGCAACAAATGGGATATATAGC
Organism: Panulirus ornatus; assembly: GCF_036320965.1. Lineage (NCBI taxonomy): Eukaryota > Metazoa > Arthropoda > Malacostraca > Decapoda > Palinuridae > Panulirus > Panulirus ornatus. The sequence goes on along the minus strand of NC_092241.1, from coordinate 33,031,601 downwards.
ATCAGATTTGCACGTGTTAATGATGCTTGATGGAGGCACTAGGTCTGAGGTCGTGAATAAGGACTACTTGTGCTCTGGCATTTGTAAGGTGCTCCACAACAGACCACTGTAAGCTTAACTCTCACTGAAGGTCTGTAGTACATTCCTTGTTTTAATACTTTAAGAGCAATTTGTAGCTTTAATTGTCATTGAAATTTGACAACAATGCCTCCAGAATAATAATTTCGAGAGTAAGGTAATGGTTTACAATCCCATCTTTGACTAAGAATTAGGCTGCATGTAATCGCTGCATAAATGCTTTACCTTTGAACCACAAAACAAGCTCAGTTACCGACCTTTGTATCCTAACTCTTCTCAGTTAATCTCCAGTCTATCGTTGAGACACAGCCACATCTTTACTGTAGCATAGTATCCATTTCAATCTTAAATGATGACTTTTCGCAATAATAGATCAAATAAGAAAAATCAAATTAGACGAATATAGACTTCTTATCTATGATTATATACTTCATGTAGAAGACTTAAAAGAAACTGTGAATAGAATGGAAACTAACAGAGTTCATTATTGGCCTCTTAGGCAAACAGGAGAGTGAACAATGATTTGGTTATTGCACCGGGAAAAAACTCATTATATAATCAAATAAGCTTTGTGGTTTATCGCACCAGAGATTGTGAAATGCCTTCATGATCCCTGTTTTCATGTCGCCATTAAGGAAAGACGAATAAGGATATTGAAGTTCCAAGTTCAGGAAAAGACGTATCAGAGTAATTCAATAGCAAGAAATAGTCAACTATTTCCACTGAGCGAGGATGACAGTCTTAAATAACTACCTAGGCGAGGATTCATACACAGATGTACCAAGTCAGAATTACTTTGAACTTTCTCTACAAAAAATTATTACTATAACCGTTCATATACACATAAGACTTGCAAGTAGTACTTGCACTTGATATGGGGAATTTCACAGAGCAGTAGAGTCACTCACTCTTAGCGGGGAAACTACGTTTTCGCAGGAAATGGGAAAAGAAAAAGAAAATGATGGAACCCATCATTCATAATAGGATTGTAAACTATTCAGAGGACCACCACTTACAAGACGATTCTCAGAGTGGTTTTCGATGAAATCGCTCAAGTCAAGACATATCTGATCGACTTCCTCTATGATATTTTCAACATGTATGACGAAAGTAAAGAAGTTGATGTCACCTACATAGATTTTACAAAAAGAAAAAACATACGTTAAGGTTCCGCGTCAAAGGTTACTTGCAGAAACTAAGTCACATGGCACCGATGAGGTAGTGCTTCATTAGAGAGCAAATTGGTTGACTGGTTGTATACGATGAACTGTGATTCAAGGTCAAGCCTCAGAATGGTTAGACGTAACAAATGATGTGTCACAAGTTTCACTCTTGGACCATTTCTCTTCCTTATAATGATACTGATAATGCTCTGCATTGCAAAATATCACAATCAACTGATGATACAAAGTTGGGAAATAAATCTACATATGAACTTGAACGTCTACAGCTTCAAACTGACTTGTACAGACTGACGGACTGGGCTAAAAGGTGGCAAATGAATCTTGATGCCAGTAAGTTGAAAGCTTTACATATGGGTAACAAATACGAAAAGGTGAGCTACAGCATGAATTCTGTTGAACTTCGAAAGGTAAATGAAGGGGAGAGAGTTGGGCGTAATAATCACAGGTGACCTAAAACCAAGGAGGCAGTACACAGAAACAGTGAAAAAGAGTAAAAAAGAACTCTTGGATTCATAGACAGGGCCTTCGAAGTTAAGTTCTGGGAAATCATCTTTACACGCAATAATTTACTGGTCCGTCCTCGTCTTCAATATTGTGTGCAGTTTCGGTCATGCGACTTGATAAAAGACATAGAATGGAGGGAGTGCAGCGTCGAACTCCCAAGATGATTTCCAGGTTGAGAAGCAAATTTTTTGAAAGCCGATCAAACGCCTTGAATTTATCTAGCATAGGAAAGAGAAGGTAAAGAAGCGATCTAATGCAAGTATTCAAAATTATCGAAAGTTCTAATAATCTTGATTCATCAAGCTACTGAAAACTTGATCCGTGTGATTTCACTCATGAAAATGGGCCAACGTTTTACCGCAGATGAGGTGAAGTATATTTTCTTCAACAGGATTGTTAACATATGGAATGATTTGCCAATTAGAGTGCTTGAAAACAATACTATAGATACGATTAAGTCCAAGACTTACATTACATGCGCCTTCTTAGTCACTTCAGTTTGCAAGTTATTCTCTTTCAATTCAATTCTCCTTCAATCTGTATACCTTGTAACTTTTATCACACCCATCTGTGAGTACCTAGCCAGCCAGATATAGATCTGGGACCAAAACGGAACGCAGCACAGCCATAGGTATCACCAGCATGGAAGAAAATACAGTATATAGTTCATGGCTCCCTAGGGCTAGCACGGAGCAATATAGCATGCATATCACGTCACCAGAAGAGCGCTCGGGACCAGAAAGGTCACAATACGTCACTGATGTTGGCATGCTAAAATACCATCTAGGACCAACATGGGGTACTGCACCACATGATGTCTGGTACCTCAAACACACGTTTGGGATTAGCACGGGGGAAACCACAGGGTATTTCCCTGATACCCCAGTAAAGAGTCTGAAGATAGTAAGGGAAAGAATGCAGTATATAGTTCCTAGTAGTCAAGAGACCTGGTGTTCAAGGGCCAACACGGGAGGCAATACAACACATAATTCCTCGCCTTCACGAGAAAAGGCGTACGAGACCATCAAGGCAGCAAAACACATGGTTCCTGACACCCGACAGACCGGACTCACGTCAGAATCCTGCTTTTGTCTTGTCTCAACTTTTACAATTTTCAAAGCCAGATGCGTGTATCAGATATTCCCTGCCATGTTTTCCTCCTCATGATAAGCTTCATAAGTCTTTGGTACTTTCTTCTTCTTACATTTTCCAGTATACTGTACGTACCAGAAGAGCCTTACCCTTTTCTCATAAGTTGTTTCTTCTCTGCTTCCCATTCCTAATACAAGTTTTCGCAGTCTTCAGTGTTCCTCAAAATGTAACTTTTTCTTAGACTATAACCTAATTCATACAGCAGGAGCTGTGGTCTCGTCATGAACTTTGGTATGACTCTAATTTACATTCCACTGCTATATAGAACCCTCAAAATTTGTCTTTATCAGTCTCATTCTTTTTTTGGGTAAACATTCGCTTGACTTTGTAGATATAACTTTTTCGAGAGCCACAAGTGTCGCCCTGATGTGAAGGATTGCCCTTTAAGATTTTGTAGAGCTGTACTTTAAAGCTAACTTTGGCTCTAGGTCTTGGAGAGATCAGGTAATATATTCTGACGGGGTTCACCGAATTGATGGCTTTCGGCTCCTATGATTGTGGCTAAAGAGAACTCAGATCCACTGAAAGTATGATATATGTATTCCATTATGAGGAGGGTCCATAGAGCAACCAAGTAATGTATACAGTACCACCAATATTCACTTCTATCTAGGTAATGAGAGCCAGTCGAATGGAAATAATCTATTCTTTTTGGAATGAGTTTATTTTGTCTGCATATAATGACGATAATAAGCTTATTTCAGTTTTCAACTACCCTATTCATCAAGAAACATTTATCTATATCGGTGCTAGGCCATTATCTCGAAGCTTAAACCAATTGTATCTTTACCCCAATCCTCATATATTTCGTGTAGTGTATCTGTATCATGACATCTGTTTTCTCCAGCGCTTTAAAAGCTCTGTCATATCCCCATGTAGTCTTTCTCTATCCACACAAACAGACGAAAGTTTAACGTTGTTCATCTCTCCTCATGTGGCTTGTTTCTTTGTCTTAATCATAGTCTTATTGGCCTTTTCTGACCTTTGTTTTTTTCAAACCAACGTGGTCTTCTTGATAGCGTGGGGACCAGAAATGCACCGAATACTCGAGCTATCTTGGTTTTCCTCGCTAGTTGTGGTACACGATATGTGTGTAATGAAAGTTTCTTCATGGATTTCAGCGAACAGTTTCCCAAGCATCCAGTGTTCGTACTACAGATTTTGACGTTCACAGCCCTGCAGTCTAGTAGGCGGAAGATAGATAGATAGATAGATAGATAGATAGATAGATAGAGAGAGAGAGAGAGAGAGAGAGAGAGAGAGAGAGAGAGAGAGAGAGAGAGAGAGAGAGAGAGAGTGAAAGTGGGGGTGAGGGGAGCCTGTGAGCACATCTCATTAGCAGAAAATTAGTTTTGATTATCGGTTTAGTATGGAGGAACTGCCCTTCTCCCTCGTCAGATACGTCAAGATCTTTATCTGCCCGAGCTTGGCCGCCCGCCCACCCGATCTGTATCCACCCACCCGTCAACCCACCCGATCTGTATCCACCCACCCATCAGCCCGCCCGCTTTACCAAAGCCCGCACCACGCGTCTCCACACCCTGTCTGGCGCGCAGGACACAGGACACCTTGGGCGATGCTAATCTCTTCCCTTGTGTACAACTGGTGGTTGTAGGGCAGATGACTGCTGCTGCAGCCACAGGATCAGAGGGGGAGGTACATAGCTAGTGTAATTATCAATGATGGTGATATAATAATGATAATAATAATGATGATAATAATAGTAATAATAATAGCAATAATGATAATAATAGTAATGATAATAATGATGATAATGATAGTAATGATCATGATAATGATGATAGTAATACTACTAATATTACTACTACCACTACTACTTCTACTACTACCAATGATAATGATAATAATGATAATAATTATGATAATGAAAATAATAAATAACAATAATGATACTACTACTACTTCCACTACTACTAATGATAATGATGATAATAATAATGATAATGATAATAGCAATGATAATGATGATAATAATAATGATAATGATAATGATAATGATAATAACAATAATGATAATAAATGGCCGTATATTTGAATACATGCAATGCAAATCTGATAATATACAGGAAAAGAAATTGAAGAAACGTCATCAGATATGGATGTTGAAAAAAAGGAAAAAGGGAAATGGATGTTGAAATAAGAAAGAGGTAAATTAGGTTGAATTTCAATCTGCTAATTACTGATACATTTTACTATCTAGGGAATGTGTGTCATTACTCATTGTGATTACAGTTTTGTGTTATAATAAGAGTTTTTCACTCATGTTACTTCTTGTCTTAATCTTACATATGTACCACGTCTTTACTCTTAGGAGCATCCACACATAAACACACCCCAGTCTAAGCCAGGTACTCATTTATCGAGCAGTCCTAACGGGAGGATGAATACTTGGGTTGGCTGTGGGCTGACTGCCCCAACCAAGACTTGAATCCGGGCGGGTACATGTGTGCGTCATAGTCAGCGACGCTATCCACTTCAACATTGGAGATGTGCGCGTATGTAAACTACTTGCGATCATCTATTTGTACTCTATGGAGTGGGAGTTCTACATTCGTGGGGCGCCTCCCCGCCTATCTCTCGAACATTCTCGACTGCCATATCGTAATGACGTGTGATTAACTAGTCATGAGGGAGGTGAGGAAGGACAGAGATATTCTCAGCAGGGAGGTTTGTTACGGTCTGGTCTGTGCTGAATAGCTCAATGAGTAGTAAAACTACAATCAAAATGGAGAGAAAAAAGAAAAAAGTTATGACCGCTCGCTCTCTCTCTCTCTCTCTCTCTCTCATTTGGACATTTCACCGCTGCTTTACTCTCAGGTCTCTCTCTCTCTCTCTCTCTCTCTCTCTCTCTCTCTCTCTCTCTCTCTCTCTCTCTCTCTCTCTCTCCTATATGAAAAATGGTGAACATGCGTAAGAAAAAGTTCAAGGACTAAGATACGAAACATCGGAATATGAAGATCATATCAAAAGTAATCATTAATGAACCAGGCAAAAATGTGCATTGTGATAATGAGAACTTGCAGCACGGGAGATAAGAAGTTGAAATAAACATATTTCATGCTAATATGAATAGCAAATTGAATGTTGTTGTGTTGTAAGGTCACCAACGAAACAGTCTTAAGTACATAAGCTGGAGAGAAATTAGAAACACAGTGGAATTAATACAGAGTCAATGAATCATACAAACTATCACGAAAGATTTAAAAAACTCGGTCCATATTGCCTAGAAAGAGGAGAAAGATGAATGATAATTCATGCAAGGCAATATGTATCGTATAACAAAAGGCTCTGATATTAACATGGTGATAGATATCAAAGAAGCGACGAAGTAAATGCTGCCAGATTTCCACGAAGTACATGGGAAAGCCACCATACATAAATGAATCTACAAATGTAATATTTGTATGTGTAGTGACCCAACTTACTCACCATGATATAAAGGCACAGAATATTTTGCTACAGACTCGATAACACTTGTTAACAAATTTACAAACAAAGGAAGAACAAACACTGACTGAAATCTCGTGCGAGAGGATTCTAATCCATCAAATCTAACAATGAACATCAGTATTCGATACATTGTGAGAACCTATGATACATATTTTCCTGTGAAAAAACTTGCCGTATTTGTCAAGCTTCTAATTGCATTACGAAAGACCTTAGTGAGGCAATTACTTTCAGTAGACACCTTTACAACCGGAACTTCCATTTCAGTCATAAGTAACCAGAAGAAAACAATAAACTATATGCAATCATGCAAAAACTAGGATATTGCTATAGGACGTTAGATATTGCGGACGAAGTAAAACCACAAAAGTTAAACAGGCATATTGCATCCAGTCTCAACAATATTTGTTTCAGTAGATGATAAACGATTTTTCTCGTCAGATTTTCGTGTGTGCCTTAAATGAAGTTGTTTATAGCAGCAGCAGACTAGTTTTTCACTCCCAGTTTCAACATCTAAACCAAGTAACATCATGGGATGTAATGATCCATTGTTCCCTTACTGTAACCACTGCTTTAGATTAATAGTTATTTGCTGAGTAACTTCTATTGTTTGGTTTTTTCATCCATAATCATCCTTGCTTCTCCACACACATGAATATGGATGTTCTAAATACGCTCACCTAAGAATGGAAGGCTTTTCTCTTGTGTGAAGTATTTCTAAATAATCATCTGGGGAAAGTTTGCCTCACAATAGACAGTTTTTCTCATCACACTGTATACAACACGCTGTTTAACTTAGACTGTCAGCATTGGGTATTATACTACTACGTGTTGTTATGTACCCAGAATTGCCCTGTAAACAAAGGAAGGGCCTGGAGTTACTCAACAAGCAATATATTCTCCATATCAATACAAAGAAAATGTTTGTGTCAGGTGAACTCTATATTGGGAGGACAGATCCCTACCTCACATGTCTACCCAGCTGTTGCTCGCACCCTCCTAACTCCTGCTCCTCTCTCATTTATATCCTCTTGCCCTGGCAATGTATTATCAGACTACCACCGATGCCTGTTCTCTTTGTTGTTACGTAGAATGGATCAAAGTTCCTCTACACACACACACACACACACACACACACACGGGGCCTCCGTGGTGTGGTGGATAGCATCACCGAGCATGAGTCAACACGGGATCGCCCCGGAATGGGACTGCATTGGCCCAAATCCAGAGAGCAGCAGTCTGCTTACACTCAGCCTCGAGTAATAGATAACTGACCTAGGCTGGTGTGTGTGTGTGTGTGCGTGAGAGAGAGAGAGAGAGAGAGATAGAGAGAGAGAGAGAGAGAGAGAGAGAATGTGTGTAAAGACACGGTACAAACATACAAGGTTAAGAGACGGGGCAACACAAGGTAAAAAAAAAAACTCTTCCCCATAAAACGAAAATAGTAAACACGCACACACATACACAAACCTATCAGTATCTTAACAGCGTAATTTCGACTGAATGTCTGCCAAAATTCATCAACCTATTTATCATCCCTATCATTTTTATTATCATCATTATCTAGTAGTAGTAATAGTGGTGGTAGAAGTAGTAGTAGTAGTATCGTTATTATTATTATTATTATTATTATTATTATTATTATTATTATTGTTATTATTATTATCATTATCACTATCATCATTATTATTCACAAGTTCTTTTGACATGAATATTTGGTCTTCAACATAGTATATAAGGGAAAGGTTTATCACGGTCTGCCCGATCTTATCAGACATTCACATTACTAGACTTCTAACGTGGGTTTGAGCAGTGAGTTAGAGGTTACTAGTGTAACCCATTATCATGAAAGTGATTCATTAATTCAACATCATGACTCAGGTCAGTAAGCTCATAGGGAGTAGGATGAAGTTATTTAATCATTATGTGTCTTAGTTACATATTAATGTGCATTTTGTTCTCTGAGAGTGTACATGTCGTGTGTTGTTGTACATATCATGTATTGGCAGCAGACAAGTAACTTATGGTAGAGCAAAGTCGTTTGTTATAGGCATGTGCATGTTGAACACTGGCGATGTGCAAATTACTCATTCTCAGTGCATGGTGAAGAGACAAGTTATCTCAATAGTGTACATGCTGCCACTGGGGTGTACATTGCTGTTGCTGGGGTGTATAACATGCCAGCTGATGGTGGTGTGCCCAACACCCTCTGGTATATACATGCAGTCCAAAGCTACCTACTTTGATACCTCGAATCTCCCAACCCGAACTTTATTTGGCTCAATACTTGCTGTCAGTTCCCTTATACTTCATGTACATCTCTCATTACTCTACGTGGCATCATTTATTTTTTCCGGCTTTTCGAGAGCGTAAACCTGTCTTGCCCCATGTACTGATGTCCTTTATAAGGGGATGATGGAATCTTGAGTACACTATAAAGAATGACTTAAAGCCTAACGTAGCAGCGAAGGCAATTAGTTCTACCCTCCACTTTTTGACTTTTGCTTCAGGTTGTCATAACCAAACTTGTGAGATACCTGGTGTCTTCATCATTTCTAACCCTCTCCGCAATCAATACACAGTTTCACACATTATCTTCCCTTGTGACACCCTCTCCTCCCATTACTACCACTGAGCGATAACTATAGCTAAATTTGTAGGTCCAGAGTCGACAAACGGTAGAACTTTTCTTTCTACTTCTTAGGAATGATCATATGTCTCTCTTCGTCTGATGTGTCTTTGTGAAGAATGGATAGGGGGTGCTATAACAGCATGTATGGAGGTACTCTCTCTCTCTCTCTCTCTCTCTCTCTCTCTCTCTCTCTCTCTCTCTCTCTCTCTCTCTCTCCCATATAAATTTTGATCTAATTACATTCAGGACAAGAACCAGGCGTATTCAGCATGGTGACATATCATTTCATAGGGACATATTTAGAGAATGGTCTCTGCTTATGCTAAAACAAAACTGACCTGTAAAAGTAGCATCACAATTATACTGAATGAGCCACTGAAAAAACACACACTGGAACACTAGATTAAAAAGGATTATATAAACAAAAACTGCCTGGAGTTTTAGCTTGGGCAAAGCACAAAAACTTAGCTACACGCTCATTACCTCAACATTTATGAAACTCTGATACAAGGAAGTAGAGTGAATGCAGTTCACACGGACTTCACTGATGCATTTATTACAATAAACTACAGATTTTTGTTTGAGAAGGTAGTGAAGCAAGGCAATAAATTAGTCTGCTAACGACTTTAGGGTTTTAGCTAGCGAGACAGTTCTTTAAACAAGTTGTATTTTCTGTGTCAATAAACATCTTACAAGACTTTATCTACTTTGATGTCGCTTATATATCTTTTCATATAGTATCATCATCATGTAAACATCCACACACAGAAATCGCTATTTCCCTGCTTACTTGTGATATTAGAATAGCTGAGATTCTCAACCATGGGTTTTTCATATGTTCAACACAGGTTTATCGTCTCTCAAACATTCATGCCTCTGACAACGGTTCCCAGAATGTAACATGACTAAATGGCTCGAAGTTCAACTACGTTTGTCTAGTTCCTTCGCCAACATTCGTCAGGGCCTCTCCTAAGACGCTATACTGAAAAATGATCATTTTCTTATAAGTTATATTCTGCTCACATTTTCTGTTTTCTTTTTTTTTGGACAATTATGAACCAGACATTTCATTTTCCTTCAAATTAATCCTATATATATAAATCTATGGCAATACATTTTAGGTTATCATTTCACTAAGTCTGGAGCTTATTACTTCAAAATTGGAGACCCTATTAACCGAATAAAATATACGGTTTGTAAAATTAATCACAAAGCTTTCCTTTCACATACATGTCATGAGAGATTTTTGAGTCTATATAACTGTTCAGCTGCGGACGTACATATTCCAATGAGGACTGGGAGGGGATGGAATTATGAAATGCGTTCCTAACTGCAGCATGAGACATACCTCAGATTCATCCCTTTTGCCTCGTTTAATTCCTTTCTCCGTATTCTGGTTTTGGCCTACTAAATTTAAGCATGATGGGGCGTGTAAAGAGATGGGAGGGGGAGCCACGCATGAGATCTACGCAGGGAAACAAAGCCGGTAATGAGTCTTGCTTTGTAAAAAGAACGAGGTCAAGAGAGAACGTAAACTTTCATGTTACGTTCACATCCTTCGTGAGTCTCGTCGATTCCGATGACCGGAGAGATAAAGGGTTCTCCCGCGATCTCCATAACGTCATATTACCGAGGTGTTACGCGCCTTGAAAGGATCTAAGGAGTATAGAATAGATGAACGTTTATCTCAAATGACTATTAAATGCAGCTGGCTGTTAAGAAGTATTGTACTTCGAGTGCATTAAGAAGACGGCAAGAGTTAGGGAGTGAAAGGATAGAGATGGGTGGGCGAGTAAATAGTGAGTGAGTGAATCTTGGGGAAGACGAATACATGAGAGCGTTTGAAAGGAGATGAATAGATGAGAGGATGGCACGGAGAAGATGGGACTCGTGAGTGAGCGGTGGCAAGATGAATTGATGTGTTGGTGGCGTGGAGAGGATGAACTTGTGGATGCGTGGTAGGGAAGATGGGTGATTGAGCGAGTGAAAAGGGTCGATATGGATGAATGAATGAGGGAGTAGGGACGAGATGGAGTTCCTGGCAGAGATGAAGCTACGTGAAAGATGGCTGGTTGGGCAGGTGACGGGTGTACATTTACTGGGTGTCAACAATTAAAGATGTTTGGAGATGGGGAGACAAATGGCAAATGATACGTGGCTGGGAATGTATATGAAATGAGTAGATATTCTTCATCTCTCTACCATCAGGCAAAAGCCAATCAAAAAACAGATGAGTCAGATGGAAGAACAGAAGATACACGAGCCTTGTATCACAAATACTAGTCTTGAACAGACATCGCACAACCTTATCCTGGAAAAGACAGTTTTCCTTGAAGGTCTATACTATTAGCATCGTCTACCATCGCTGAAAATGGAACAGACTTATCTGATATTCATCGGTTTAGAATCTATTGATAACATGATGAGAACATTTATATATTGAAAAGAATATTCTACGTTCCTGATAAAGTGGAAGACGATCCAGAAGACCCTTCTTAATATCTACGACCATTGTACTGAGCTCTCTCCCTGTGATCTGTACCATGAATAACTTTGCGCAAGTAACATTATGAGAAAACGTTAATAGCTCTTAACTGTGACGCTTTCAATAGGGATATTTCATCACATATGCCTGAAGTACTAACAATGCTCTCTTCTGATATGCTTCACTTTCATTTGTAGAAATAATTACCAGTCTTTTTAGTGACGAACTAAAAAATACCTCGCCAGAATTTGGATAACTGTATAATGACTGAGATAGCACAACCACATGTCAATATGTACATCACTTAACGAACGTCAACACACATGGAAGACCTAATTCCATATCATGGAGCTTTATTACGACACGATAAGCTAAATCTGTCTCTACACTTCAGAAAACAATTACTATTTTATAAAGAAAGGAATAAAAGAGAAATCCTGAACGATGACTACAGAGATATGGTTAAGATTCTGAACTAAAAGAAGAAATGGAATATGTTTCTGCATATACGTAAGCATGAGCATGTATATATATATATATATATATATATATATATATATATATATATATATATATATATATATATATATGCTTAGGTACCCAGCACTGCATGAGAAAACAATAGCTTGAGGAACTGGTTTTTCTTAGCCTTGAAAGATAGGCTATAATACCATTAATATGATTAGAGGTTGTTAAGTCCCCTAATTTAAATGAATACTATGATCTAAGTGTCATCTATAAAGTTCTTGAAAATGGCTTTTGGTGGCCTCAAGGTCAACGCACGTAGCTTAAAAACCTTGCCCCAATCCTGAAGTTCCTGCAACGAAAACCTGGAGGTCTGCAGGTGCCACGGCTTTGCCGTGAAAGAGTAATGCACAAACGTCAAACATCTGAGAATGGATGAAATTACCCCAGGGTCCCCTTTCTGTGAGGGGTCATGGTGTTATACCCAAGGCCCTTTTTCTGGGGATCTTTCAGCTGACAGGATGCGCTACACTTACTCTCACGAGATATAGAAATAAAAATGAAGAGGCAGTAGTCTGGAGTACACACGACAACAATATCATAACCCCAAACGAGTGCAAACTGTATCTAACTTACTTTTTATCTGGCCAGTTGCTGAATGCAGTCACCCATCTGTTAGCTACAGACAGCTGAGTTAGAAATAGTGTTCAGTGAACTTGTTATGATTACTGTCGTCTGTTTCCAGTTCCATCCTCCCACCTTTCTAACTACGACTATCAAAAAAGCGTAGTGTGTTATTTCATAACAACAACTGAAGAGTTTCAAACTTTATCGTACCAAAGTCTAACTGGGTGAAATGTAGTTACTGCTTGATTTAGGTTAGGATATATGTGATTGTAAGTAGACGTTGACTGAAGATGAAAGCAGATTAAGTTACTTAATCTATTCTCGTCTACAATCAAAGTCTAAACGCAATCAAACATTTCCTAGCTAAAAACCAAGCAATAATTTCAACCACCTTCAAATCAGTTGACACAGTCAGTCGACAACTACATCTACGTGTATTTAGGAACATCAAGCAACAGCCAATCAAATATCTGATAATGCAATCCACAGTTTTCTCGCTTAAAGCAGTCACCACTTTAACTACAACCAACCAATCTTTAACAGCAGTCATCCCGTTTCGAACTGCAGCAGGATAACTTCTGCTTAAGATAAGCCAAAGTCCGACCAGAGTTACCCTTAACTTAACCACAGTAAACCTACTTTTGACTTCAATAAAAAAAAAAAAAGATTATGTATAGTAACCTAACTTCTGCCCGCCTTCAGTCAATTTGTAAAAGCAATTAACCAAACTCATCGAAAATATTATTCTTTGACTACGGTCGGACAACCTGCAACTATATACAGTTTTAAACTCTTTTAAAATAACTTCAAATTGGAATCAAGAAATTCATTCTGCTAGAAGTAGTGATTGATGCTGCCTTCTAATGAATCTATAGCGATATCTACATCAAATGACTACACAACAGTATTCATTAGCCATTCGAGTACCCACTACGTAAGAAATATAGTCATCACGCTGGCATACAGGGCACTGATGACGATGATTCCGAACAGAAGAGAGTTCATCTTGGCCAGCCGTCTGCCCATAAAGATATATAGCGAACGTAGGACCAACACGCGATCGAAGAAATAAATGCATCGTTTATCACGGTGACCCGGCGTGCTCCGTGCTCTGATCATTAATCTTCACACCCTAATTTATTTCTCACTCCTTCTTGATTTGTTTTGCCGTCTGCGGTGACATCAACACTAAAAGCAACAGCCGGCCTCGCGCATCCCACCACACGTAACTTCTCACATGGCCAACTGACCTTTGACACGGATGAATTCAAGGCGTTGGGTGTCTTGAGACTGCTAAACCGTAAGAAATATTTAACATTTACATCCATGTGGAACCCAAGACACACGCTTCATTCTTTCTCGTTGCCTTTTTTGATACGCTGTTACACTCATGTGTTTCCGTTGCAACCGGTCAACGGCGCAGGGACAGACTTACCGTTGTTTGCATCTTCCTTTAGCGCAAGAAGACACAGAAACACTTGATTCAACTCTGTATATTGGACACAGAATCTTATCTACCCGGTCGTCCGTTTCTTTATAGGCTTTGAACACTTACAATTGCATTCTTGAGTCAACTGAGATCGTTCAGATACATCTAAAGTTCGCGAGCTTCTCTTGACAATGTCTGCTGGACAGGAAATCGTCCATCGTACCACAGCCGCTGGTGTCATTCACTCATCATTCAGAAATACGTTGTAGGTCATTTTTTGTATATGTTAGCTGAGACGGCACGGGCAACTGAGACCGTAATCAAGGGGATATCATTAATGATCTATATGTATATGCGTATGTATACTTTAGCCTGAGACAAATATGCATTTTGTCGTTCAACCCCCTAGGGATAGATGAACAGCTGGGGTTAACTGTACACCCATTACCTCAACCAGGATTCGAACCTATGTTCTCGACCCTAAATGCGTCACGGTTAGGAACGCTAAAAGCTACACCTCCAAGATCCATTTGCATGGTTCTAGTCATCTGGACACTTGTAACTCTACTATTGGAATACATTTATGAAAGTACAGAGATGCCCTCATATGCCTTATTTCTGACTCACACCAACGATGCTATATTAATGTTTTCAGAATTTGGTCCGCTTATCAATATACTTTACGACAATGTAATAACTTTGGTAGACGATGTATGCTCATGCTAACTTATAATAGAGTATATTAGGTGAAAAGCACTGGTCTTCTAGCTTCTTTCTATTCCGTCTATATCTGTGCACTTACCTACCTATTTGCATATCTATATCTATTCATCTTTCATGCATGTTCTCTATGACCCTCGTGAGTGAGGTAGTATCAGGAACAGTTGAATGAACCGTAAGAGGAAAAATGTCTCGCGTGGTTCCTTCCTCTGTCCATTCTTTTGGAAAGTACTACATTGGGGCAGGATTTCCAACTCCCATCCTCCGGGAACTCCCGTCCCTCACAGTCGCTTTCTACGACACGCAGGAGATACGCGAGCAGGATATGTTCACCTTTATCTCTCTATATATGTATCCCCTTCCCTTACTGTCTGCACTTTACTCGAGCTGAACTTCTGCTTAAATCAAATCATCATCCCGAGTTAACTCGGGGTTACTTCTATAAAATTACTATCCCTACATAACTCATGTGAGATTCCGGATACGTTTTCTATCATCCTCAGGAGGCGAGTAAAGGAGGTATCATTTCTCTCAATAGTTGGCACGACAAGCACTTATGTGCAAATGTTGCCAGCAGACAACTTTTGATGAGGTGTTTCCCAGGTGGATGTGCAGGAATTTCCCTTATCTTTGCTCGCTCGTTCTTCCTTTTCTTCGCCCCTAGTGTCCCGGGTAATGACGATATGGTAGTGATGACTAAGCAGGGGGAAAAATATGAAGACCATGCCTCATCTAATAAGGAGATTATCTCCGTCTCGAGTATCTCGTCAGACGCAATCAAAGAGAAGCGACTCTTGGAGGAGGTGCAAGTGTCTGGTTTATTTCCTCTTTTTCCACTACTTTTTTCACTCTCAGTGGGAGGACTTGACTATATAAACACACAGTAGAGATAATACTTTAAAATTTTACAAGTTCAGATTCAGATAGTCCAGCTGACGCTACGAATTAGACCAAAGTATCGTTATCTTTACCTCTCATTGCTCCTACCCAACCATTTGCTGTTACTGGTCGTAACACTAAGTTATATGAATGATAAACATCATAATACATAGCATTATTCCTCAAAATTTCTAGATACAGTAATGAGTTTTCTGGGATGATAATGGAAGGCACAAGTAGGTATATACGGCAAAGGCTGATGGCAGCGTCATGGGGTAATGATAAATGTTACCCTATCAAAAGTAATGAAATAATAAGACGTGTATTTCTATGACAATCATTTTTCCTTTGTTATTTCTAATGACCTCTACAATATCAATTTCATAAAGTTACATTTTCAATTTTTTTACAATGATCTATGTATTCGTTAACTTGTACTCACATTTCTAAATGTAATATTATCTAAGATATCAATATTTCAAACATAGGTTTTGTATTTTGCTTTTTCTATCTATATACATTTCAAAACAGCATCAAAAGTCATTCGATTTTTAGGGGTGACTAACTTAACAGACTAATGATATATCAAAAACGTCCCTGAAAGCTGTTTAGTAAATTCTCGGCTTCATAAAAGTTCTTGAAACTAATTCTGGCAAGAAAATTATCCGAGCTATGAACTATAAACAGATGAATATGAAAAAATTTGAAAAATAATCTGCCTCAATTCTCAGCCAAGCTTCTGAGATACGCTGTATCCTCAGATACACACACACACACCTCGACCCCCGCCTGACTGACTGACTGGTATCGAACCTTGAGATTAATCTCGTCTCATCAGGGCCGTTGAAGCGCAATCAGTTGATCGCATTTGTACATTAACTCATTATTTCTTTTTTTTCCTCGTTGTTTTCGGTTGGAACATCTTCGATACATGGCTGTTCAAGAAGACGGACAGGTGAGTGATGGTGCTAATCATAAGATGATTTTTGGTTGTGATTAATTTGCATACAGAGCTTGATGGATGGACCACAGCAACACAGCAGATGATGATAGGCTCCAGTGGTTGAGTTTCTCTTTCTCAGTGGTCTATCTTCACAGTGTGTGATACTCATTCCTCTCCTTTCGCACCAATGCTTAAATACATTTCTCTGCATGTTATTACTAGTCTTTTTTCTTTATATGCGCCATATTTTATTCGAATTATTATATCTATCACTTCTCTACCTTACTGTCAATGTTTTCTTCGTGTGTGTGTGTGTGTGTGTGTGTGTGTGTGTGTGAGTGGGTGGGTGGGTGGGTGGGCGCGAAAACGTATGTATGCTCGCTTGTGCGCGCATGCATACCGTTCTGAGTGCGTGGGCAAAGAGTGCGTGCTCTCTCTCTCTCTCTCTCTCTCTCTCTCTCTCTCTCTCTCTCTCTCTCTCTCTATCTCCCCTCAGACAAATATATTCATTCATTGTTCTTTGCTGACAAGTACATTGCTTCTTCATTTCTCTCTCTATAACAATAAGACAAAAGCTATACTAAAGAGAGCATAACATATTCCTGCATCACGCCATCCACCACTGAAGACGCCACTATACTTGTCTCTCCGTCTGCTCTTCCTGTACGTTTGTCTCACTAGACAAAGTATTGTGAACACATATGCTCTCATAGATTAGGTTTTCTACTAACTAAATGTCTCACTATTCATTCTATTACTCTTCTTTCTATGCTGAAGGCTCCAGTCATGGACAAAAGTCCACATCAAAGCCGAAATTTAATCTAGAAATAGAGAGAATAATGAAAGGGAAAAAACAGGGGAAAGTAATCACACATTTTGCGAAGGAAGTGAAAACCCTGTCTTTCAGAACGTGCCAGGTGATAGTTATTGGGGAAGACATGAGAGGGTTGAGAGTTCCAATGTTTCGAGGTGTAGGGAAAGAAGCAGGTATCAGAATGGCCCACCCTTGAGTTGCCGATGGCCACGCATGTAATGCTTTACAAATTATTCTTTACTTTCATAATCATCCTATCGGGAGGAAGAAGACCTTTTTTTCTTTTTATCAAACAGTAATAAGAAAATGATATCTTGATATGTCGGCAAGATATCAAAATTGAGTGGTGTCCAAATTGCCGTAACCTATAACGTATTTCAATCATTGAGGCCAAATCCAAATACCTTTGTGCACTCTATATCCTCTTTTGCGCCACCACCCTCAGGATGGGTAGGAGGAACACACGATCAATTAGCCGCTCACGAGAAAAAAAAAAAAGAATAAATAGAAATTAAAAGCCACGCGAAAAAAAAAAAAAATCAGAATCCACAATAAATAACTCTCCCCAACCACGTCCTCACACAGGTGTACCATTTACATTATACGTTCCGTGCAGAGATTAATTTTGCTTTCATACATCAGTCACATGACTTATGTAGATGAGAAAAGCTATTCTCCAATAATCTCACCACAGATGTTATCTGCCTTAGGTGATTCTATGTAAGCCGGTCTATCCTTCATCGGCAGGCACGTAACTCCGTCCCCATTGCAGAAAAGAAAAGAGACGATGTGTATATAGATACCTGAACCTCTGACATCGAAAGAAGAGAGCTGAATAAAAAGACTCTTCAGCATACCGCTCTGTAAGGCCCTTCTATCTAACCATTTACATAGGTTGCAAAAACTTATTACCTGAAGACATATTATGTAAAATGGTAGCTCAGGTGAATAAAGAAAAAAAAGAATTATTGTGTAAACTAAATGAAAATTTCACCTCAAAGAAAAATATCCCACACGCACAAATCAAATATGAGTGAATTATAATCCTATTATAATCACGCCATAAACTGAGTTTAAACCGGTTTCAGGTATACATAATCTTTAACCATAAATCAATCACAAGGGAATATATATATCTTATGAATCATTTAAAGGTCAAATGAAAATGATCCGCTCCAGAGAAAAGGGAGAAGAATTGTGGTAAATCACTGTCAGACATAAACTCATTATAATAAAGATATGTCTAGCTAGCTGTATGGAATGGCCATATCCATAGTGAGGGATGTATACGGTCTTATAATTACCCATAATACCTGATGGAGTCATAAGAGTTTTCGATTGGTTATTGTAACTTGACGTTGACCTGCCCTAATGACCCATGCAGCTGACAAGCTTGAAAGACAACGTAGCTGTTAACACAGCTTCCCATACCTATAAAAAAGCATAATGTCGTAGCAGATAATCGTAAACAACTTCTACGTATACCAATAACAAACTAAATATGAATATAGCTTGGACAGTAAAATAGATTGCATCTAAACTACATAAAAACATGACCTAAATATCATATACGGAGTGGCACTGGCTACCGACAAGATGTAAACCAATCATGAAACAAACATATCCCAACTGTATACCAAATATGAACCAGTCGTAAAACAAAGGCTGTTACGCAGAATCTTAGGCAATATCAAAAGCCTTTGACTCCCTGCATGTAGCCATCAGTCATCCCATTAAAGCTCACTGTTATCATGGACTGAAAAAGGGAAAGAAAAAATATGTTTTGACGCTTTATCCGAAGGGAATGTAGATCAACAGAAAACTTGGGTTACGGCTCACTAAATACCTGCATACATCGTAGGGAACATCCCAACAGCCTTTCCCAACTGAAATGAGGTGAGCATAGTGCTGTGTACATAACCTTCCAGTTACTTTTGATGATTTCAAAAGAATAGTTATACGTCTTTAGAAAGTTTGACCATGACACTTAGCCGCTGCCACGGGGGCAGAATATGTACATATCGAGAAAGAATTTCTGCATTTTGTCTTAATATATCCCCTGCTGATTTATAACCATGTTACAGGCTGTCCGGGAGGTCGGGCAGGGTACATGATCAAAACCAGATAACAGAGGACCTGATGTTGTGTGACGAGATTATTTACTGGAGGACAGTAACAGTATCATAAATTCCTAATTTATATAGATGGAGACAGGATAATAAAGCCGATGGCTCCTTCCCATCTATCGCTCCCTCCAGCATATAAGCCATCAGGAAAACAGTTACGTTGGAACACCATGCAACATAGAGGGAACATACTTGACATGGAACTTTTTTTAAGGAAATTCGAATAGAAAACGAGTTCTCATTTAATTAGGGGAGACGGATACTGAAAAAAAAAAAGACTTTTATCCGTACTTTGTAAAGCAATGGAAGAGTTGATGTAGGTACGTATATTCTTGTGGTTTCTGTACAGGATTTTCATGAAATATTTTTGTTATTCAATGATAATCATAAGCATCGAAGTATTTGGCTAGGTTTGTTTCAAACGTATATCACACTATCTAAATACAGTTTAGCTTACTTCTCTGTCTACATATCTACTATTAAAGAAAGTTTTACCCGCTTTTGCACTACATCTTTTGTCCTCTAACTCCACATCAGTATATCTCCGTCCAACGTGGAAAAATTCTATCATGATAATCATAAATTATGTTAGAAACTTCTCTTAGATCATCTCAGATTCTATTCCAGAAAAATTAATCCATCACATCTTTTTTTTAAGATTCATATATTTGTAATGTAATCAGTTTGTTTGCTCATAACTGTGCTAGATTATATATTTTTTTCACTTTTTTCTCAAAGTATGGTATCTAAAAAGAATTAAGTAAAAAGCATTCTAAATGTGGTGTGTTTAGCGTTTTAAGGCTTATAAAATGAGTCTTTCGTTTCATAGTTTGTATTTCTCACGGAAGGGTGCATGTTGAAGCAAGTGGTAGTCGCGAGAATGGAGAGGGGACGGATGAACAATAGAGAAAAGAAAGAGCAACAAAAGTGCGGCATAAGAAGAAATGAGTCAAGTTTTCCGGACGGACTGATGTATTGTGGACAACTTCAGAACTGAAGCTGTCGAGTTCCCGCGTAGGCTATAGCTGCCCTTAACGTGAAAGACGTAATTCGTATGATAACGAAACATTCCTTTGTACAACAGAAGTAAGTATTTTAAAGAGAAGACCCTGCAATATTTGAACAATACTCCCAGCTTACTGAAACCTGATATAGACATCAACTATATTTGTTGTGTTTAGTGCTGAGAACAACGAGTTATCAAAGACGTTAAGAAAGTTATGATAATATCAAAAAGAAAAATAGAAAGAAAGGCGTTTGTAGATACAATAACATTGTCTAGATCACCTCTATCACACTGTGACATCTGATCCAAATATGAGTTTACCTAAAAAGTTGTGACGAGCCTGGACGTGAATCAAGTACCTACGAGCAACCACAAAGATATCTTGCCCAAAAATGGCTAATTCTGAAGAAGGTAGAAGTATGTATCGCCAGGGTATGAGTGAGAGGATTATATGGTGAAGACTGAGGTTAGACTGCAGTATTCGGATCACACTACCATTACCGACCAGAAGCGTTCTTGTTTTCTACTTCTCATCTGACTCGACTGTTGGAGGTGAGTAAACATATAACCACACTCACTCACACTCACTTTTTCAGAAAAGAGAGATAATCACACATTACTCTTCAAGATGAGAACTATATTGAAACGCTGATCTGAGGTCGCTATATGATGACAAGCCCTCACCAGACACTGTTTCTTAACTTCAGCTTCCAATTTCCACCAAGCAGACACTTCCTACCCAAGATGATACACTTCAGCTTGGCCCCACAAAGACATCTTCCAACTGTCCCCTCTATCCCTATGCTTCATTCTATCCCTTATAGTTTCAGTAGTTTCCGTCAACGACGAAACATTATGAAACACGAAAGACCATTCCATGCGTTCCTTCGCTACCATTGCCACTGAAGATATTATTGTCTGATGTTCTTTTCTTCGGATGGTACGACTTGCTATGGAACTGTGGTAATCCGTATGTTTGTACCTTCGTTTCTTTTGTGGATTTCCTTCCTTTATATCTGAGTTACTCTGACAACGTTTTAGTGGATGGGTTTCCTTGTCGGTGGATTTTTGTAGATGGGTTACTTCTCAGTATTTTTATTGTTAAATGACTTTTGTCAGCTTTTTTGGTAAGACATAAGATTTTCATTTCTTTTTTTTTTTTAATCTTATGATGAATTTTTGACCATTTCTTAGTGGATGAATTGCTTTCCATTTCCATGGAGGACGTGAAAATGATTTCCGGAGTATTTCCCGCTCTCGTTTGCCTGCGATAGTGAACAGAGAACTGAAAACATGAGCAACATATAGGTAAACGCGCATGATACTAATGAATGATGACCTTCATATATATATATGATTTCCATCAAGAAAGGGATTAATAAGTCCAGAATCTAAATCTATAATATTCATTACCGAGAATAATAAAGTTGCACTTGTAATGAAGAATATCATGCCAGAAGGCTAAAAGAAGACTTTATATATATATATATATATATATATATATATATATATATATATATATATATATATATATATATATATATTCCTGGGGATAGGGGAGAAAGAATACTTCCCATTTATTCCGGGTGTCGTAGAAGGCGACTAAATGGGGAGGGAGCGGGGGCTGGAAATAATCCCCTCTCGTTTTCAATTTTCTAAAAGAAGGAACAGAGAGGGGGGGCCAAGGGAGGGTATTCCCTCAAAGGTTCAGTCCTCTGTTCCTAACGCTACCTCGCTAATGCGGGAAATAGCGAATAGTATGAAAAAAAATATAAAGAATTGTTTTAGAAAAGATTGAAAATTCGATTGGGAGTTTTTTTTTTTTTTTTGAAATGTAAACCGCACAAGGGAGGACAGATCAGACTTAAATCTGATAAACATATGTAGTAGACATCTCGTAAAACATGATATCCGAATCATTACTCACTTCAGCACCACTTAAGAATTCATGGACCATAAAAACGTCTGATTAATAGATTGTGTACCGAAATAACTATCAAATTGTAATCACTGTAAATCACGACACAAGGGAATTTACTACTGCACTGCCAATGCAGTTCCATTCAGTACTCCTTTTATAAATTTCTTAATCACCGCACCGCTCCATACCTGGGAAAGTTAATATGAAGCAATAAACGTGTATATGATCATATATGATACATGATTATACATCAATAAAACAATGCGCATAATTATTCATTCTCACGATATCATGTTAAAGATATATATATATATATATATATATATATATATATATATATATATATATATATATATATATATATATATATATATTTTTTTTTTTCTTTTTTTTTTTTTTTTTTTTTTTGCTTTGTCGCTGTCTTCCGCGTTTGCGAGGTAGCGCAAGGAAACTGACGAAGAAATGGCCCAACCCACCCCCATACACATGTATATACATGCGTCCACACACGCAAAATATACAAACCTACACAGCTTTCCATGGTTTACCCCAGACGCTTCACATGCCCTGATTCAATACACTGACAGCACGTCAAACCCGGTATACCACATCGATCCAATTCACTCTATTCCTTGCCCTCCTTTCACCCTCCTGCATGTTCATGCCCCGATCACACAAAATCTTTTTCACTCCATCTTTCCACCTCCAATTTGTTCTCCCACTTCTCCTCGTTCCCTCCACCTCCGACACATATATCCTCTTGGTCAATCTTTCCTCACTCATTCTCTCCATGTGCCCAAACCATTTCAAAACACCTTCTTCTGCTCTCTCAACCACGCTCTTTTTATTTCCACACATCTCTCTTACCCTTACGTTACTTACTCGATCAAACCACCTCACACCACACATTGTCCTCAAACACCTCATTTCCAGCACATCCATCCTCCTGCGAACAACTCTATCCATAGCCCACGCCTCGCAACCATACAACATTGTTGGAACCACTATTCCTTCAAACATACCCATTTTTGCTTTCCGAGATAATGTTCTCGACTTCCACACATTCTTCAAGGCTCCCAGAATTTTCGCCCCCTCCCCCACCCTATGATCCACTTCCGCTTCCATGGTTCCATCCGCTGCCAGATCCACTCCCAGATATCTAAAACACTTTACTTCCTCCAGTTTTTCTCCATTCAAACTTACCTCCCAATTGACTTGACCCCCAACCCTACTGTACCTAATAACCTTGCTCTTATTCACATTTACTCTTAACTTTCTTCTTTCACACACTTTACCAAACTCAGTCACCAGCTTCTACAGTTTCTCACACACACATACACACATATATATATATATATATATATATATATATATATATATATATATATATATATATATATATATATAAATCACTAAGTCCACATCTTTTATGCTGTTGTGGTCGGTCAAACTGTCACAGAAATGTATTCAAGTTTTTCATTCAATAATGCACCAAGCCAGTTCATCAGCCAATTTATGTACAACCAAAACTTTTTCAACAAGTCTTTGAAATCTACGCCACAAGTCAACCCCACAATGATAAGTAATCAGCATCGGGTTATCATTGCACAAGCCTCCTGCACAATGGTACAAATACGGAAGAGAAATGTTGGAGATGACCTGGTACGAATAGTGAGCCGTGTAACCTATTGTAAAATATATATAGAAAAAAAAGAAGATAGGCAAAACAACACAGCTCATCTAGACCCATCCAGGTCATCTAGTCCTGCCATCCAGAGAGCCACTAACTGCTCGTTTAATGAATTACGCAAACGATATCATTCATCTACAATATTCATCCTCATAAGGTCCCATGTTACCTAATATCAAGTT
>NC_092241.1:32959796-33002296 GCF_036320965.1 Panulirus ornatus | reverse complement strand
AGGCGTTATCAATACAATCTGAAAATAATCTGATGTTCATCTGCAAGAAACAGGAATAGTACAGCACGTCTAGTCTGGCTAGCCTGATGTGCTGCAACTGCAGCCTGGCTCGAGATGAGACGCCAAGGATGACAAGCCCCAGGGCTGCTACCACCTAGCTGAAGACGCTCCGTATAGTCTGATTAACACTGTGTGCTGTACCTGAGGCATGACCCAGTACGGAAAATCCTGAAAGGCCCAAGTTACAGCACCTAGAGCCTGTCTTAAGTGGATACGTCCAGTCAAAAAAGTCCGGGGATGCTGTGCCTAAAGCCTACGATGACAAGTCCGTAAGCCCGGCTCTTCCCTATTCTAGACATATGCGAACGTTAACGTCTCTTAAGTAGAATCTATTGTTTAGAATGAGTAAATTCATATGAGATCCGGCGCATAACTCATCTCCCCTGGTATCCAAAGCAAATAAACCTTTTTTTTTCACGTATAAAAGCACTGTCATTCGGCTAAAGAGGGAGACTGGTCTGACTTGGAAGGTGTGTCGGCAGTGGAGGACTTTGTCCGACAGTGGCCATTAACTACCGTCCAGCAGCTCCGTCACGCTCGAGGGCCTGGCTGTCACGGGGTTGTGGCCACGTTTATGATACGGGCGATGAAATCACTCGAATTCCTTGCCTGCCTCGACCTGGCTCTAAAGGATTGAGGTACCTGATAGGTGGAATATAGTGCATGCTGTGGATTAACTGAAGTATGCCATGATTCCCTCCACCTTGAAACACTGTGTAATGAGAAATATGCTGAGGAAAGCTCTTCAACAGATGATTAACATTCATCTCATGCAAGCGCTGTGACTTTCGAAATACGAGAGATTGTATCTTTATCATTCAAAAGTCTTTGAGGTTATCTTCTTATTATCATATTTCCCTTTGCTATTTACTGTGGGAGATATTAGCATTCAGCTGAAGAGGACTTGAATCATATCAGTATTTGCAGGGTACCCGCCACTTAATCCTAATCCTCTTTAAGGAAAATGATGGGAGAGTAAAACAGATGTACATCTCTCGTACATGACATAGAATCACGAAATGGGTGCTTAAACCAGATGTACATGCAATTCTCGGCAGGAGTCAGTATTTGAGTAAGATGGGTCAGAAGTATAAAGATAGGTCAAATACTCCATTCATCCTTGTGTTCGAACACTAATTAAAATCAAAATCGATGTTGGTTGGTCTCCTGGTATCAATTGTTGTTAGAAATATCGTCTATTTGAAATGTTCACATGAAAGGTTCCTGCTATTCCCTAATTAGTCCTTGATTTACTTATCTCTCCTACGATTGGCTGATTTCATGAAGCACCATCAGCTGAGCAGGCAAACCTCGTTACTGCTTCTACACCGTCTCCCACGGACACTTAAGTAAACTTCTGCCATCAACACGCCAGTACATAACTTCAAGTATCATATCAATTTTGCAATCCATACGTAACTACTGGGTTGCTCATCGATTCATACAGACGCATTTCTAATGCTAATTGTTCTATATCTACTCTTGCCTGACAATATGTTTGAGAGTATATGGTTATACAAACTTATGATCATGATTCATTGCTACACAAATAATCTTTTTTTTGTCTATGATTACAGGCAAAATTAAGTAAGTAATGATGTTTAGGGAGTTCCAATATGCTTCGTAGAATTCTGAGTGGTGCATTGGTCGTGGGCTTTTTCACAGTGACTTTCGGGGATGCAGGAACGCTCACGGAGGCTGCCACTGGTATTCCCTCTGAAGGAACCGGTCACTAGCATCGCCAGTAGGCATGCCTGAGGATGCTGAAGACTATCGGAACAATGCTTCACCTAAGAGGGAGGCCAGGAACCAGACCAGTTGAGAATGACTAACGCATTTTCAGCAAAATCTTAACATTCATTTTACCTTGATTAAATACAGTGCAGCATAAACAATAGCAGGATTATAACAGGATACATGTGTCAGGAATGGAGGGAATAAGGAGAACGGTGAGACCAAATTGGAGATCGGAATCCTTAGATACAGGAGGGTGAAAGGCGTGCACAGGATAGAGCAAATTGGAAGGATGTGGTAAACTGGGGTCGAT
Organism: Panulirus ornatus; assembly: GCF_036320965.1. Lineage (NCBI taxonomy): Eukaryota > Metazoa > Arthropoda > Malacostraca > Decapoda > Palinuridae > Panulirus > Panulirus ornatus. The sequence goes on along the minus strand of NC_092241.1, from coordinate 33,000,189 downwards.
TCGCTGTCAGTGGACTGAACCAGGACATGTGAAGTGTCCGGCGTGAACTGTGGAAAGGTATGTGGTTTCAGGTAGAGAATGGAGGTGAGCGGTTGCAGTCTTTCTTCCCCTATTCCCAGCAAGTCTGAAGAATTATATATATATATATATATATATATATATATATATATATATATATATATATATATATATATATATATTGTTATTTCTATTATACTAAATCGCCGAATCCCGCGTTAGCGAGGTAGCGTAAGGAAACTGACGAAAGAATGGCCCAACCCACCCACATATACATACCTATACATTTCAAGATATACATACATATACATACACAGACATACACATATACACACATGTACATATTCATACTTTCTTCCTTCATCCATCCTCGTCGCCACCCCGCCACACATGAAATAGCATCCATCCCGGCGAGGTAGAGCTAAAAAAAAAAGACAAAAAAGGCAACGGATCACACTCAGTCTCTAGCTGTCATGTGGAATGCACCGAAACCACAGCTCCTTTTATACATCCAGGCCCCACAAAACTTTCCATGGTTTACCGAAGACGCTTCACATACCCTGGTTCAGTCCACTGACAGCACGTCGACCCCGGTATACCACTTCGTTCCAATTCACTCTATTCCTTGCACGCCTTTCACCCTTCTGTATGCTCAAGCTCCGATCGCTCAAAATCATTCTCACTCCATCCTTCCACCTCCAATTTGGTCTCCGGCTTCTCCTCGTTCCCTCTACCTCCGACACATAAATCCTCTTTGTCAATCTTTACTTACTCATTCTCTCCATATATATATATATATATATATATATATATATATATATATATATATATATATATGTATATATTGGAAAGGATCACAATTTTGCACGTGATCAAATGGCGTCCTAGATTCGTCTCTTCGATGTATATCAACTGACTTATATTTCTCTCCTGTGTCTCCCCTGATGATGTGATTATTACACGAAAGTGCACTTGGGAACTTATCGTGTTTCATTTTCCCCGTGGACTCATAGGAATATATATATATATATATGTAGAATTCATCTTCATGAAAAAACAGTCCGACCTCGTTGCCTGAACACACACTTTACTTGTCATGCGATGATATCTTTCTTAAACGTTACATTGTGCAGTCACCGTGACCCCATTAAGAAATGATTGATTAGCTGTCGCTGATCGATCTAACCGACTCCATCCTCTGGGAGTCGACAAGGGGGTCAGGCAGGATGAGATGCAGGAGCTGTCGTCCTTTTGATTTGGATCTCCAGGGTACGCCACTTAGTATCGTATTTCATGATGTATGCTTGTTTTGTTGCATGACACTGTCATGTTTGTTACTCCCTTTCTCCCTTTTCTTTTTTTTCCCCTCATTCTCGACTATACCTTTCCTACTCAGCATCTCTCTTTTTGCTGGCATAGTCGTCCGGAGTATCGTCATCATCTGTATGATCCTCCTTTTCTTCGTCTGATTTTTCTCTCCTTTAGTCCTTCCTCCCTTCCAGTCATCATGCCTATTCCAAAGCACCTCATTATGCATAACTCATACCTCAATCCTCATACTTCATCATCATCCATAGCATAAGTTGTAATCGTAATGATTCAGTTACCTTCTCTTCCGCATAATGAATTACTTTTTGGAATACTTATCATTTAAGCAAAATTCTGATACATTAAGAAAATCGAGCAATGCATGTTTTTCTCTCTGTTAAATTCTGATGTTAATCTGAATTATGAAGGACGATAAGACCCCACCAAGAACCATTTAGACCCGACATAAAAGGTATCACATCCATAAACACATCACCAAAAAACAAATGCTGATTCCAGGCAATTCTAAGAGCAGCCACAGTTCAACGACATTTTTTACGTGTGGAATTATGGATCCTGGCGGTCTGAAGGTTGTTTGTCATCTATAGAGAAACAGACACACAAAGAAATCGTAGATTCTCACTTGTAAACACGAGCGAGAGAGAGAGAGTGAGAGAGAGAGAGAGAGAGAGAGAGAGAGAGAGAGAGAGAGAGAGAGAGAGAGAGAGAGAGAGCGCAGTCATCTGGTTGATAAACACAGAATGTGGGAGTACTTCCTAACCAGATCTTTGATGCGTCGTCGTCACCACCATTTCGTACCAAAATCATTTTCCATTATTACTTCGCCTGAATCTGAAATGAACCACCGGAGTCTGGCGGTACCTGGTGAACTGGTTACGGACTTTATTACTCCTATTATCTGGATGCTGTGGAGGATCTGTCGGCCAGCTGTGAGGACATAATGTCAATACGTCTACAGAACAAAGACTCTATGGATCAGCAGCAGTTGCAGATTCTGCACCAGAGACGTGGTATCTTCGTGTGTGACGGCAACCAAATGTGTGGCAGGATAACACTCTTGGAACCAAGTGTGTGTTAGTGGTGTAAGCCTGGTGATTGAGTAGTTGTAGAAGGTGTTGGCATGGCTGGAATAGATATTCTGGTGGGGTTTGTTGGTGAAGACGGAATATCCTGATGAGTTAAGCATAGTGGGAAAACGAAAGTAGTGAAGGAATTATCAAAGTTGTGGAGAATGTTAATCAAATATGTCTGGGTGAGTACTTGGATGGATTCAGTACTTGTATTGCTGGTTTGAGCATAGAACAGTACGTGATTAGGGTAGAGCTTTTGTGGAGTGAGCGCGTTAGTAAATCTTATATATATAATGGACATATTCATGTTAATGGACCAACTGTACTGAAGAACCTAACAGCAGGGTAATCACGTTGAAATATAGTGTGTATTGGTCAAGCATACATGCAGGTGTAATGTAAATGAGGGTCGAATTTGAGTAAGCTGTTGAAGTAAATGAGGTGATGGATTGTGTGCTGGTTGACTTATGATACTCATAAAGGCAATGTGTTGGTGCAGTAAACATGGCGAAGGAATGCATGTATTGGAGATGTGAAGGTGGTGATGATATTAGCTACTGTGTTGGTGGTACGATGGCATTGCCGGAGTAAACATGTTGGTGTAGCGAGTGTGTTCACAGAGTGAGACTAAGATGGTGTAGCTATTATTGTTGCTGACCGTGACGCATTCAAAAACCCGTCCAGGGGTCGAGGCCGAGATTTAAATCCAGGTTGCTATAGATGGTCCGCAGTTTGACTTAGCTGTTTTCCTACTCTTGGAGCTGATCAGTAGAATGGGCTCCTGGCATAGCGAAAGGTGCATATGAACGCACACTTTCATAGAACACATGATGCCCTCCAACACCCAAGACTCGAACCAAGAACCTTTGCGTGGGAGTCGGGAACGCCAACCGCTTGACTACGATCGCCCTTAATAGGGAAATGACTATTCGATTCCAAGAAGGTGAAGACCCTTCCTCTCACATCCATGAGCAACGGGGTCTAGACCGGTCAGATCCTAACAGGCTCACATTACAAGCAGCTAGCACCTTACAGAACCTAACTGTACAAACGCTGAGGTATATGAACACGAATGCATCGCATATGAACGTGCGCTTACATAGAACACATAGTACCCTCAAACAGCAAGGACTCGAACCCAGGGCCTTTTCGTGATAGTTGGGTTTGAGCTTTGCTGTTGGAGGGGATTATGTAATATATATATATATATATATATATATATATATATATATATATATATATATATATATATACACGAATCAAGTGCATATGAACGCGCACCTTCATAGAACATACAAACCTCCAACAGCCAGGATCGAACCCGGGACCCATACATATGTATATATATATATGTATGTAAATTCCTATGAGTCCACGGGGAAAATGAAACACAATAAGTTCCCAAGTGCACTTTCGTGTAATAATCACATCATCAGGGGAGACACAAGAGAGAAATATATATATATATATATATATATATATATATATATATATATATATATATATGAATGGGATGACCTTGATTAGGGCATTCAGTTGCCCGTTCCGTCTCAGCTAACATTATTAATAGAGACGACTCAGCGGCAACTGCTATCATGTGTTAGTGGAGTAAGACCACAAACAGAGTACATGTGTAAGTGAAGTGAGACTACTGCGGTACTGAGAGTGTTTGTGAAATGAATATCGACCTAATAGATGCCATTTGGATCATTAGAGAAAAGAAAAGAAAGAAAAACATGTCTATGAGAGGATGATAAGAGGAAAATTTGTGAAGATAAAGGTGACCAGTGTCAAAAAGATGAAGAGAGGCAATGATAATCAAAGCTATGGCTGTAGTTATATTGAATCTGTACAATAGTGCAATGAGTTCTTGACAGAGAACAGCATTAGAGATTTGCTCAAGCAAGTAAATTGCATAAGCGGTGGTAGAGAGAGAAGTGAATATTGATTTAGTAAAGTATCCGACGAGTATCATGCGAGGTCTGTCTGTCTGCCGGCGAGTATAACACTGGACGCTGGGGTAGAGGTTGATCAAAATGACGAGGCTGAACCGCATCTTAATTGCGGCCTGGCATGGAGAGTAATGGGGTCGCGTACCCTGGAGTTGGCCAAGGAGGGTGAGGGCTTTGCTTTAACCCCACTAGTATTCTATCGACGAAACAAGACGCATTACTGTTTGTAGATGTAAATGACCGAATACTACGGTGTGATGGTGTGGTTACAACTCCAAAACTAGGCTAACAGGCTTCAATTTCTTGGTACGCATTCGCATGTCTACCCTACGTGCTGGTCTTAGCTTGGATCTCACCGAAAGCTACTTTGAGTTTAGCTGCCGACTACTAAGGTGGTCTAGAATGAATTCTAATCTCCTGAAGCTTTCTTGCGAGTGAGAGTGACGCGCCCACTCTCAGGGCAGCTTCTCCTGAGTCTTAGCGTCCTTTTTAGTGGGTTTTGTTGAGCTGAGAGAGTAAGACTAGAAAAATAGTGTGCTTCTTTTGTTGATTGATTTTTTTTGAGCATGTTGAGCGTCCTTTGATAAAGAGCGTATTAAGAGCGTATTAAGGGCAGGATGTGGAAATGTCTGTAGCTGATTATTCACCTCGGGGAACTCAGTGAAACTGAAGTGCCAGCTCCCTTAGTGACCCCTTCCTTGGCAGCCATGAGGTGATCTCGCCTTTGTACCAAAGGGTTTAAGAACGATGATTATCATGTGGTGGTCACTATTGTCTAATCTTTAACCCGGTTGTGTGATGATGAGAATGCTTTCAACACCTTGTGGCTTACTGTTAGGAGCCAATCTGCGACGAGATTTATATCTTTGTCCAGACTCTGTTCCAGTGTTACATGAGTGACATGTAGACAGTGGCGTGTTGGATGGAGATGCGGGTCTAGTCAACTACGGAGGCTCGTAATGTTCGCCTGTGTGACCAATGCGTAAAAACGTCCTTTTCTAATGTCCTTAATGGTAATTGCTCATCCTTTCAGGGATCTGTGCGTCCGTTTTTTTTAACTAAGGACCATGTTTCGACTTCCTCTGTACTCTCATCAGCTGCCCTTAGTGTGGAATCGTTTTCCATCACCGATGGTGACTCAGTGTGATTAAGACCACAGCAAAAAGATAATGAACTCAGTGGAAATCGTGCCTACAGTATTTCGCCCATTCCCTTGGGCGCAGACATAGTCGACGCTACCCTCCCATAGTGTTCCCTTTGAGCGAGAAGAAATCTTTACTAGTCTCTGTTTCCCTCCCGTCACTATCATAGATGCCAAACGTCTGTGGGTTTGGGGCGTTCTGATGTTAAGCAGGTATTACCTGGTACAGCAGAGAGTATCGTTTCTATTATTGTTGTGGTCTTCCCGGAGTATAAGCAAACTTATGCTTATATATAAATATATGTATATGTATATATATATATATATATATATATATATATATATATATATATATATATATATATATATATATATACCATCCGCTGGAAATGATTTGTACTCAAGAGGCAATCCCTCATGCACAAAAAACCAGCGTTTACCAAGTCTCTGGCTATCTTTCGAATATATAGCCAGTGGCAGCGGGTCTCTTACCTTTGTTCACAAGAATATCCTTCATGATCTTATCTTTGAACTGACTCCCCTGATAACCTCTATCATCACCTTTAGCACCTTTGAGATACTAACAGAAGAGCTAACCTCTGTATCTGCAAAACGTGCATTGGATCAAGTAAGCAAGATTCTAAACAGTTTCCTCTGACCCAGGACAAACGAACATATCTTTTTACATGACCGCGACCAGTGTCACCATCGACTTTGGTAGTACTACCGCTGATCCTAATTAACCTAAACTCCTTTCACTTGTTAAATGCACACACATCGCCACATCTATTACCGTACATCTGAACCTACTCCGAAACTACACGATTATGTTGACCTACCAGTAGGTTTTACTCCTGTGTTTTCTTTCCATCTTGTTAGTAACCAACACCAAAGGGACAAAACGTCATCTCGTTTAAAGAGAAGGAGAATTGTAGAAAATGAATGTAAGTGTTAATCAGGGTTCCGCAGATACTTGTAGATCCAACCCTCAAAGGTAAAAAGACTTTGAAAAAAAGAGGTGAAGGGAGGAAGAGAAAAAGGTATCATAATAATGATTATCGCCAGGAACAGACGAATAAAAATGCCTCATTCGCTCACATCTGTTACCTAGCTGTCATAAGTAAGGCAACGAACCAAAGATATAAATCAATGATATAGTTTTCATCTCGAAAGACAGGAAACATCTAGCACTAAAAGCTTTACCGATACAGTGTTGCATTTTCTTAGGACTGCACCAACTAGTTAAGAGAATTAATATTACTATTGCATCTAAGAGCTGCAGTAGAGCGAGAACCCTGTTTATCTAAAACTCACCTGAAACTCAAATGGTTGCGTCTGTCTGATACTATGGACGTAGTGTAACAAAGTCTATCTAGAACAATGTGCAGGAAAAAAAAAAAAAATCTAGGAATAAAGCTGTGTTGATATAATGTTCATGTTGGCCGGCTAGGAATCAAGTACTTTGTTTCTAATGAATATGCGAGACTTCAGCCACCTTACTGGCTGGAACGATGGTCAGAATATTGTATATTTTAATTCAACTGTGGACAGAAGTATTATAGAATTTAACAGAGTTTCTAAAACTATCTCAGCATCAGTCTGGGAATATTATAATTAGATCTCTTCTTTACTTAAAGAATTGTCAACATATATAAGTTTATGACGTAATCCTAGGCCTGACCCTTGCCCTATGCGGTAACGTCTCTTGCCTGACCCTTGCCTGATGGGGTCACGCCCCTTACCGATCACATACGTCTGTAACACCTGCCTATGTCCACTCAGTCCGTATCCATGGTAAAGTGACTACACTCACGAATCATCTCAGATCTTTATCTTCCATGTGACTACCAGCATATTCCTCACTCACCTTTTTTATCTGAGTGTGTGTGATTTATGTGTATGTATTGATGCAAATAAAGACATATGACACTTAGTCTAATTCACTTTCCTACCCCAGGAACCCCTTTTATGGAGCTCCTGTTTCATAAAAGTGTTCACGTTCGCTAGATTGGACCACAGGTCAAGGAGTGTGGTGACATTGTGTGTATCTGGCTTTGAGGACGAATGTAGGACACTCAAGGAACAAGCGTTTAGTATCTCCAGAATGAAAATGAGTATATGTATATATAGTCTATTTTCTTACGTGGTCGCAGGTTATTCTCTTTGAAATTTCCTTATACCTTCTAAGTTTTTACCACACTAATCTGCGAGTTTCCGATATCTTCCACTACCACAAACAGCCTCGGAAGGACGGGATGATCTGTTGCTGCTTCAGTTCTTCTGTATTGCTTTTGTATTCATCCCACCACTCACTACCCTTTCTAATCTGCCCACTTCCCACCTCTCGCATGCCACCCACATCTTTCACACATGCCAGTATTGCTTCACTAAATACCTCCTATTCTTCCCCTATTCCCCGAACTTCAATTACTCTCACCTTTTGCCATTCTAAACTCAATCTCTCCTGCTATTACTTTACACATGTGTCTTTACTAAGGTCATCTACTGTCTCCATTGTCTTCTTACTGATAATGTTTTCTCTTTTACGAAAACCTCTACAAATCTTCACCCTTGCTGCCACAAGGCAATGACCAAACATCCCACCAGCTGCCCTATCAACACATTTACATCCAAAATTCTCTCTTTTATACGCCTGTCAGTTAATATGAAATCTATAATGCTCACTGAATATCTTTCCTACTCACAGACACATATTTGTGTATGTCCCTCTTTTTAAACCAGCCACCCACTATCACAACCACAACCTTACAAGCTGTTCACCATAACCATTCACTTTAATGAATACCCCATGCTCTCCCAATCATACCCTCACCTGCCATATTACTTACGCTCGCATTTAATTCACCCATCACAAATACCAGGTCTATTGCATCAACACAGCTGACAGTCACTCAGCTTCTCCCAAAACACTTCTCCCTCATGAAATTCCTTCTCATGGCCATGTGCAGAAGAGCTAACAATCACCCATTTCTCGCATTCACCCTCATTTTTACTCCCATCACTTTAAAGCTCACTTTCTTACACTCCCACAGCTCCTGCATCAACAATAGTGCTACTCCTCCTTAGGTCTTGTACTTTCACCAACCCCTGAATCTACTCCAAAGACATTTCAAAACCATTCCTCCTTACTCTTGAACTTCGTTCCAGTCGAAGCCAGAGTATTCATATGATGCCAATCCCTCCTCTTTTATTTTTCTTATCTTGGTTACATCCACACACATTTAGACATCCTAGGAGGATGAGCATTCCTTGCTTGGCTCCATCCTCAGTTCCATCACTCTGAGATTGAAATACAAAAAGGAGAGGGGTTTCCAGTCTCATGCTCCCGCCCCCTTTAGTCACAGGGAATACAGAAGTAGAGTTCCTTCTCCCCTACCTCTGGCTTAATATATATATATATATATATATATATATATATATATATATATATATATATATATATATATATATATATATTTCATACAAAATCGCCATTTCTCGCGCTAGCGAGGTAGCGTTAAGAACAGAGGACTGAACCTTAGAGGGAAAATCCTAGCTTGGCTCCTTCTTTGTTCCTTCTTTTGAAAAAAAAAAAAAAATAAGAGGGGAGGATATGCATCACATACTTTTTGCAGTTTCCTGTGTCATTAAGGTAACTAACAGCTTCATTCGCTCACATCCACTCCTTACCTGTAATGGATAATGATCGGAAACCACAGCTCCTCTATCTACAAGCCATGCAGCCCACTCCGGTGTCCTCTTACTGTTTCATATACCTGGTTCAGACCAATGAAAGTGTCGCTCCGTGCATACATCATCATCAAACCATCACCATCATCATAATGATAATAATAATGACAATAATGATAATAATAACAATAATAATGATAATGATAATAATAATAATAATGATAATAGTAACAATAATGATAATAATAATAATAATAATAATAATAATAATAATAATAATAATGATAATGATAATAACAATAATGATAATAATAACAATAATAATGATAATGATGATAATAACAATAATAATAATAATGATAATAGTAACAATAATGATAATAATAATAATATTAATAATAATAATAATAATAATAATAATAATAATAATGATAATGATAATAACAATAATGATAATAATAACAATACCGTGCGTCAGTGTAAAACTTAACCGTTGATCTCAGCCATAATGGTTAGGTCATAGCTCAGTGGTATCGAGAATGTGGTGAAGATGAACAAAACAATGGAATGAAAATGTCTGTATTGAACACACGTGTGGAGTGATAATGAGGGTGTAACGAAACTGCGAACGTGGTGATGATCAGTGAAAATGCAAGCTAGTGAAAATGAGGAAGTAGAGAAGATGAGGGTATAGAGAAAATGGCCTTTTTGATCTGATTCCCACAATGATGAAAGCCAAGTGTATGGTAGGCAGACGAAGACTGCAAAAATGAAAAATGAATGATAATAATAATAATAATAATAATAATAATAATAATAATAATAATAATAATAATAATAACGATGATAGTAGTTATGATAGTAATAATAATAATAATAATGATAATAATAATGAAAATAATATTGATAAGGATAGTAATGATAATGAAGAGAATGATATTAATAACAAAAATGATAATAATAATAATAATAATAATGATAATGATAATAGTGATAATAATAATGATAAATAGTGAAGATAATATCAATAATAATGATATTGATAACGATAATAAAGATAATAATAATAATAATGATAATAATAATAATAATAATAATAATAATAATAATAATAATAATAATAATAATAATAATAAAAATAATGATAGTAATAATAGATATTACAGCCATCGCATGCCCTTTTAATGGTGATCAAAAACAGATGAACAAACGGCGACAATGAAGACAAAAGCCAACCCTGGTGTGAGCCTCAGAGGTTTGGTTCACAAAGTCTCAAACAGGTTTCTAGACGTGTGGTGGTGGGCGGTGGTATAGTAATTTGTGGGCGTGACGGCCGCTGCTCTCCTAATTTTCAGTGCATACCGAAGGCACAAAGGCCAGGGAGGAGGAGTCATTCGTGTGTACTGATGGCCAGAGAGAGATAGCGGGGACATAGGGCGGTTGCTGGGAGAGTTATAGTGTGTTTATCAAGTAGCATCGAATCTATATGTTAACTCTATGCTGATTTACTGTATGATTCTGTGGTGGACTATGAGATTCGGTACGTATATTGTATCAAGCGATATCCTGCTTAATCTATTCGTTGTAAGTAGGGGTTAACAGCAAGAGTTGAAGTGAGTGAGTAATTGTGTTTCTGGTGTGATGGGAGACTTTATAACACATGATGGTGACGGTGGAGACGAGGAATTTCAGCTCATCACAACTTCTTCTCCAAGTCTGACTTCAGAACTTGATCCATTTCCTCTACGTTGCAGTGTTGGTTTTCTTTTCCTCCACCGCTTATATTAGTTTGGTTTTTGTTCTAATGAACTGGCTACGTGTGTGTGTCTCCACCACTCACTAATCCAAGTGATAATCGGTATACCACTACCTCACATGATTACGGTGGAGCCTTTGAAGACCAGGTTTCTCATTTCAGTGTCTTAACATTCGGATTCTTTGTCATATTTTTTCCCATTATCTGTGACCTACCTGTCTTCAAAGGTAGGTTTTCTACTTCATGAGGAACTCAAAATAATATCCTCCTTTACTTACTTACTCTATTTTGCGTTTCATTTAAGATTTGGGCTCACCGAAAACTTAAGAATTAAGTGAGATACTGAGTTTATGTTGATAATTCTATTTGCATCCTAGTGTCTTTGATACTTTTATTATAAGGTTATAGGTTTTCTTAAAGTTCTCCAAGAACAAAATTGACAAAATTTGCTTCTTTGCTGCTTCATTGTTGAGCTGTGATGGATTTGTTATGGTGGCTTCTGAGAACTTGATAGACTTTTTCCGAAATGTAAATCAAATCATAATGCATAATATAATTGTTCATATATATGGTGTTATACAATGACAGGAACAGGGACAATGTCGTAATAAGAAGCAACAAGATAGTGGACTGATACAATCACACAAACAGGGAAGATCTCACTACAACCACGATCTTCATGAAGTGTAGATGGTATATTGTCCTGAGCACCAGGTCAGGTCAGGTCAGGCAGGGTAGGGCAACCCCAGTGAGGGCCAAGTGGAGATGGCCAAGTCATTGGGAGATTTTGCAATGTTGCAATTAGCTTTACCATACCGAGTGGTCACGTAAAGATGCTACGCGCCAAAGTTATAGGCAGAGATTAGATATCAAACAGATATTCATGTTATATAATAGGAAAGATATATCACAGACGATACTCGAAGGCAGCCAGAGGAAAAGAGAGAGAGAAGAAATATTTGAGCAACTCAACCGTTTTTTTTGTAAAGGTCACAATAAGTGGAAACACCCAGCCTTCCCGACACAGCCGGACCACACACCCAATAATCCTAACTTCACCCAAGCCCGCCAACACACGCCCCTCGCTCTAGCTTATACCCTGAAATACACATACCTCCATGACGTACCATTAGATACACGCCTTGCTTACGTCTCCAGACGTACACTCAATTTTTGCGTCCAGTTACGTAAGACCACGCTGAAATTTACGCCCATAGACTCAAGGCTACTCTTTGCACACGCCCACTTTGACACGATTATGTGCAAGGTTACGCACACACACACACACACACACACACACACACACACACACACACCTCACCTCCATGCTTACGGCCATCATCTGTGCATGTATTCAGTTCGGGCCGCATTTCAGTGAGAGATATGCGAGAAATTTCCTCATTAATGACAGCAAGATCAACAGCGCAACGTGATCCACTGTCAAGTGGCCTTCAAAATACCTTTTCGTATATTCGTATATGCTTAGGATAATCATACTGGTCTTACAGTGATACAATGATATAAATATTTGTCTTAATTCAAGATCCATTGATTTTTGAGAAGCAGTTACAAAACAGAAAACATCTGTGCGCCAAACACCTACTTCATCATTAATGACGACTTAGCATTCAAGCTGGAGAGTTCAAGGAGCGCTAATCTACCTAGTGGTAAGCCTTAGTCTAGGTTAGAGACAATGGCTGGGGTCAGCTGGGTGTCTCTCTGCGACCAGCTTCCCGTGAAGATCAGCTGTGTATCCGGCGCGGGGGGGGAGGGGGAGGGAGAGAGAGAGAGAGAGAGAGAGAGAGAGAGAGAGAGAGAGAGACGGGCGGCTGGATATCTTCCCAAAGTCAACTGCCGGGGAAAAGTTGCTGAGCTGGTTGTCGTCTTACCTGAGCCAACAGTCTAGTTATCTATTTTCATTTTCCAATCAGTTTGTTATCCAGGGGTCGGTTGGTCTGGCGCATACCTTCCCAGCACGGGCTGGCCTGTCTTCTGTTTTCCTGGGTCGTCCATCTTTCCAGGCACAGCTGGTCTGTCGTATGCCCTTCTGGGACAGTGTGGTCTGCCTTCTGTCTTCTAAAAGCCAGCTCTCAGACTTTCTGTCTTCCGCTGGCCACTGCACGGTCGGCTTGCCTTCCCAAGGTCATTTTGCCGACCGTATGTCTTCCTGGGGCTTGGCTTGGCCGATCAACCGTTCTTCTCTGGGGTCAGCCGTCCGCTAATTGTTGACCGGATATATGTGATCGCTTCACAAATAACTTGTCTAGAACACGCACGCGCCCCCAGCACCCTGCCCGCCACACACGTTGAGCAACATTTAAATTGATATATAGTGAGCTAACTTGTTCTACAAGCCTCCTCCTAGGGACTAATCTTAATGGACCAGACGCTAGTTTAAAGTCAATTAGATCATGCTTTTATTACCCCGACTATTGTATATCATGTGCACGTTTTGTATCACAGCAAACCTCAGATAAGCAAATTAAGAAAGACTTTGATTCAATTAATGAAGAATGGAGACTCGTTGCATCATATATTTCTTAAGAAGGAATGGAACCATTCTCAATGAATAGTTTCAGCTTTTGCAACATAGAAGAAAAACAGTGGAATAACATGACATGGATTGTAAGGCTTGCTCCCTGGAGCAACCTGTTGGCCTCACTTTATCTTAATTCTTCGATATCTTCTTACCCAACCAATAGATCACCGTCAACACTACCTCATTGTTTTAACCCTTGATATTAAACTGTCCAGACACCAGACGACTCTGCAACACAGCTTCGCCTGTGCCACAAACCCTCACTGTGCAACATTACCCCACTATACCTAGATTTCTGACGACCTGACGTTTAACTGTCCAGACTCTAAATGACTGTGCAATACCACTTCACTATGCGTCAATCCTTGACATTAAACTGCTCAGACATCAAATGACTGTTCATCTACCTCAACGCTAAGACTCTGACCTGGTTAGAAACTAACTGATTACGTCTCCTTTCCGAGGTACTCACTAACTTGACAGTACCTCATGATACTAACCACGTATCAAACGTTGTAATCACAACTTTATCTATCTGCAACATTATATATCCTGGTCCTACTTATAGGAACCTTCAGGGCACACTTAATGAGCACATTGCAGGGTTCTTTAGAACAAAAACCAGATCGTAACCAGACCATATAACTTCTTAACATGGAAATATTCTCCTCAGTTTACCTATACATTAAAACTAATTAACTTAAGTGACAGATATGAACTGTTGTAAAGTAGACCTCAGGTTGGTTAGTTGGTTGGGTTTTAGGCCTAACAGTTGCCAGGGTCATGAAATGGCCGTCATCATCAAGCTACATCTAACAACCGGAGAATCTTTGACACCATCAGGTGCTAAGGAGAATTCTGCGACCACACATACGCTCTCTATATACTTGTGACCCATACTACACGTCAACATAATATGAGGCTTGCAAAACTTAAATTGATGTGCAGCAAAAGTTCAGTAGTTATATTCATAATAAGATAGATAGGACATTATTCTACATTGAAAAGATTTCTTGTTTTTCACAAGACTTTTCTTAATTCTATCTAATGATGTAATATCACTGAAGTAGATTAGGTAAACATTATCGTAATTTTCTCTGGTAACATATGTGTCTTAACAGTGTTGCGCATAATTCTACTCAATATTTCAGCTCCTTTAGAAGTTTAGAATGAATGTTAATTCCTAATGTTCAACTGCCTGGCTGATTAGTGGATCATGTGAATGTTTTAGCGAATTCCTTTCGAACAGTGTAGATGGAAACCCTCCACATATAACTGCACACACTCACATATGTGTGTGTGTGTGTGTATGTGTGTGTGTGTGTGTGTGTGTGTGCTACCGGACTCCACCTGCTCAAGCTTATACCGCAAGTAAAAAGTCACCTTTGGCGAGTTAAAGAAATTCTCAATCCAACGGAGTCCATCATTTACCTACGTGTACTGACACTAGTGCTGCCTTGGAGCTGCAGGAGTTCCTAGATAAGGGATTCTGGCGTTTTCCATAAACTTCGCAAAATTCCATATCAAACGTTATACGTAAAGAAGCAGGGTGTTTGATAACTCCGAAGGGTTATCAGCAGCACATAGATCAATCGGTAGGGTTGGCATCAGTGCAGAAGCTTCTCCAAACAAACTGAGTAACGATAGAAAGACACACGTTTATGTATGTATCTCTGCAAAAAGAGTGCTACCTCGTCCAATACGGCTACGCGTTCCTTATCCTCAGGCAGCCGTGTTCCACATATCTCTGTCGTGTTCCCCTGTTTTCTGTGATCGCCACTTTCGCCGCTAGCCCGGACTAACCTATAAAGCCCTCACGATTGTTTATCACCTCATCCGCGCATACCCTTTATGCAGGCATCATCCACAGCTTTTCTTACTTGCTTGCTCAGTCCCCTGGCATGTAATATACCATCATCACAACGTTTGGTCATTAAACTGGAAAAACAATGTACAGAAGGGGACCCTGGAACAAAAATTATCGAGTTTACTTTGGAAAGAATTTGGAGTGCCGAACATAGTATTAAACCTTTTAAAACACAATTAACAGAAACAGATACAGGCGTTATCGCTAGGTTTGAAGTTTGGTATTGGGAGAACAGAACGATTTATGTGGTGTATATGACAGAATTATAGATGGGAGAACAGTGACGCTAGTTCAAGCATGGAATATTGGCATGTTAAAAGGCCTCAAGCCTTTTAACCAAGTGCCCGTTCCAAACTGCACAAGAAAGCCCTAAATGGGTTGAGTGAAGACAAGGACACAGAGATGACACAGGCGAACAAGGGGTTGAAGTGGTTGTGATGAATAGAAATAATGATCTTAAGATGATGGACTTGCAGAACGAAGAGTTAACATATGAGAGGATATATGGATATATGTACAGTCAGGTTCGGTAAAACGCTCTCAGCTGGCTATGTGTTCTGTTCGGAAACAACCGATAGACCCCGTTGCTCACCATAGTGAGACGAAGGGTATTCGAGTACTTAGTATTTCGAATAGTTGTTTCCTATTATACAGTCCCTTAGCCTAGCGGTTAGCATGCCTGCCTCTTGCACAAAGGGTCCCAGGTTCGATCCTGGCTGATGGAGCTTTGTATGTTCTATGAAGGTGCGCGTTCATATACACTTTATTCGTATATATATATATATATATATATATATGTGTGTGTGTGTGTGTGTACGAGTGGTTGGGCCATTCTTCGTTTGTTTCCTGGCGCGCTACCTCGCTGACGAGGAAAACAGCGATTACGTATGGTAAATAAATAAATCAATGTAGATGTATAAAGACACGTATCTTCCTGCTATACGCTACATGATAGTACCACTTAGGAATAAGGAGTTATAACAATTTTGTAGATCCATTTAGATCGTTTGAATTTTCTTTCTTCTTGGAAAAAAGAAAGAAACATTCACACTCATGATACGTTTTTACCTTGGACGAATAGATTAATAAAAGTCTGAAAGGATATTACTCATGTCAACGAGCAGATACGTAATGTCTATACGAAGAGCTCATGATATCCTGCGAGACACAAATCTACTTAAGTGAAACCTACCAATTCTCATCATTGCATTCATTAGATCTTGCCCTTTAGAAATGCCTAATGGAATATTCTCTAATCTCCTCATGAGAGGTTTAAGCTAAGAGATGTTTGACCTCTATTGATTTTCAAATTTCTTAAGATAAAAGGAAAAAAAATCCTTGCCGTGACTGCAAGCAATCTCTACAAGAAAAATGCAAACTGTTCATAATGCACATGATATATGTCTCCTTAATGTCAAGTGAAGAAAATTTACCCGTTCTCTTAGCGTGCCAGTGATGGAAACTATTATCATTATATTGTACAAACGGCCAGACTATGCGATAAATTCTGGGCAGAGAAACCTTTAACATACAGTACAACAAAGAATGAAAATGGTAAGATACGTACACAAGTGCTGGATGATAATAAGCAGTTAAAAAATTCTTTTTTCCTTTTGCTTGCCTTAGCTGGGGCAATTGAAGTTCTTTGCGTCTTTTATTCTGCATTGACATAAATCCATTGAATAATCGGAAGTCTTACGTTGAAAAGTAATCTAGACGACTGAAAATTTGCTCTTTTGAACACTGGTTGACTCCGTTGGTACGAGAACTGATTCCACATCCATCCATTCCCTACACCAGACACCGTAGCTTTGACCAACCGAGGGCCAATCCTACATGTACACATACAGACATTTTTTGAGCACAACGACTGAGCCGCAGTGGATGAAGGTGAGTAATGGAGGCAATCTGCGTTTTTATTGAGTACGAGTCCTTATTTTTTTCGATTTTTCAAAGAAACAGGCGTTTATCTTTTTTAATGACGCTATGTCTTACATCATATCATGGGTTATAACCATGATGACAAAATTGCTTTTTGTGTGTGTGTGGACGCTCGACCTTGGATATGGCCTTGTGCTCCAGTGCTGTACCTAACACCAATAGCCTCTGGACATACTCCAATATTTGGCGATTGCCTTGCTCAGACATATGAAAAGAAATGGCCTCTCGACGTACTGCAACACTTGCTGATTACCTTGCTCAGACATACGAAAAGAAATGTTTTATACAGCCATCGATACATTTCTCTCTGAGCAGCGTATGAATAACAGCACCTATACAACCAAGGTATAACTAGCTGATATCGGACTGGAGATCATACAAGTGTACTTTCAACAATCTATAAAGTCAACTTGTAGCAAATTTTCCCACCTCCGGTATACCACTGAATGAAGAGTGCAAAATGTAGTTAGGCAATGATGGTGAATCATATGACTGAAAATAGATAATACGTGAGTGCCTAGGTTGATGGCAATACGGAAACTAAAACCAGCTATCAATAGTATTTAGGGTTACCCAATGTAGAGGCCAAGTGGTCAGAAATGAGAAGACAGTGAGGTTGAGGATCCCAGGAGAAGATTAACACTGCGTGCTTCCTTCCTATACCCGAGTCTTATTTCACTTAAACTGGTTCATCACTCGTTATGGATCTTAACAATTAAGACGAACGGAATTTTTTTTTTTCTCCCCGAAACTGTAGTGATGCTCAGTATGCTTGGTGAAGTACGACGTACTTGTTTACAGAATCACCTTACGAACCACATAACATTTTCTATACAGTCTTTGAAATATCCTGGCTTGTGGTCGCCTGCTTCTCAATACACGATAGCTCCGCAGCTATACAAGATAATGCCTAGCAGCATCATACTTTGCCCCATGAATTCGCAAAACATTTGTAAGACAGAGCGGCAGAGGTAAGGACATTTGCACAGGCCTTCGACTGCCACCTCACTGAAGTATGAAGATGTGTTCAAGATCACGGGAGTGAGATACAACCTCCTCACACAACGATCCCATTACAATTGTACCTTTACAGGATCGAACCCTGAAAATTCAGGAGGGTCTCAGTGGACGAGGTTTATCCATACAAACAGAAAATTTGAACATTTTGGTCTGACCATTTAAATGGAAATATCAAGAAAAGTTAGGCAACAAAAATCTGGTAAATTAGTCATATTTGCTGTTGTGCAGACACAAGACGCAGGCTTTATTATAAACTTTCAGGCAAGAAAATGCTTCCGTCACTATGAATATGTTCAAAAGTAAGTAAAAACAAAGATCCTTTGCCTGAACACCCAAATGATCGTTAAGCAGCAAATCACATAAAGACAAAGACATGGTACACATACAGGCTTAAAAGACGGAGTAACACGAGTGTAAAACTTTCCTCCTGAAATACACAGCAATTAATCAAGGCTTACAAACGTATAAAGGTACACATTGAAACAATATCGCATCAAGCCACTCTTCGAGATTAGGCTACAACAATGGCAGTCAGTAATATTTCTCTATGACCCTCTAAATCAGAAAGGCAATTATATCTTTACAGCCCTGTACATGTTACCTTCCATCAACGTTGAAACGTAACACTTTTAATCTTTTTAATCTTTAGCAAGATTGTCTCACTTCTAACTTTAAGATAACTACTTTTTTTCTTATTTTTCTTTAGTTTTCAAGACCTTTCTTACTCAACTGTTTCTTCAAAAAGTTATTATATAAAGTTTTCTGCCACGAGATTTCGTGGAACACCGCATGCCACTCCTATATCAAAGGGTTCTTACCTTACGTGCAATGCAAGTACACCAACTTATATATTCCCCGAAAAAAGCAAAAGAAATTCTGATCCACAGTTTACATTCTGTTCATAATCCTAGAAGTTTCTTAGAAGTCAGATATCATTTTAGAAGCAAATGATTAATTTCAGCTATGTAGTTAATCGTTGAATATGCTTAATAAAATCCTAAATAAGGACTTAATATTCCCCAGTCACAACCAACTCAATAAGTAATGTTGAGAATGAATTTATTATCCTACATGTCAAACCAGTCAAACATTAGAAGAATGGCAACAGGTATGTCTTTCCACAGATGTGTCTTTCCATAGGGTACACACACACACACACGCACCGTTAACATCTCTCCGTATATATGCTTTACGTCGGAGTATTCATGGTGGTACAGAGTCTTGCCCATGTGACATTCAAATGACTGTCTGACTAGAATATGACTGAGGGACGCTGCTGAACGTGTGCCACGACCGGAAGGAAGCATACCATGACGAAAGGTTGGCTTGATAACACTTCTGAACCACAACACAGCACTAACAGAAGGAAGCTCTAGAGAATACCGAATGACAAGTAACGTATACCTTATGATGAAGAAATGAAAATCAAGTAATCTAAACATGTAGAAAATAAAAAAGAAATAACTCTCCATATCCCAGGACAATTCGAGGAGGCTGGCGGAGTGCGTTTAGGAATGCAGAAGACCAAGGCGTGGGAGGGAGTGAGGGCGAGAGAAGCCCAACATCGAGGAGGAGGTCAGTGAGGCTGTCTAATTTTGCAGTCCTGAAGATACAGGATTTATGTGGGTGTACCACGAGATCACGATGATGCTCCGTGCCTTGTGTTCCAGCTCCACTACACAGAACTGATAGGCAGCCACCTATATCACGCGAATTATACATATTAACAATAAAGCCACACTAAAATGGACGAGGAATTTATGTACAGAACGCAGATAGATATCTGAAGCAAAGAATATGATAATGAGAAGAGCAAATTGTGTGCAGAAAAAAAAATTGAAGGCAGATGGAATGTTTATGTGTGGGCGGACCTTCTTGGCGCCTCTATTAGGAGGAGAGAGGGAATTAAAATGACCTGTTCAACATCCCAGACGTGGTCTGTGTGTGTGTGTGTGTGTGTGTGTGTGTGTGTGTGGATGTGTCTGTGAAGTACATATGTGCAATTTCTGGGTTTTGAATGTATTCATGCTTAGCTCTCTTGGTTTGCGAATGTATGTGTGCACAAATGCATGCATGCATGCATTTATATATATATATATATATATATTAAACAACCATGGAGACATCACACACCCCTGCCGCAAACCTACATTCACTGAGAACCAATCACTTTCCTCTCTTCCTACACGTACACATGCCTTACATCCTCGATAAAAACTTTTCACTGCTTCCAACAACTTGCCTCCCACACCATATATTCTTAATACCTTCCACAGAGCATCTCTATCAACTCTATCATATGCCTTCTCCAGATCCATAAATGCTACATACAAATCCATTTGCTTTTCTAAGTATTTCTCACATACATTCTTCAAAGCAAACACCTGATCCACACATCCTCTACCACTTCTGAAACCGCACTGTTCTTCCCCAATCTGATGCTCTGAACATGCCTGGGGTTGTAAGGGAGGTAAATGCAAGAGTCCTGGAAAGAGGGGCAAGTATGAAGTCTGTTGGGGATGAGAGAGCTTGGGAAGTGAGTCAGTTGTTGTTCGCTGATGATACAGCGCTGGTGGCTGATTCATGTGAGAAACTGCAGAAGCTGGTGACTGAGTTTGGTAAAGTGTGTGGAAGAAGAAAGTTGAGAGTAAATGTGAATAAGAGCAAGGTTATTAGGTACAGTAGGGGTGAGGGTCAAGTCAATTGGGAGGTGAGTTTGAATGGAGAAAAACTGGAGGAAGTGAAGTGTTTTAGATATCTGGGAGTGGATCTGTCAGCGGATGGAACCATGGAAGAGGAAGTGGATCATAGGGTGGGGGAGGGGGCGAAAATTTTGGGAGCCTTGAAAAATGTGTGGAAGTCGAGGACATTATCTCGGAAAGCAAAAATGGGTATGTTTGAGGGAATAGTGGTTCCAACAATGTTGTATGGTTGCGAGGCGTGGGCTATGGATAGAGATGTGCGCAGGAGGATGGATGTGCTGGAAATGAGATGTTTGAGGACAATGTGTGGTGTGAGGTGGTTTGATCGAGTAAGTAACGTAAGGGTAAGAGAGATGTGTGGAAATAAAAAGAGCGTGGTTGAGAGAGCAGAAGAGGGTGTTTTGAAATGGTTTGGGCACATGGAGAGAATGAGTGAGGAGAGATTGACCAAGAGGATATATGTGTCGGAGGTGGAGGGAACGAGGAGAAGAGGGAGACCAAATTGGAGGTGGAAAGACGGAGTGAAAAAGATTTTGTGTGATCGGGGCCTGAACATGCAGGAGGGTGAAAGGAGGGCAAGAAATAGAGTGAATTGGAGTCATGTGGTATACAGGGGTTGACGTGCTGTCAGTGGATTGAAGCAAGGCATGTGAAGCGTCTGGGGTAAACCATGGAAAGCTGTGTAGGTATGTATATTTGCGTGTGTGGACGTGTGTATGTACATGTGTATGGGGGGGGGGGGTTGGGCCATTTCTTTCGTCTGTTTCCTTGCGCTACCTCGCAAACGCGGGAGACAGCGACAAAGTATAAAAAAAAAAAAAAAAAAAAAAATATATATATATATATATATATATATATATATATATATATGTTTATGTGCATTTACGGATGCATGTACATATGTATACATGTATTCATTTCATTCATCTATAATTAACCCACAATCAATTGCCACAAGAGATTCCTAGCGTTACCCAAAGCCTTAAAAAAAGGTTTCTTATAGCCCATGAATGCGCTACTTCGAGTGGCAAGGAAACGCAGAATCCTTTGGAGTGATAAGTTCTTGGACGAGACTGTGCTCATAACGACACAACCTCGCCGATGGTGACTTTCGACTCGCAGTGTGAATTCTTGCAAGTGGAACCAGGTAACGCTATGCTTTCAGGAATATCTGTGTATGTATATGTAACAGGAACGTTATATATATATATATATATATATATATATATATATATATATATATATATATATATACATAGCTTTTCTGGATTGTTTGTTGTAACTGCCACGTAAGTGTATCAGGATATACGTATATTAGGGCTGTCAGAGCACCTTTTCATACCTTTATTGAGCTTTGTTTGTATGCCAGTTAGGTGTACCAATACATTTCCATCACCTTGGATTTCTGACCATATTTTAACCATTTACTTGGGGGATAAATGCGTACTTGGTTGAGGCTGGTGTATATGTGTGTGTGTGTGTGTGTATGTGTGTGTGTGTGAAAAAGTAAGCGTTCCTGACCGTGACGCATTCACGGGCCGCCCAGGGTCGAGCGCACAGGTTCGAATCCTGGTTGCGGAAATAATTCCACAGTCAACTCAGCTGTTCAACCATTCCTGGGAGTTGGTTGATAACATGGACACCTGGCTCAGGCTAGGGTAAACATATGCATATATACAATAGTGTTAATGGATGGCCTTGATTAGGGCCTCAGTTGCCCGTGCTAAGTTAACATATGAAAAGATATCCACGCATCCTGGAGCTTATTACTCTCGGCCCACAAATCAACCTTCCCACTCAGACGTGGTACAGCCATTACCATCGTGTTCATCACTAACAGTCTTTAGGAGTCACTAATCTGACTTGTACAGTATTTACTCTTGATATGTCTCATGATCTCACGCCTCCCAACTCCTGGGTAACGGTTTGAGGAACATGAAGTTCCGATTGGACTCGGTTCTGAAGCTCCTGAGGACGAAAAGCACAAGAGTCCATCGTAACATAATCGCAGGATACGCGAACATATTCACTTTCGAAACAGTCCTAATTTGGAAGGCAAATGCGATTATCAACGGTGTCCAGCTTCACACGCTTAGGAAACTGGTTACTTGTCGAGCCGTAGCTAACACATCCTTTTCAGCAAAATGATACAGCTTGTAAATCTAGTCAACCTTGTATTACGTGTGGTATACTGGACTTAGGAAAAATCAGCTAGATAGAATTCCTTATTTTGTAATAGGGTGAAATTAACCGACCGTATTTTGTGATCTGATTCTAGTGCTTGTATACTTGTGATGGTCTTAGTCTGTATTTGCCTGTGTATATCTACGAGTGTGTGTGTGTGTGTGTGTGTGTGTGTGTGTGTGTGTGTGTTGGGGATGCAAGTCTGAATGTAGAAAACTTGGAGGAAGTGAAGTGTTTTAGATATATGGGAGTGGACATGTCAGCAGCGAATGGAACTATGCGAGCTGAGGTGAGCCATAGGGTGGATGAGGGGGCTATGGTCTTAGGAGCATTGGGAATGTATGGAAAGAAAGAATACTATCTGGGAGGGCGATGATGTGTGTGTTTAAAAGTACAGTAGTCTTGACGGCATTGTATGAATGGAAGACATGGGCTGTAGATATGAACATACGGAAGGTGATGAATGTGCTGAAAATGAAATGTCTGAGGGCAATACTCGGTGAGATGAAGGTTGATCGAGAGGAAAACAATTATAGGAGGAGAGAACGAGTAGTAATAAGAAGAGCATTGAGAGAACTGTAGAGGATATGCTGAAATGTTTTGGACATATGGAGAGAATGAGTAACGAGAGGTTGACAAAAGAGGATGCATGTTTCCGAAGTGGAAAAAACAGAGAAGAGGGATATCGAACTGAAGATGGAAAGATGAAGATGAATAAAGTTTTGAGTGTTTGGGACCTGAACAACAGTGAACATGCAGGAGGGTGAAAGGTATGCACGGGATAGAGTGAAATGAAGCGATGTGGTATAAAGGTGGTGCTGCGCTATCGGTAGACTGAAGCAGGGTATATGAAGCAGTTGGGGGACACGAAGGCAAGGTTAGTGGGGCCTGGTTGTGGATATGAGGCTGGATTTCAGTGAATTGTACATGACAGCTGAAGAATGCATATGAACGAATGAGGCATTTCCTTCGTTTGTTCCTGGCGCTACTTCGCTTACTCGGGAAACAAGGAACAAGTCTAGTATATGTAAATATTTGTGTGTGTATGTGTGTGTGTGTGTGTGTGTGTGTGTGTTTATATATTATAACCCTAGGATCAATTTCTATAAAAGAATCCTGTCATTACCCAGGTCCTTTCTAAAGGCATTTGCAAGCTAAGGATGGCTTAGCAACTACAAGCATGGTATGAATATGTGGAAAGAATAATGCAACAAAAATGGAGTGGCTTTAAAAAGACAAGTAGTAACAATCTTTTCACAACACCCCAAAATTTCAAGCGGAAATTAACTAAACAACTCCATGATTTTCACAATAAATGGGGTTGAGTCCTTCTTGTAGAGGTCTGTACGAGTTAGTATGGGTTTGATGCTTTCTTTTTTTGTATGCATGTTTCTAGTCACTTATTCATAATCAACTATTTGTTCCTTATAGGGAGGGAATCTTACTCTCATAGGGCTCCATCTCTTCAGGATTTTCTACAACCAACAACCTGAATGCTGTATGCTAAGTATATCAACCCTATCTAGAGTCATCGTATCCTGATGTCCAACACTCTTATATCATAAAAGTACCTCTTCACATCTTTTTGATATATTTCTTGCTCAATCTTATGGTAAGTCTTCTGTTCTTATCTAACATCCCTCGAGACCTGCTCACCGTCTATGTCATCAATTATAATTGTCATTATCATCAGATCACCCCATCCTCTTCCCTCCTGCAAGGTGGACAACTTTAATGTCCCTATCTTCTCCTGTAACACAGTTATCTTATCTCTCTCTCTCGGACCTTCTCTATCAAATTCATATGCTTTCTCAGCTGAGGTGACCAAACATGAGAAGTAGATTGTACTTTCGACCTTGTGTAAGATTTGAACAGCTTGCGGAATATTTTTCTTATCCCTGATCTTGAATGCATTTGTAATGGATGCTAGCAGACAGCTGCTCTCTTGACGATTCTCCTGTGGTGGTACTCTGTCGATAAGTGTGGGATCATGTCGAGTTCTAAATCTTTCTCACACAAAGATTCTTGCAGCTTATTGCCTGCTAGATGATATAATCATATTGACGCCTTCTCTCCCAAGTGTGTGTGTGTGTGTGTGTGTGTGTGTGTGTGTGTGTGTGTGTGTGTGTGGCACATCCGTGTACATATGAATATATGTTGCCTACAATGTTGAATTCTAGGGATGAAAATGAATCCAATTTGCTCAGTCAAATGTCACGGAAAGAATACTGAGGAGTATGATGCTGGCCTCCATGAAAAGCTAAGAAGTGGTTGAAGGGCGTAAGCAAGTTGCCAAGTTTGTTAAAGAACGGAACACATTCATGAAGATTTTTAAAACCAAATCTCGATCACCAGATCTATTTCTCGTTTTCGTCCTTCCTCATTTATTCTGTTCCTCTTCTTAATCTTTCTTATTCTCGTTTGTTCCCATTTTCAATCTCCTCCTCTTCTCTTTCAGTAATTCATCTATTTAGCTGACTTACTAGTTACCAAATTTTCTTCGTCTTTCCATTTTCAGGTATTCCCTAATGTTTTGTCAGCTTTCTATGCTTGACCCTTCTATCAATATTTTCCTTTACTTTGTCATGAAAATGAAAACAAAATGGAAAATACACATTCTTTTCCTGTTTCTTATTTCTTACATTAGATATATGAATACCCTAATCAAGATCATTTAACTATATATATATATATATATATATATATATATATATATATATATATATATATATTGTAGGTTAGGTACCCAATTTATCGAATAACCTCTGGGGAAGGATGAACATCTGGGTTGACTGTAGACAAATTGCCGCTACAAGGATTCGAAAATATGGGCCTGGACGGCCGGCGAATGCGTTATTCTGCAACGCGAAACATTAGAATACGGAGGTCCATATACCTCATTACTCCTACCGCTCCGCTTCCAACCCTCTTTCTGCCCCATTCTATCTTACTCCTCTCTAGTTTGTTTTACCTTCCCACCCCGTTTCAACCCTCATCCACCTCACCCACTCATCCTAATCCTACTCTAACCTTCTCATCTTTCCAACCCACTCAAATACTCGTCCATCTCAGTCTCCCATCCACATCCCACCCTCGTCCACTCACCTTCCCATCCCACTCCCACCCACCTCCTTGTACCCACCGAGCATACACCCACTTCATCCCTTGTTCCACTCTCATCCTGCTATAGCTTCAACGATACCCGACCTTGCTCCTCCTCCTCCTCCAGGCGTTCTGGCCAGTGAGTCACACCTCCAACTCGCGCTTCTTGCTCCTCTTCACATTATTTTTCAGCAGGTTTCACCCTCCTTCCTCTAAACACTAGTCCAGGCAGATCAACCCATCTTGTCATCCTCTAAACATTCGTCATGAAAGGTCACACTATCTCGACTTCCTGTTAACACCCGCCCTGATGCATGACGTTTCCTAACTCGTCCCATTCCACACATTCTTCCCGGTATGCAACAGCCTCCTCCCACCTTCCCCTCCCTCCTTCCCTCAGTGCACATCCGTCTCAGCAATTGCTGACACTTTAGAAGAAATATTCCCTGTAGGTTATACTCTTCACCCCTTTTTCCCTTCAGTCATGATATGCGAAAACTGTCCAACTCTACCAACGGTAAACAGCTTATCTATGATAAAGACTGTTATACAACTCGATCAGCGTGGCCCGGTTCCCTGACCTTTTGTGTGTTGTGTGTATCCTCTTGTGTGCCACCGCCCACAAGATGGGTGGGAGCGTACAGTGAAATTGCCAGTTTTTGTGACCAAAATCAAATCCCTCCTTGCCCCTTCACCCTCTGGTCTCCGAGGGCCACAAGCTAATCCCCGCACTCCCTCCAAACACTGGTCCTGGCAGGTCACAACTACGTAGGAAAATTTACGTCACAGTCAGCTAGTGTAGCCACACCAACCTCCCTCACCTTCGCTCACAAGGGTATCATTAACTTAGAGAGCCTCTGCCAGCACAATACTTACGTCGAGCACGTCCGTCTGAACGGTGCCTTCTACATCCCCGACTCTAGACAACATTGTAGCACCTCACACTGTGCCCTGGTGAGATTAGGATGAAATGTGTGTAGTTCACCACACATCTAGGGTACGTTCACTTTGAAG
Organism: Panulirus ornatus; assembly: GCF_036320965.1. Lineage (NCBI taxonomy): Eukaryota > Metazoa > Arthropoda > Malacostraca > Decapoda > Palinuridae > Panulirus > Panulirus ornatus. Next base: position 32,972,864 of record NC_092241.1, on the reverse strand, counting down.
TGGTTGCTGGAGATGTTTACGTCCATGTAGTTTGGCTGAGTTCCAGCGGTGACCATTCAATATTATCATTTTCTCAAGTGTTGGTCTCGGTGAATAATCAGTGCAAAACCGAGAATACGAAATTATAACTTATTAGTCCCTGATGAGGCATGATGTATTGCATCAGTCAAAAATGGGAAGAACTGCTCAGATGTGTGAGATTTCGTGATATCTCCACACAACAATGCCGACGAAGGATATATGTCAATGATCCTTCATATATAGTACCTCAGTATTTTACGTAAGGTCATACATCTCATCGTTTTATCAATAGCTCAAAACGATCGTCACTTGATGACATCTACGAATACCAACAAACGACTGTGGTGCTCGTCACCCTTTACCGGATGCCACACGGGAGATTGTAGAGTTGTATGACCGGGAAGCCCATGACCTCTCATGATTTGACACTCATATCGGTCTGTCTGGTCAGTTCTCTCTGTGTGTCTGTCTCTCTCTGTCTATCTGTCTTGGATGTTCATTTGGTTGCAGATGTTTGTCTATATTTGGCTAAATGCCTGGCTGGCTGAGTTGCTTGCCTGTCCGTCTCTGTCTCCCTGCCTGCTCTTGGTGCTTCTTTTGTTTGTTTCTGTCTGTGTGCCGACCAGCCTAGCTTTTCCCGCACGTCTGTCTCCATGCTTTCATGCCCTTTCGATTCTGTCTACCTGTATGCGTGTCTAACTGTTTCTGTCTGTCTGCATGTCTGACCGATGCTCTCTGTCTACACCACCAGTCTACCTGGACGTTTTTGTCTGCTTGTTTGTCTGCCTCTTGGGCTGATTGGCCATTATTGTTTTTTGCTGTTTGTCCGTCTGTCGGCCTGTCTACCAGCTTGCTTGCCTGAATAGTCGAGTCTGTTTATCTGCATATCATCCTCTCTCTCTCTCTCTCTCTCTCTCTCTCTCTCTCTCTCTCTCTCTCTCTCTCTCTGTTCTCAAAAGAAGTTAAAATTCAGTAAATGAATTCATATCAATCTATTTTTTTCTCGTTTCACTCGTGTCACTGGAAATGAAGGTATGTTGGGTTAACAGAGAATCTTTTTTAAAGTCATATCATTCCATGAAAATGATAAAATTGCTCTTTTTTTTTTTTTTTACATCATGAATTCTCAAGTCAGATCTGAAGTCCTGTCGTAGGCTTAACTGATCTTTAAGTCTACTGGTGCGAGGAATTAGAAGCCCTGTAGCCAGTGGTGGCGGCAGAGCAGGGCTGCTGTCATGGTCCCAAATGAGGTGAAGCAACTGATTTTGATCAGGGGATGACTCTTACTAGGGACCAGGAAGAGAGGAGGGGATGTTTACGTGACTTTCATGATTAAGTTACCGTTGTATTTCGGGGGAAAAAAAGATGGTTAAACAGATAGGTGAAGCAATGGAATGACAGAGAACGGGAAGGATAGAAAGACAGAGAATGGAGGAGGGGATGGTGGTTGGCAGAGAGATAGTGTGATGAAGAAGGGATGTTGCAGTGTTGAGGAGTGATAGGTGATGGACGCTAGATGGCACGGTAGGTGATGGCATGAAATGTAAATAATCAAAGATCAGGCTCTAGCGGAGGGGACTGAAGGGAGTTAAGTACATGTTTGGCAATGGGAGAGAGAGTACGATGCAATGGGAGAGACAATATGTTGGTGAAGGAATAGTGACTGCTGGAAGAGAAGCGGAAGGTAAGTGTCTGTCTCTCATTTGACAGAGATTAAGACAATCAGCTTTTAGAATCTTAAGTGCTTATTTGAAAGTTGAACGTTGTACTGGATATGTAAAGCGACGTATTTTCCATCGTACACATCTCGTCTACTTTTACACAATTTGTTTCATGCATACATCATACCTAAACACCCATAGTCCTAACAATGCACAACAAAATAGAAACTCGCTCTCGATGACTGAAAAAAGCGAAGAGTGAAACCTCTTACCACTACTTACTGCAAGATTTTTCCAGAGACAAGTGCTGGAGCGTAGTACTGCTGAACCCCAGGAAAATCTAGTGTGATGCATAACGAGTCGTGCGAGTTGTGTGTGGTTAAGTGCTATGTAAGACGGTGGAGAGACTGAATGTTTGTCGACTGAACACCAGCAGCCCACGTGTGGGTGAGGCAGAGAGAAAACACGGTAACGTAGGCTAAAGTAATTGCATTTGACATCCATTGTATCGCTGGTTGAATGTGCAAATATTAACAACCCTCCCGGTTCCCAGGCGGATTGTATAAGTAATATCTACGTGATCGGTAGCTTCCTACAACCAGTTACCCAGAGAGAAGACACATACCAACCAAAATTTTGCTAAATGGCAGTTCTGGCGCGTAGCGCTTACCGCAGAGAAGTATAGAGAAGAAAGAGTCGTGTGAATTACACCTCCAGAGTTTTATACATGGAGAGACTGCATTTGTGGGCTGAAAGCCAGCAGCTCACGCGTGGATGAAACAAAGAGAAGATAACTATGTAGGCCTAAGGAACGACACTTGACCACAACTGAAGTGCCGGCTCACTGAGCTGCCGCCGCTGACCTTTCCGATACACATGTGTTGGTGAGGCAGGGAGAAAAGACAGTACCCTGGACCAAGGAGGAGATCATGACAGTCACTTTAGTGCTGGCACACTGTGTCACCGTCGCAAATCCTGATGATGCCCAAGCGATAGCACCATCCTTGATTGATGGCTGCCTACCACATATTACTGAGAGAGAGAGAGAGAGAGAGAGAGAGAGAGAGAGAGAGAGAGAGAGATAGAGAGAGAGAGAGAGAGAGAGAGAGAGAGAGAGAGAGAGAGAGAGAGAGAGAGAGAGAGAGAGAGAGAGAACAAGAGAAAATGTTTTTGGGACCGCTGCTGTACTTGATATGCACAGACAAGATATCAGAACCACATCATACTTTAACACGTTTGCATATGTCAGTGACCTTCTGAAAGCAGAGAATTGTACAAAAAGAGGAAACGGCAGACAGTGAAGGTGGAAAATGGTCGCCGAGTTACAGGGGAAGGATAACAGCCATAGACTTGCCTACATTATATGGGAGAGGATCTTGGAGAATCATGTTTACAGTTTTCAAGAACCTCTCTGACTTTATAGATGTTGATACTGAACTATGCGAGAGAAGAGTTAGAGAAGAGAGAGAAGGATACTTTGATAGCTTTAGAGCAGTGGATGAATGGAACAGGATAAGTGAAGAAGCAGTAGATACGATATGCATTAAAAAAAATCGTATCATTACATGCTAAAAAGAAACATTGAGAGATGGGGGTCCCTCCAAGCGAAAACCTCCCTCCCTATATAACCAAGAAGGTAAGTATGAACAGGTAATACACACATCCACACACTCACACTTCAAGAATATGATTTCACTCGGCTGACGTCCACACATACAGACTTTATCTGCCTGCTTGCTCACGGTGTCTACATATCTGCCGACCCTGTCTACACAATTATCTACATGCCAGCTCCCCACTCCTGGCCGCATCAATTACCAGACAATTAAATCATCATGGAGATCGCATTAATCGTCCTCTTCTCTCGTTGCACTGTATGATACTCGCCTCCACTAACTGATTGACTGTCGTAATGACTCGTAATGACAGGCTTGGCCCATTAAATTCTGAGCTGCTGGTTCTGAAGTAGAATAACAGTGTAATTAAATGGCCAGCCAGATATAATATACACCAACAAGACGCTAATCAGGGATAAATATGAGGAAGATGCCCATTATCCTTGCAGGCCCAAGCTTTGCTCATTTGTTTAATGGAACTTCTTGATGACATGCCATTTGCGATGGTTGGTGGATGAGGGACGGGTTGACCGTGTCTGCATCCTAAAAGGGGTGTAGAGATGAGACCTCTTTACCACTCTCAGTCCTGTGTGTGCGGTTCAGAAGTCTGTCTGTTTGGTTTCCTGTATTCTGTTATGATAATCCGTTCCTCCACATGACATTCAACAAAGAGAAATCTTTCTAGTGCTACAACTTCATGTTCTGTTGTATTAGCATCTCGTGCATACATAAAAACTTCTATATATACACATATTATGCTCATAAAGAAAGTCTGGGGTCCGTTGTCATTTCATGTAACATCAATGTTACTCAACGTTTACACAGAAATGAATGTGTGTGTATGTTTGTACTCCATATTTGTGCCTGTAGAGAATGTCTGTGCACAAGATAGAAGACGTTAAAGATTAAGTATCAATGGACTCAAAAGGAGGCGTCCTTAATGCAAGCATGCTTGTAGGGAAAATCTCTGAACCTTAGAGAAAAACAGAGTACAGTTGATTCCTCCATACTACAAACACAAGGGATAGTTCCGTACACATATCAGATATATAGAAATTACATGAAAGAGCTTTAACTCACCGAAGAGACACTCAGGAAAATATCATACACTAAAACACACGCGACAGAATTCTTGAAAGTCGCAGAAGACTTAAACAATATCTGTGAGGCTTCAACACACGAAGCTCTCATGCTTCCTGTATTTACCTAAGGAAGCTCTTAGTCATGTAGCTCTGTCATACACTCGAGGAAGGTTTAAGACTCCCTACCTGGAGTACAAGGTAAATGTTAGACATCCTAAATCGCTGCAAAGAAACCCAGGGAAACCTTGTATATGAATATAAAAATCTTGAAACTCCAGGTATATGTAGGCACACTGGCACTTTGTGTTGAAATTAAAGATACGGCGTTGTTACTCAGCATAGATATATATACAAAGGTGCGAGGTAACATATGTACCTTGAGGAAGAATCTGACGCTGCACATAATCAGACAAGATAACAAAGGAGTACAAAGGTTTTCGAACAGCAACATGCAGGTGGGTCCTTTCGAGAATATTTTCGGTAGTGGAAAATATCAGAGACTCACTGATTAGTGTGGTAAGAGCACAAAGGCAAACGTATAATCCAAAGAATAAAGCCCTCAAACTATTTATGTGCAAATGGAGGTGCAAACAAATGCTAGTCGTGGACTTCGAGCGGAATATTTGTCAAGTCTATTATTGAAGGTATCTGTAATACAACTTTCAGACACTCGGGTTGGTATATCATTGCACATGTTAAGAGTCCTATTGAAGAAAAAATACTCCACCCCATTCGAGATACAACGTTAGCCTACGAGTTTATACACATCACAACGATTAGAATAAGATGAATCAAGCCTCAAGTAGTTTGTTACATCGAGATTAGCGAAGCCCGTCATAACTTCTCTTAATCTTCTCTTTTCTAATCTACATCTAAGTTGTTTAGTCGGCTTTCAAAGGATCTGTTTCTCGGTCAAGGAGTTATCGTGATAACTCGACCTTCTTCATTCTGTCTATGTCTTTATTCCAGTAGGGCGACCAAAACTGAACACATTGTTCAGGATGGGGACGCACCAACGAAGAGTGACGATGATTCCCAAGTCTTGAATTTCGAAAGCCCTGCCTATGAAACAAAGATGTTTGTTCGCCCTTAATACTGCTTCTCTGTACTGCTTCTTGGCTTTAGGTCACCTAAGATTACTACGCCAAAGATTTTTCTCCTGATTTACCATTTGGAACTAAGAGAATTCATAGAGAAGTCTGCCTTGTCGTTTTCACACCGATATGTAAAACTTACACTTACCGGTATGAAAATGCATTTGGCAGCTATAAGACCAATCCATCACTTTGTCTATGTCAGTCCGATGCTGCCGACATTCAGTTTCAGTCGTAGATCTATTGCCTAGCTTAGAATTATCTGCGAATTTCGATACCTTACAATGCTGCCTATTACCAGTATCATTAATAAACATGAGAGAGAGAACATATCCCAAGACAACTCCTTGTGGCACTCCACTTGTTACGTCTAATCATTCTGAGGCTTGACCATTAATCACAAGTCTCTGTTTAAGGCCAGTTAACCAATATCCTAACCATCGAAGTATAACCTCATCTATACCATGCTACTTATCTTCTGCTCGTACCCTTGATATGATATTTAACTAATACTTTATGAAATTCTTAATAGATGACATCAGTTGCTTTCATTTCATCAGACACGTTGATCATATGAAACCTATCAAGCACACCCACAACCAAACATATGATACGCCAATTGGAATGATCTGCATGTTGCTCAAATTGAACTATGTGGCATACGAGGATGTTAAAAGAATATCGATTAAACAAAACCTAAAGAAGAGATACAATCATAGAAACTACACGAACCTCAGCAACTTCTATGGTAACAAGAATGAGAAATGGAGTTCAGGACTCAGGTCCCAGGACATCGTGGTGAAAGCTTCTGTGAAACTGATATAGGAGTAGAAATGCATGTACTTCTTGCTTCTGATACTGAGGGAAGGTTAAGGTTTCATAAGAAGTGTCAAAAAACGAAGGGGCTTCAAGATGTACAGCACTGCAGCCAGCCAGCACTTGGAAGGGATAAGAGAGCAAGGAATGAGAACATAAGCATGAGAAAGAGAAAAAAGAAACTTGAAAATGATATTCTAGATAAAGTTAGAGAAAACCCAAAACGTTTCCACAAATTCATCAGGAATAAATTTTCAGCTAAAAAACAGTTAACCAGACTATGGAGCTCAGAGGGAAGAATTGTATGATATATGGATATAGGAGGAAGTGAATAACAAGTTCAAATTTTTTTCCCCATTTGAGGACACTATATCCCACACTAGTGAAATTGAAGAGAAAGTTTTAGAAACATTGACATATCTAAGAAAAGGTTAAGAGAATTATGAATGATGGTTTTGAGCCATACAAGGCTCATGGTCCTAAAGAAATTTCATCATATGTGTTGAACATGTGTGGAAACACGCTTGACGAACCTCCTGAAATGTACTGATCAGAGTGTCTCTGGTGAAAGACTAAGTGCCAGATGAAGTGGAAAAGGGAACAGTTATACCAACCTATAAGAAACGGAACAGGGAAGAAGTACTGACCCACATACCAGACTCCCTGACGAGTGTGGTCTTTAATGTTCTACAACAGACTAGATAGAAAGGAAATGGATACTTTATACGTTGAAGAAATTACCTAAGTGAGAGACAGCACGGTTTTAGGTTGAAAGGTTATGTGAAACGAATCCCTTAGATTTCTAAGGTAATAGGGGAGGTCGTGTGGCTTGCCTGTATGTAGACTACCAGAAAGCACTTGAAACTATGCCACATCGGAGGGTGAGTGAGCTGGATCACCAGGCAATAATAACAGAAAGACTTCTTCAGTGAAGAGACTATCTCAGTGCAAGGGAACAAAGAATCCGTCAGGGGAACTATTTCAAGAGAGTGTAAGATCAAAAGCGGAGTGCTATAGGGTTCTCTTTTGGAATCATTGCTTTTCTTAATCCACGTAAATGACTTGCCAGAAGGTACGGACTTCTACCTAAGCATGTTTGATGATGATGATGATGTAAGGCTGTGAGGAAATTAATGGAAAAGAAAAACGGGACACAGAATCACGGAACGTGGTATAAGGCCTTTGGTGTCATTTTCCCAGTCCGGACCTGTGTAAAATTCACTTCGAAATAGTATAAAATCAAGGTTTAGAATTGAATAATCACTTGCAGAGCTTATCATTAACAATTTTTTAATAATATTAGATAACACAAGATTTTTTTATTTCATGCTTATATCATTCGTTTTCCTTGCTACTCAGTTAAAGAGTTGAAGGGATCGTGTCAAACCTGTTCTTTGTATTATATTCTACAAAAGCTTAAAAGCGAAGAAAAAAAGATTGCGATTCATTTACTGTAAAAACACGTGACTAAATACACTTGTCACACACAACTTTGTGTCAGAGAGAACTTTACTTCTTGTTGTCATCCACAACTCTCACTTGGGACTACCAAAAAGAGAGATCACCCTATTCACATCATCCAGGTGTTTCCCGATGTGTCTATGATGTGTGAGTGGAGAGTGGGTGGAGGCTTGAGGCGAGATGATAAATGTGAAGCTAACAGTAAGGGGCTGTTAACGGATATGAAATAAATAAGGGTGGGTATGAGGCCATCGGTGAGAGAGCTGCTGCTGCCGGAGGTGAACAGCTGAGTGACTGGGTTGAGGCCACAAATGTGGGAGCCACAGCTGAAGGTAAAATGCGGATTGATGGGTGTGAACCCGTTAGAGTCGGAGCTGCTACATATGGTGAGCGGCTTTAATGGGCTGCTTCTGTAAGATGATGGAAAGATGGTCGTGAGGGCCCAAATGAGGGACTGCCGGTAATGGCTAATGCTATCCTGTCCTGATTTATCGCTTAGATGGATGATGAAGACAACAATCAGTTGAAGCCAAGCATGTAAAACCAGGAAATGGATAAAAGTCGTCCTTAGCAAGACAGGTGGCGAATGAAAATCTTTTTCTGTTCCACCTAAAGAATAAGAGGAGAGACGAGGGAATAAAGAGTTAGATTGATGATGTAGTACTGTTACGAGTCAACTGATAAAGACAGAATATAATGAAGTATATGTGATCTCTCGGCAATAAACGACATCGCACCTTATCGAACCCTGAGCAAAACACGAGGTAATCAGATCAGACCCCCATCAATTAATCAGTGAAACGGACCACGATTCGCTGTCATTAATACTTTTTCTGTTTCATGACTACTGAAATTCAGTCGATCATCACAGTCGCTGCAGACTGTATCAACTAATTCAATCATTATCTTTTACTTAACTCCTCGCAGGTGCGGACGAACCTCATCTCGTTGCTTATCGTTTGCGTGTCTGTTGTTCTGCAGGTGTCAGGAATTTCTCGGTGGACGCCTGCAGCTACCCAAGGAAGCTAGCTATAGCACGCACCCACCCCTCCTGATGCTCCTCTAGATGTGTGTGTTTCTAATGCTGTTGTTCATGCTTTGCTGCAGCTTCTCCGCTCCTGGTATGCTAGCAAATGATGCCCCTTGCGATTTTACTTCTACAGTTACTTTTACTAGAAGTATCAGTCGTAGATTTACCTCTGTTGTTGCCGAGTCTTAGAACGATGTAGCTACGTATGGTGCGACTTGCTGCTGATGCATTGGTTAGTTTTTCGGTTGATAATTATTTTGGCATCTGCTATTGTCATCTTTTCTGTTGTTTTTCCCTGTTATCTTTACTCCTGCTACCACTATATTACTATTGCTACTACCACTACTACTATCACTACTACCACTTTAGTACCATTACCACAACCACTACTACCATTACTAACACAATTTTTTGCTCAGAACAGCTCAGTCAAGCTCCTGCCAAATCCTTATCAGTGCAGTATTATTACTTCCTCGTCAGTATGAATAGGACACGAGCGCCAATATTTCGTGGAGTACAGCTGACCATACATGGTTCTAGTGTGTCAAGAGAAATAACATCTGCCCAACGGAAAGTTGCCGGGAAGACCTGGTGTTTGAGGTCTGGTTTCGACACCAGGGTCACAGGGGGCTCAGGTCAAAGAGCATTATATAAGGAGTCGGGCCTGACCCAGCGGGGTGTTTATGCCCCGCCAGTACAAGGGTTTTTATGGCGGATGCGAGAGAGGTGTGGGGGCGAGGTCATGTCAGAAGATGTAAGTTTATAGTGTGGGAGGCTACCATACAATGTGGCCTGCTGAGTTTGCAGTGATTACCATGGTCTCGGAGATTGTGTTTTTTTTCTAGGGAATACAACGGTGATGGTCATTAAAGTAGTGATAAGATGATCAAGGAAATTCGTTTTTCAAAAGCAGGCCATCACGAAAGAAAACGATGCATCGTATACTCTTTTAAACATTTCTGGTGGTAAGGATAGTGAGAAGCACATCCTAAGGCATTACAAGAAATGCTGATAGTTATCATAAAAGATAACTACAAGCCAACTGTACTAGAGACTCGTAAGATCTTGAACCAGCTCAAAAAAAAAAAAATCTAATATTATAGATCGGTTTTACACCACTGTTGTTACTGGATGGCGATGCCTACTGGAATATTTACCTGACAGTTATACAAAAATATGGATGTTTCTCTGTCTTACGTTTTCATCAACTCATAAGCTGGCCTTGAGACTTATGAGTCGATATATTACCATTAACAACAGCTTGGCCTATTACCCTTTGCCTTATAGTGAATGGTACCAGTGAGGAGAAAGGGGTCATTTGAGAAAGTCTCTCACTTTGTAATTCTTCTCAGTTGTTTTATATTGTGATCAAGACAGAGTCTCTGATCTGCAGGAGAATACGATATTGATATCATGTAGCGTCTATACTGATCTTAACACTTTGTATAAGCTTGTTCTTCGGGTTGCATTGCTTCTATCCTTATGATAAAGGAGAGGGTGCAGCCGCTGTTCTCTATAAGACCTTATGTAAATGCTATCATCTTTGACTTGAAACAAATGTTTTTGATTGTATATATATATATATATATATATATATATATATATATATATATATATATATATATATATCCCTATGAGTCCACGGGGAAAATGAAACACGAAAAGTTCCCAAGTGCACTTTCGTGTAATAATCACATCATCAGGGGAGACACAGGAGAGAAATATAACTCAGTTGATATACATCGAAGAGAAGATGCTAGGATGCCAAAAACGGCGTCCTAGCTTCGTCTCTTCATTTTCCCCGTGGACTCATACGAATATCTTGATCACGCGCAAAATTGTGATCCTTTCCAATATATATATATATATATATATATATATATATATATATATATATATATATATATATATATTCTCAAAATATACACAATTTGTAAGAGTTTAGTTTATAATACGACTGCAATGAATATGGCAGAATGACCGAATTCTCATATCATTCTTTTTCGCATTAGAAGATGGCCGCATTCTTAAAATGTTTTAGTTTGCGGTGCTTTTCTTACGTCAAGATTTAGCTGGAATGCCTCTGTATCACATCCGCTATCTCGAGGTTGCTTTCAGCACAATATACATACCTGGTTCCCACATGATCTTGAACTGGATGAACTAACAACGATATTCTTTTCCACTGAATGACAATCTGAATGAGAAGCTGTATGAAAATGGTCACAATTTCCTGATAGGGTTTTACTCATTTCTCTCTTCATTTTCAATGTACACCTGTGCGAAATGACCACACTCACTATTGAGCTTCTGTGTACTAGACCATACAATCAGATTTCCCTTTGAAACTTACAGAGTTAGGACTGACGGCAAGAGTTCAAAGGAATTCCACGTAATAAGCAAACGTGTTACCACTCCCTTTTGATAAACCTTTCCTGAAGCTTTTACTCGTGTTGTTTGTGTAGTTGTTTCTCTGATTGTTCGCCCTCGCTATCGTTAGGCAGACACTTGATAATATTCTTATTTTCTTTTCTTTGGGATATTTGGAAGAGACTTCATCTCTCCTTTTAATTTACGATCTGGACGGATCTTTCGCAAAATCTCGTAAGATATTGACATTTTCTCTCCCCTTCGCTTGTAACGGTACAAACCCTGTTATAGATTGATGGCGAGATTGTCCACAGTTGTCCGACTGACCTCCAAGCTGTAGTGACGATGATGGATCCTTTAGCAGAGGTCCATAGACACCTGTCACTCTATATGTAGTTACTCAGACGATAAGCCATTGCACAAGCTGGGGTTCACCGAATATGATCAGCTTATTGTCAGACGTAGGCGGTGTGAAGAAAGCTGAAAGGGTGATAGTTAAAAACAATATACCACTCACATCCCTTGACCTACACGAGAATGCAGAGTGCTAACTCGCCTAGCGTGAAAGATAACTGGTTGTAAAATAATTTGAGCAAACAGGTAATACCTAGCAAGAGAGTTCCTGGTGGTGTGTTGCACCTTGTTGGGGCGTGAGAAAAATGAGTGACGGAGTCGAGACACGCACATTATAGCTGCCACTCACCTTCTCGCCCCGTGGCTGGATTATCAGGAGGTCGAGATGGGGCAGATTGGGATGGTGGGTGTTGAGGTGGGGTCAGGGCCCGGGGAGAGTTGATGATCAGGCGAGGTCAGGGTTGAAAGTGTCAGTGAAGGTATGGGATGGCCAAAGCTGTGGTTAACTACATCATCACAGGATGTACGGTGGAACCAGATGAAAATGACATCACGTAAATGGGTGTTGAAAGTATAGAGACGGAGCAGACTGGCATGGAACGAACGTATTATCACGTTGTATAGAAAATGACAAACGGACTGGTTACGCTGTGCATTTTCTTATTCTTTTTTCTTTTTTTTTCTCCTCTCTGATCCGCAGCGAGTATCATTTGAAGAAACGTGGACAGGTTTGGCCCGTTTTGATCGTAAATAGTTTCAACTGTGATAGACTTTAATATTTCTGATTTGACAGTGTATTACGTTTATTAATCCTTGCAATTTAATGTTCTGTATATGCTATGCGTACAAGTATCAAAGCAAGAAAAAAAACTCATGTTTAAGTAAAATATGAGAGATCAGTTATTCGAATGACACATTTGAACCAGATGAGCCAGAATGCATCTAAGACATTGCCTTAGAGGAAGATTTGATATCATGTGAACTGTGAACATCCCTTTGTTTGCCAAATTATGTACTACTGTGGAAACTACCATGGATGTGGATGTATAAGACAAGAATGTTGTGATTCTAGACATCCTAAAGTGTGCCAATATTTTCACACATAAAAAACTGATGCCGGTTGTTAAACATATATATACATCTTCCAGTAATGATGAAAATAGATGGCGAAAGTAGAGATATTGTAACCAAAAAATACCGCACCCATGCCCGCCACCTTTCATCCACAAACCCAGCTCGTCGCCTTCATCCATTCTCTCACCCGTCAACTCGCACCCCAACCATCTAAATAGCCTCTTTTTTTCTGAATTGGTTCGTAGCACTCATCAGCCAACGTACCTGATGCCACAACGGCCTGTAACATCATTCAGTGTGCTGGCTAGCACCCACTCACACGCGTACTTTACGTACCTGTTGTCGTCGAAAAGAATCCCATTATTAGTGCATAACGTCTTTATAAACAGAAACCCCAACACTGACGCATTATATTACTGCTATGAATAAGTTACACCCCATGATAACTACCCGGTCCTCTATCCTTTCACTACATGGAAATCGCCATCC
>NC_092241.1:32822296-32954796 GCF_036320965.1 Panulirus ornatus | reverse complement strand
TTCCTCCTTAGAAATTAAAAAAAATATTTTTTATTAAAAAAAAAAAAAAAAACATGGTGATTTCCACCTGATTTGACACCTTTAAGCGGCTTTACACACGCAGAGATCTTGGGATTATTAACATAATCACCTTCTCCGGATTTGTTATATCGGCAAATTTATGAATAATATATATATATAATATAGTGATATATTCATCATTCAATACGCAATTTTCGTATTAGCAATAAGTATAAGAAAAGATAGCCTTATGAGAAATATACATGGCACTAATATCATATATTCATTTTATGAAAAATAAAATAAAATAACAATATATTTCCACCCCTATCTTTTAATTCCCTTCGGATACGGCAGGGAATTCTCGCGAAGTATTTCCCTAGGTCCTAGAGGGATTAATAAGGTAATACTTTGGCTGAATCCTCACTCTCATTTTGATTTTCCAAAGGAACGAGAAAGGGGGCAGTAGATTCCTAAAGGACTCGGCCTCTGGTTTAACGCTACCTGCTATCCGAAATGGCTGAATATATTTGAAAAAAAAATAATAAAAAATACACAGGGAAGGATCCACCATCCATACGTCCAAATATAGCATTAATATATGACCTTATAATATACTTATACATTGCAAAACCTATAAAAAGTGGGGGAGTATCTTGTTTCATATAGGTAAAAACATGCAAATCTTCGAAACTCAGGATGTAGTTCTCGGAGGACATGAAACAGAATGGAAGTGGGAATTAGCTTTGTGATTATATTTAAACCTTACACTTTGTTAACTTTTAAAGAACAAATAATAATATGATATATTCTCTTTGCGGGTGAAAGATCAAGTCGAGTTCGCCCGAGTGTGAAGACTCGGAGCTTCCATGGGCAATTCAGTACGGAAACTTTGAAGTTTATTAAAATATAAAGTTTTATGCCCGTAGAAAATGGAATACGATTCATCATCCGTGCACAATCTTCTCTATACTCAATACAGCTTAAACTTTTTTCAGGTATTTGTGTAATATAAAGATTTTGAGTAGATTTTCCTTCGTAGTCTTCTTTTCTTTAATATATCATTCTTATCGACGTCATTTACCATCATTAAACTTGCCGAGTATGTGAATGATATCAACCAATACAAATTTCTGAGAAATATCAGCAGTGTACCCAGTGTACGACAAGATACGACATTTACACTGTAATATCTTCTAATTCTTATCTGTCCGTGGAGCACTTTCACACCCAGTAAGACAATTTTTTTTTTCGTATTGCTTTTAACCTGATCACTTGTGTATTTGATGGATTTGGACATACTTAACGGATGAAGTCGGATCTGATGGTCTTGGATATATGTAACATAACACTTCTGATGGATTTGTATATCCGGGCAAATTTGATCCGCGCAGATGTGATAGATGCAACAATCGAATCGAGGAAATTTTGATGAATATGTGCAATATATATATATATATATATATATATATATATATATATATATATATATATATATATATATATATATATATATATATATAATTATCCTTGGGGTAGGGGAGAGAGAATTCTTCCCACGTATTCCCTGGGTGTCGTAGAAGGCGACTTAAAGAGGAAGGAGCGGGGGGCTGGAAATCCTCCACTCTCATTTTTGATTTTCCAAAAGAAGGAACAGAGAAAGGGGCCAAGTGAGGTTTTCCCTCAAAGGCTCAGTCCTCTGTTTTTAACGCTACCTTGCTAATACGAGAAATGGCGAATAATATGAAAAAAAAAATATATACATATATATATATACACACACACACACACACAATTCATACTGGTCCTAGAGACAGTATAGCATAATAGTAGGCACCTTATAACTCATCCTTACCATTGCAACAACCGCCCGTAGAAAAAAGCTGAGGAGGAGTATCTTGTTTTACATATAGGATACAACAGCTGAGAAATTCTATCTGAAACTGCAGACTGGAAGCTCTGGGGAGGAACATGAAACATAGAATGAGATTGTGGGAATTAGCTTTGTGATTATAATATTAAGCGGTTAAGTTTCCCTCTTGTTGAGACTTTTTAAAGAAAAATAAACTATTTATGAAGTTGTTATCTTAAAGGTATGTTAGTCCTTACACTGACAATGTGGTGGTCGTTCATTTCTACTCCTATTCTGCCGTAACGAGTATTTCTCCCCCTTCGAAATGCAAAGAATTATATCAAGTCTTAGATGCATAGGCTTCATCATCAACGAAGAAATGAATTCAAAGAACATGTGAACATATTAGCAATCATGAGTATAAAAAAGATGGAATAATAATGTGAACGTTTTCTCCGAGGCCTAGAAATCTGACAGCAAACTTACCAAATGTGTAGATAAAGATACTAAGGTGAGCACCGTTATGTTTTGTGGTCACCGCCGAGAGAAGCCGAGAACTGCAAACTGGAGAGTATCCCAGATACATTTTACATATGAGAATGAGAACGAGGAAAACTTGAAGTACCACGAGAGACAGAAAGAGCAGCTATGCAATTTTGAGGGAATTATAGATAAAGTTACAGGATACTCAATACGTGGCAATAAACAGATGAACAAATAGTAAATCATCAAACTTTAAAAGAAAAGATATAAGGATTGAATCTACAGATAATTGGATATACACTTGAAAGAGATCGAAGAAATACACGCAAGCGCTTTGAGAGAAAAATGGAAAGCCTATTCACTGATCTGATCCAACGAGGCAAGAAATTGAGAAAGAGTAAACACCAACCCCATTAAACGAAAACTGGACACCAGGCTGAAAGAAGTAACAGGTCATGCAAGAACATGATGTCTTTTCGCAGTGCGTGGCGGCAAATGACAATTGCATTATGTGCAAAGCAAGAAACGTAGCGAGTGCTGCCTATTGCCTTCACATTATCCAAAATCTTGCCATTGCTTCTATGGTTAAGGAGAGTCTCTCTCTCTCTCTCTCTCTCTCTCTCTCTCTCTCTCTCTCTCTCTCTCTCTCTCTACCTATATAATCATCGATCGCAGTTTTGTTGTGTTCCGCAAACAACACATTGTATCCTGCAGTTAATCTAACTTGAAGCCCCTTGGTCTTTATATAATTCTAACATATTCTTTACCAAGAAGAATAAGAATACTTTCTATGGTCATCATCCTAATCTGCAGATGGTAACAATATGATAAACCCTTTGAAAGTCATTTTTCTGTCATGATGTAGTCACACGATTCTCGAGACATTACATTTGTTAACGAAGGATCATAATCTCTACATCACCCTAAATTAACCTGTTGCCCCACTACAGGCAAACTACAATACATAGAATCTGGCAATCGTTTACCTCGTCTTCTCCAGTGGGAAAATACTTTTACAAACGATTATAACATAATTCATGCTGAACACTGTTCGCATTTTGTATATGAATCCTGATTATGATACTCTCTCCTTTTGGAGAGAGTAGGAAAAAAAATATAAAGAATTACCGAATACAAGATGTAAAAACGAGCGTAAAACTTCAGTTTGTTCACGAAGTTTGCATTGCTCTCAAACATTTTGAGTTAATTTGCTTTGCTAGAAAAAGAGGGAATTTTATGGGAGTAAGAAAGCCTTTCGCGGAGAGTCCGCTTCCTTCTGAACATGGCAAATGACATCACACTGGCCAACAAACTCATTCTTATTCATGGGGGACACAAGACATGTCTCATGACTTTTAAACGGAGATAATACTGCAGACAGGTGCATTAGTGTGCCAGCAGCCAGCACCGCTGGAGTTAATTACAGAGATGATGCAAAGTCGTATATATACACACACGTTACTTCATGTAATCATCAGCCGCTATAAGTGAAAGTGAACCTAGAGAAGAAAAGGTAGTCCAAGAACCGGTCGACGAAAATGGTATTATTTGGTTCATAGCAGCAAGAACAAACAAATCTTGGCCATACGAGATAATGCTGGATTTTCCGTAATTAAGATCCATGAGGCAAATTACGATTAAGAGAAGGAAAGAGTCAACACCAGGAAAATTCATAGATGAATACTAAAAAGGTCTCTCTCTCTCAAAAAAAAAAAAAGAGGAATTAGTGGATCATCATGAATACAAGGAGGATCTGAATAGGTTTCCAGTGGTATCTTGACTACCTGCGGCCAGCCGGGGTTACTTCTTGTAGACATGGATGTTCCACCAACAGGAGGAGGTGTACAAGAAATATAGCTGGCATTAAGAATTTGCATAAGGTTATGTTCAATTTCTGTTGATTGCTCAGACTGTATGAGGGAAGCAGGCTTACAGGCATACACCGAGGGAAACGGAATCCTCGCCCTTTCTAAGACTTGTGAAGATCAGTCGATGTAGACCCCAGTTCCTCGAATCTAATCCTACAAGAGGTATATCTGTGTGCACCCGATCCATCCGTGAAGAAGGGTTGAAAATAACAGATGAATAACATATAGTGTACGTAGGTGGCGATTTATAACAGCGAACATTTTATCCCCGTTATCACTTGCTGCTTGGCTATCACCAATGATGCTAGATACTACATTTTGCCAAGTGAAATTAGTAAGCTATGAGGTCCGAGTCTCTGAAAACTTTCGAAAAACGATTTGGCACATTGCTAAAGCCGTTAGGGGTGAGCGCAAGATTAACAAGTATGCAATGGGAGTGGCAACAAACAACAGATATGATGTGAAACAAGCAGACTAAGGTAAGTTAGTGCTACTACGCGCTAGCCTTGCTTCATGGTAAAATCTCGTCCTGGTACTAATAGGTATGCAAATTCTTCTCGTCTGATAGGGTGATCAGAGGGGAGGAAGAAAAGGTGGGACATGGGGAGGGAGAGCTTTAGACGGAAGACAAGACTGAAGGGTGTACAGGTGTATGGTGTAACCTTTTTGATGCATGTGAGCGATATTCTGGTAGCGTGTTTTTGGTGCCTTATTTACGTACCCCCGGCAGACTGGGTGTGTGTATACACACAATCTCACTCTCTCCCTCCTAATTCTTGAAGCTTTATACTCTTAAAGCTACTGAAATAAGATGCAAGTAGCAGTTGAGATATATGTACAGTTGTGAGTACACCTACAGCAAGCACTGATAAATAAATGCATCTGTTGATTCGTTCGTAGCTTCTCAACGCCTATTCTTGTTGTTGCTGTTGTGATTTAACCTAAAACTCTTAAATGGTAATTATATTACCATCATGACAGAACAATTAGCCATGGTACCAACTCAGGGAGAGATAGGCCAGTTTACTGGCACATTACTATAGAGGGATTAAGAAATTTGCCTGCCACTGTTATCATCTGACTCCCTGTATATGTGTGCTTTACTGGCATGACTTACTGTTTTTAAAAAAAAAGTGGATATATCAGTTATCTTTTTTTTCATAGATTTCATGAAACTATTGGTAAAGGATACTGTACCTAGATCAATAAACTATTCACATTCCTTACCTCCAAAGTAAATCAGGATTATATGAGCAAGTCAGTCGGAAACGAGGATGTACAGTGGGATGGGACGTCGAGTGGAGGTGGTAGTGTGAGGCGAGGGACAGTAAAACTTATGGAGAACAAGTTAGAATATGGACGAAGAGCAAATAACCAGGAGACAGACGAGGTCATATAGAGAATGAGGGACAGTAATTGAGGAAGTTGCTAGCTAGGCTCAAGGAAATTATGTAGTAATTGAGAGGAGTGTGACAGTCTCCCTACCAAGGTCGTTAGGGAATGAAGACATCAGTCAATCCAAGTAGGGGTGAAAGGAACCCCTATTTTCTTCACTCATTCCACCCATATATTTCAAGCCAGTCTCATGAATTTTGCAAGAGGAATTACATTTTACGCCATTAACATCTCCCGTATGAGATCTTACAATACACACGACCTCATAACAAAGAAATAAAAAGTTCTTTTAAGAAATTAAGAAACTGAGATGAACCTAATATTCTGTCTATTATGAGTGAGAAACAAGACAAAAATTCGTTCCGCTATATGTACGTGTGAGTAAAGCAGATTCGAAGACCGTATCTAAACCATCAGACACGCATGTGGTGTTCATAAAGAGAAGTCCACGAACAGATACGTGAAAATTCTGTAATAGTAATCAGAACTTTGCGTCGCTGACTCTAAATTGTCCATCACTAGAAACACAAATGTTTTCTTAATATTCAAATCTCAGCGTACATATTTGTGTTTAATTATATGTAATTAATTTTTTTTTTGCTCCTACGAGACGCGAGCAATGCTCAAATTACCCCGCCTCTCAAATACAAATATTCGTTAGGTATTCTTCTGACAATATTCGCAATTTTTGCACACAATACGCATTCATTTAATGCATTCCAACTGTCAGTTATGCTTTTGCTAAAAAAAAAAAAAAAACATTTCCTTGCATACTTTTTCAGTTTCCTTTTTCGGTCTCCACCCAAGTTGTCTCGTTCTTTTCACCTTAGAACTGAAAAACACATTCTTATCCAGAGAGGTTAGTCATTTCAGAATCTTGGTCGTCGTAATAACACCTCACATTTTCCCTTTTTTGATCTTTTAAGGATTGGATTAGCATCACACTCAACCTATTTTCATAACAAAGACCCATCAGTTCAAACAACGACCTAGCTTCGCATCTGTGCGCGCTCTTCGACTTGCTTATATGCTTCTATAAGCAGATGATCCGTAAAGACATAACATTCAGATCTAAGTCTTATGTCTGTAGCATGTCTTCTGGTACATATCTCTAGTCATGAACATGAGTGTTGTTCTTACGCTTGCCAGTAATGCATTAGCTGCTCTTACATTCTGCCGTGTGTGTGTGTGTGTGTGCATCGTAGTTTTTTTTAATGCAAATTTGTAAATTACCTAACTGTACTGTACGGCGAAAGAGTTTTACATTCGTAAGACCCAATCTCTTGAGCTTTCTTTTTTAGACTACTGTGTGGTATTACCACTTATATCTTCCTATACTTTATTCAGTTCAACCACCAGTCTTGTAATGGAAAGAACCTCTTTGAATCTTTCTACTAGATTTCTTACTAGATCTGTTATTAATCTTATGTCAAGTCCTGTGGTTGTCCTATCCTTATATCTCTCTAAAAACTGCGCATATTCTGCGTCATCACTAGTTTACAATCTTAAAGACATGATCATGTTACCCATCACTCTTCTTCTATATATATGTGTGTGTGTGTGTGTGTGTGTGTGTGTGTGTGTGTGTAATTACTACGTGTATGTTATGGGGAGAGAGTTTTACATTCGTGTACCTCGTTTCTTAACCTTGTATACATGTAGCATGCTTTTACACCAGTGTGTACACACACACACACACACACACACACACACACACACACACACACACAACCTAGCCTAAGTTGGGTACCCATATACCGACCAGCCCATAAAGGGAAATGAAAACCTGGGTTTGGTGCGGACAGACTGCTGTACCCAGGACTCGAACCTATTCCAATATTCGAAATTGTTAGTACATTACTGGCCGGGAATTCTCCTCCAAATAGCTGAACGTCTGTTGATGGCAAACTAATGGAAACCATCATTGGGATAAGAACGTGCACCATTTAGAGGGTAATCACTTACTGAATGATTCTCTCTCTCTCTCTCTCTCTCTCTCTCTCTCTCTCTCTCTCTCTCTCTCTCTCTCTCTCTCTCTCTCTCTCTCTTCCCTTTTTACCACAGACCCCATCAGAAACTTCGCCGTGTTTAATTCATGAAATAATCATCATGTATTATGAAGATAAAGCAGATGACGTCATATGGACTCCCGTGGTGTAGTGGTTAGCGTTCCTGACCGTGACGCACTCACGAGCCGCCCAGGGTCGAGTGAATAGGTACGAATCCTGGTTACGGCACTCAGTCCACAGTCAACACAGATGTCCACCCAACCCTAGTGGTTGGTCGATAAGATGTGTACCTAGCTCAGGCTAGTGTGTGTACATATGCATATCTTTTTTTTTTTTCATACTATTCGCCATTTCCCGCATCAGCGAGATAGCGTTAAGAATAGAGGACTGAGCCTTTGAAGAAATATCCTCACTTGGCCCCCTTCTCTGTTCCTTCTTTTGGAAAATTAAAAACGAGAAGAGAAGATTTCCAGCCTCCCGCTCCCTCCCCTTTTAGTCGCCTTGTACGACACGCAGGGACTGCGTGGGAAGTGTTCTTTCTCCCCTATCCCTAGGGATAATATATATATATATATATATATATATATATATATATATATATATATATACTTAGATTTTCCAAAAGCATTCGATAAAATTCGACATCAAAGATTACTAACAAAAGTTAATTCATATATTATAGATGGAGTTGTACTTCGATGGTTAGAAAATTGGTTAATTGGCCGTAAACAACGAGTAGTGATTAATGGTCAAGCATCAGAATGATTAGACGTGGTGTGCCACAGGGATCAATCTTGGGACCGGTTCTCTTTCTCATATATATTAAAGATATTTATAATGGACTTCACCGCAAAATTTCTAAATTCGCAGATAGTACTAAGTCGTGAAATAAATCTACAACAGACACTCAGTGTCAGAAACTTCAGACTGACATAGACAAACGGATGGACTAGACTATCAGTGAAAAGTTTTACATATCGGTCGTGAAAATGAAAAGGCAAGCTACAATATGATTTCGGTTGAGAAACAAAATGCGAGTGAATAAAAGGACTTGGGTGTAATAATCTCTGGTGACCTAAAGCCTTCCCAGAAGTAAACAGAAGCAGTAAAAAGAGCGAGCAAAATTCTTAAATTCATGGGCAGGACTTTCGAATTTAAGTCTCGAGAAATTATCTTCAATCCAAAAGTTATTGGTGCATGCATGAGCAAGTATCTTGAATACTGTTCTTAGCTGAGGTTATCCTACCTGAGGAAAGACAGAAGGAATGGAAAGAGCAAAGAGGTGAGCTACCAGGATGATTTCCCAGCTGAGATACAAACCCTATGACATCCGATTAAATGAATTAAATCTATTCAGCTTAGAAAAGAGAAGGCTAAAGGGTGATCCAATTCAAGTTTTCAAAATCATTACAGGCTTCGATAATCTCGATCTGACGAGCTACTTAAGGATAGATTCGTCGTGAAAATCTTTACAAACTCTAGGCCAAAAGTATCACCTCGTACGAGGCGAAGTACTTTCTCTTCACCAGGATTGTTAACATACGGGATGATTTACCAGTCAAAGCAGCTGAAAGCTGTAACACATACGTTTGAATACAGAATTGATAAACAGATTGCTTCAAATCTTTAAATAATTTGCATGTCTTCTTACATCTACTGCATCAATCCTTGAGTTTCTCTTCTCTTCTACTATCACAAACAGCCTCGGTAGGACCCACTGGTCTGTTGCTGCTTGAATTCAAATGTGTTTAGTTTTAACCTATGCGGGCCCAACTCCTGGCGGGCTTATAGTGAATCGCTCGCGATTATATGGTGTGTGTGTGTGTGTGTGTGTGTGTGTGTGTGTGTGTGTGTGAGTGTGTGTGTGTGAGGATAGGGGAGAAAGAATACTTCCCACGTATTCCCTGCGTGTCGTAGAAGGCGACTAAAAGGGAAGGGAGCGGGGGGCTGGAAATCCTCCCCTCTCGTTTTTTTTCTCTTTCTTTTAATTTTCCAAAAGAAGGAACAGAGAAGGGGGCCAGGTGAGGATATTCCCTCAAAGGCCCAGTCCTCTGTTCTTAACGCTACCTCGCTATCGCGGGAAATGGCGAATAGTATGAAAGAAGAAAGAAAAAGAGTGTGTGTGTGTGTGTATGTGTTGCAGTATTAGAAAGACGAAACGAGACAAACCGAAAAATAAAACATGGGAGAGGGGATAACTGTGTGTGTGTGTGTGTGAGAGAGAGAGAGAGAGAGAGAGAGAGAGAGAGAGAGAGAGAGAGAGAGAGAGAGAGAGAGAGAGAAATTAATGAAGGGGAGACATAGATATACGAGGGGGAGAAACAGAGACTTAAAAAGTAAATTGTAGCCTTTGGAGTAGACCACAGGAGCAACAAAACTTGACAGAGAACAGAAATATTATGGAGGGAGAGAAAGATCATTAAGAAAATGTGTGACTCATACTAATGAAGATGCTTCAGTGGGTAGGTCGTGTGGGGGAAGTAAAGATAAGGGGGAGGGTGAGTGGAATGAAAGAGAAGAGCTGGTGAAATGAAGGAAGTTACAATGACTAGGGAAAGGCTAAGGTGAAGCTTTGAATGAAAGCGATCAACAGAGAGAGAGAGAGAGAGAGAGAGAGAGAGAGAGAGAGAGAGAGAGAGAGAGGTGTAAGATATTGGGTAAAGTTAGAATTGTAGTAAAGTGCACAAGAGTAAGAAAAGTAGAGGGGCAAGAAAGGAATGTATCTACAAAATAAAAGGATGAAGTGACAGGCGCTGAGCTAAAATGAAAGCAGTTAAGATGAAGTGATTAGAAATGAGATTAGAGAAAGTGGATCTAAGATGGACTGAGTGGAAGTAAGCTGGAGTGAGGAGATTTAGAATGAAATCAGGGGAGCTGAAATAAAGTATCCAGAACGGCATGAAGTGAAGGAAGATAAAAGCTCTGATAAAGTGTGTGAAACTGTGATCAAATTATATGAGCTGTGGTGAAGTGATGTGAGGTAAATAGCACCAGGAGCCAAGATGAAGTGAGAGGAACTGTATAGTGAATGAAGTTTGGCCTAAGTGGAAGGTAACAGTAAAGAGGTAAATAAAACGGCGATAAGGTAAGACCCGCACAGTTGAAATGAGGCAGAATAAGAATGAAGTGAAAGAAAGCCAAGATAAGATGAAAGAACATGTTGAAATGAAATATGATGTACTGACGAGATCTTTGATGAAAATGATCAGAGCTACCATCAATTGAGAGGAGGTTGGATGAGCTAAGTAGATTCGAATTTTTGGCAGAGAGCTGTTTTCCACCACCCCGCCGCTCCCCTCGCAGCCGATAATCCCCCAGTAATGAAGATATTAGTAAGGCTTGGGAGCGTGGGTCGGACCCTTGATTAATCTCACTCATCACCCGCTAATTTTCCAAGTCATAAGCGGAAGATCGGAGGCCTTTTCTTTTTGCGTCTCTCCTCCGCCCTGACACGTCAAGATCGATGCCTCCTCACTCGCGATGAGGCTGCCAGAACGCCCAAAGAACGACGTCATTAAGAGACTGATATGACATACCACATGCTTGCCATACCAGGCTTCCAACTTGTGAATGAAAATGACGCAAATTTGTCGTAGTTATCTAACTAAAGCGAGGGATTCGAGAAGATGCATGAAAGCGATATTTAAGTGTCTTGCCTACATAGAAGCTTTGTTAGAATCATATTTTCCAAATAAATCTTGGCCCAGATTGTACGATTAAAAGATAACCTGTTTGTTATTTTACCTTTAAAAATGAGCCAAGTAGACAATAATCAACTGTTAATTACTGAGAGAATCGCATATTGCATCATTCTGTTAGCGCCAAGTTTAAAGACAAGAGATGACCTAAAGAGCCACTTAAACCGATAGCATTAATAATCTTTAATCCCTGTATTGTATATATGAACGGGCACAGTCACAACCACTCATCCATAATAGTTTGCCCAGAACTGCTCATCCTGCTGAGCATAATGACGGAAGAGGCAGGGAGAAGAGGAGCGACTGTATAAAGGGAAAGAGAGGAGCTGTTGTACAGAGTAAGAGGCAAAAGCTTCTGCACGAAGTGTAGTTTAGATGGAAGACACCTCTTTACCAAGAAGGGAGAGGAGGAACTGCTGTATAAAGTAAGCAAAGGGAGAGCCGAGGACCTGCAGCAGAAAGGAGGAAAGTAAGTGTTGTACAAAGGGTATGAAAGAGTTGATGCCGAAAGGAAGAGAAGGAAATTATATAAAAGAGGAGAAGAACTGCTGTTAAGGGTAGGGACGGGTACAACTGTTGCATAAAAGGAAACAACTGAAGCTGTTGTATAAATGTATAGAGAAGCTGCTATAGGAGAGGGATAGGAAAACATGTTAAGCTAAAGGGAAGAGGACCTACTGCAAACAGGGACACTAGTTCGACTGCTTTACAGATGAGAATTCATATACGAGGAGACTACGTACCACCGAGAGAAGGTGGCAAGAGAAGAAGTCTTATTCAGAAAGAAAGGTTATTGCCCATGGACATAGCACGAAAATGGGAGAGCTATCAAACAAAAGTGAGGAAATATACTGCTGCAAAAGAGTGAGAGAAATGAATCTGAAAATCAAAAGAACAAGATTGAAACGTGCCACACATATGAGAAGAAGTAGGCACTGCTTTAGGGGATGAAAGAGGAGGTACGGTGCAACTAAGGAAAAGTTGTCATACAGGTGAAGATGATGGGTAAATACGTGAATGAGGAAGGAAGATGTTACTGCACAAAGGAAAATCGGAAGAACTCTAGCTCACTGGGGAAGGAGAAGTGGTGAGCAAAGGAAAGAAAGGGAATCAATGCCTTATTAGAATGGGGATCCAATGCACCAAGGAAAAGTAGTGGAGTTGCTGCTAAAAGGTGCTCTAAAGAGCGGAAGAGGATATATTGTACGCACGGTAAGATAATGGACTGAGGCACGACGAGGACGGATAACCAGCAACAAGAGTGTAGACGGGATGAGGTGCTATACTCACAGCGATGGGAGGAGCTGTCACCATAATAGAGTAGGAGGGAACTGCTGCAGACCGTAGAAAAGGAGGAACTCCTTTTCTATGCGAGACGAGGAGAGGTAGCTATAGTGCGAAAGGAGAGGGATGGAAATGATGTACAAAGATATAAGAGAAAGAGTGTTGTATAGACGGCTAGGAAAGAGCAATTGACCAAAGGAGGAGGAAAGCAGCTGCTGTCAAAAAATAAAAGGGATGGATATACTGCTATAGTGGAAGCCGAAGAGAGCGGGGGTGGAAATCAAGTTGTTTCAAAAACACACAAAGAAGCAAGTGAAAATGATACGAGATTTTGAAATACGTGTGGTTAGGAAGATACATGTGGAAGCCATGGCTGCCCGATGTATTCTATGAGATTAACCTTAATCTACGACGTCTCACATATCAAACAATTATATATTTCCCCTCTCATAAGTTTTCATGTCACATGATGTCGAGGGGTAAGGAATACGCCGTATCATAAATCATTATACTATGACTCATATCATGTAGAAACTCATAGGAAGTGCGAGATCTTTTTGAAGAAACAATAAAGTCATTGGAGATAAATCATTATCTATGGTATTCAAAAATTAGGACAAAATATGGTAGACGAACATCAAGTAACTCACAATCGGAAAGATTCCAAGCACTGGTCGTGCATGGAATGTATTTATATTCATTTCATTTATTTTGTTTTGTCGCTGTCTCCCGCGTTAGCGAGGTAGCGCAAGGAAACAGAAGAAAGAATGGCCCAACCCACCCACATACACATGTATATACATACACGTCCACACACGCAAATATACATACCCATATATCTCAATGTACACATATACACACACAGACATATACATATACACACATGTACATAACTCATACTGTCTGCCTTTATTTATTCCCATCGCCATGGAATGTATATGTGTATATAATCTAAAAGAATATATTGCTGGAAACAGCGAGAGATTTATGTGAGCGAGCCAGATATTATATGAGTCTCGATGGAAGGCGAGGGAAAACAGCTCTGAGACACGTCAAGTTGTTGATTCAGATAACCCGACGAGGTGGTGCAAGCATGTAGCTAGGCAGTGAGAGGACCCGCAGCAGGCAATAAGGCATGTGTTCTCCGTAGAAGGAATATTGTCTCAGTTCTCTCCTCTCTCTCTCTCTCTCTCTCTCTCTCTCTCTCTCTCTCTCTCTCTCTCTCTCTCTCTCTCTCTCTCCCCCTCTCCATCCCATGAATGCCAAGACTATCAATTATAAACCCTCTTTACTATGTACGTTTCCACTGCATGTTATCAGCCATTATATCATACTGCAACACCATCTCTGAAGCCTTGCCCGGTTAAACGATCTATATGAAGGGCATTAGTGTGGCCATTTATCGGGGTTTAGAGGGAGACGACTGGAGACTGGGAGAGATAACGTTTGGTATATTTCTTCTTTGTATGCGGCGCAGAGCAGCAGACACAGTGTGGCCAGGGATGAGGCCAAACCCAAGGCGCTGGCTCCCTTGCAGACGTCCAAAACGCACGTCTGCACTCCACCGATGCACTACTCATGAACATTACCGGCGCTACAGAAATAGCATGTGACATTTTTCTTGGCTTAAAGGAGACAAACTTACGGAAAAAGTAGACAAAAAAAGACCTTTTAATCTCTCCATAATTCGCTCAAGACGTGCGCAGAAGCTTGTTTTGTCGGAGTGTTGTGGAGTGTGTGTTGCCGTATGGAATGTGGTATGAGAGAGAGAGAGAGAGAGAGAGAGAGAGAGAGAGAGAGAGAGAGAGAGAGAGAGAGAGAGACAGAGAGAGAGAGACAGAGAGAGACAGAGTGTTTGTGTGTGGTGTGAGTTTTGTGTTATCACGTATTCTCTTATTATCTATTTATGATTTCATATCTATACAGTATTGGGAGGGAGTTTTACACTTGTGGAGCCTCATCTATTAACATTCTTTTCTTTCGTGCAACCTTTCAAGATAATTTCATATTATCATCATTTGCAACATCACTCGTCCATTGCTCTGATGCCACGAAAAAAATTTTTCATCCTTTCTAACAAGTTTCTCGCTTGGTTTCAGGTTATGGCTTCCGATCATCCTAGGTTTACATCTTTAAAGAATACTGATCACTAGAATCGTCATCATACTAGTTTAAGAATACTGATCATTATTATCATCATCATACTAGTTTAAGAATTTCAAGGCTATGACCAAGTCACCCCTTACTCTTCCCTTTTTAACGATGAACAAATTCTTTGGCAACAAACCCCTCCTTCATTCAATGTGTGTGTGTGTGTGTGTGTGTGATGGGCACATGTGCTATGGTGCTCTGTGTTACGTACGAGCCAACGAGATGGATGCTGTGATTTAGTCTTACCTATATTTCGCGTTTTTTAAGGCAGTGTTGATTACCATGCTTAATACTTACACACCCTTCTGATGGCGTCTATGGAAATGATATTCTGAAGAGCATTTAGCCAAGCGGCGTTCTAGCCTGATAGTGTGCAGATTCAATCCTTCCCCGTCTGGCAGTGTATGTACACAGTACCTGTCTTTATCGGTGTACCAATGCTTGATCTTCCGTCTCTAGAAGCGGACATGTCCATCATGAATATTCCTTTCCTGTCATCATGTAGGTCTACATCTCTTACCTGAATTTCTCTACACGAATCCATACCCTTTCCCTGAATGTCATTTCGTAGATCCACGCATCTTCCTTATTTGTAAACATACAGAACCTCATCTTTCTTGCTTTGGCAATGTAAAGATCTTACACCCTTACTTGCCTGTCACTGTATAGATCAACGCCACTTCCTTGCCTGTCGCTGTACATGTTTACGCCCCTTCCCTACCTGTCAGTGCCGATACCCATGCCCTTTCCGCTCTGGGAGTGTAGAGAGCCACGCCCCTCCCGGTCTGGCAGCATGGAGTGCTTGTCCCAGTCCCAACCTGGCAGTGGATAGGGTCCCCCAACTCTCTCTAAAAAAAGTAACGCAGCTTTGCGATATACAGAGGTGCTCCGCCTCACTCTTTGCACTCACCTAGGCTACATCTCCGTTACCTAACTACTACACATCTCCGTTACCTAACCACTACACATCTCCGTTACCTAACCACCATGAACTCCCTTCACTCCCTATAAGCCCAGTTAATGTGTCCTCTACCCAATGCATGACAATGTCTTTACGAGGGTATTCGGTAGAAGGGTTCTCTCGAGAGGCTGTGAGTGAGGTGACGAGTCGTGGCTGCGGTAGTGGTGGGTGGAGTAGCGAGGTATGAGCGAGTCGGTAGGGCTGTGGATGAAGCGGAGGGTCGTGAGGGGTCAGGTGTTTCGTTCCGGTCTACATGACGCAGTTAAAGCCAGATCCAATATCTCCGATATCGCCGAGGGATAAATCTTACTCGGGCGGTTATAAAAATCACCTTATAATAATGAGGTAGTGTGTTCAAGCTGCTTTTATCGCTGGTTAATCGCCACCAGGATGTAAGAGCGATAATGACTATCGGGTGAGGAGAGGGATTTATAATCACTGAGGAATATAGAGAGTAGGCATAATTCGAGGGCGGCCTGATGGGCGTGGTCGTTACTTCCTATCTTTATTAACATCTTGAAAAATCGAGGAGAATCGGGAAACGTTAAGAGAAAGCTTTAGAGAATTGAATAATTCATCCTCTTATGTTTGAGTAAAACGCATCGATTATCAATGTTTGAGCTGATCATAGACAACCGGTTCTCCTTGGAGAATCTATCCAGTGAGTATTGTCCGTGCCATATTATGCAGCAGAGTTACGTCATCTTCTCTGAAAGTTATGGGAATTATTGCTTCATGGTTATGAATGACGAGCAAATGTTGTTATATATGCGAGACATCCATTGCTCTGGTCTATGACGTGCTGACTGTGTCCAGAACTTCCATTGTCCCGGGTATGCCTTGAGCGTCTCCAGCAGAGATGTCCCTCACTAAGCGTGTGGTTCGCGCTGTCTGTAGGTAAATTGCTCACCAGCTGATCCACACACACAAGGAAGCTGTTCGCCGGCCGCTCAACCCACGGGTGAGGTGCTCTCCGGCTGTTAAGCTTACAGTGAAGCTGTTAAACGGCATCATGCTTTAGTGCAGATGGTGGCCCCCCCAAAGGGAAGGTACTTGCTAACAGTGTGGCTGGAGCCTACCTGACAACGATGTTGCTCACTGGCTACTCATTTGGCGTCTTCCACAGTTAAGCTTCTTTTAAAAATGGTGTCAGTCAGATTCTACTTGGAATCATTTCATCGTAAATTTAAAGCTTAGATTATCGCGAGGTTTTACCACTGTAACTCGCCGAAACCATCTAAACATCCGTTGGTCTTGAAGGCCAGGCTAGGATGTCTTTCTAGAAAGCAACCATCGATGATCACAAATGAGAAATGGAATCCAAGCTTCCTACTCTGAAATATTCTGCCCAGATCCCTTACTCCTCGTTTTCTATGCAATAATACAAGGCAATATATATATGCAGCATGGGATAAGGTAAGGCTTTACATGTGCTTAACGCATGTTTGTAACGGTGTCTACATTTTACGTGAATATATATCAACCAACCCTTGGAGGAGTTGGCTGCTGACTGAATACTCAGCCAAGGTTTAGAACCCGTGCGGGCCAGTGCTAATCGTATATCAATTCATAAATGATACTCTTATGTTTGTAATGTTCTGCTGTTGTATTTGCGTTTATGTGTCTATTTGTGATCGAAAGATTAATTTCATATCAAGGTATCTCGAGGTGTGGGAGGTAATTTTCAATAATAAAACTCAAGTCTCTTTGCCTCTCATTCCCATCATACATTTTCATAATCATTACATCCACCTCTTTTCCACCTATCTTCTCCTGTGTTCATAGTGGTCTATTGTAATGTATTTTTTGACGGTTCATGCATTCAGTTTCTTTATTGTATATAGCTCTGTTCAAAAGTTCCTCAATTAGAAAAAAAATAGTTCAGTACGAAGTTTATATCAACTAAGGAAATCTAAAAATTTCACTAATATCTTCCCTTGTCTTTCTGTCTTTACTAAGTTGTGTAAAGTTGTGACTGCAGCAGTTCTCTTATAATTCAGATGCCTTGGTTCAAGTTCCACTTTTTACTTCCACTTGGACTCTCAGCATAGCATCTGCAATATGATTTCTCAAGCAGAGAAATCACACGTGTGACATTATATTCTAATTTGGGTCGAACCTGTGGTGAATATATTGACCACCACCCTGTCCATGTATTTAAAGGTGATTTTGATTCCTTCATAACCTTTCTAATGTGGCACCTGCCTGACAAATTAGGTCATATATCTACCTCCAGGTACCCCTAACACATGGGGTCCATTAATTGACCTCCTGCAAGGTAATATTCTGAGTCTGGTCAGATCTCATTGTTGAGGAGGACTCGAATCATGTTCATCATTTTACAATTCTTAAGGTCGGATCTAATTCGCTATGCGTCAGACTAATCTTGGATCCTCTCCAGGTCTCCAGAAAGGCCATTACATTCACAGGTACACTAAGTCCAAGCTTGATCCGCAAGCAATATTATATAAATATATATATATATATATATATATATATATATATATATATATATATATATATATATATATATGGACCAATTAGGTCCATTTATTGTAGAGTAAGTGGTGGAACGTTTTATCAACTTTTCATGAATTTATCTTGTATTATAGAAGTCAACCTTGTTTTCTGTTTTACCTGACTGAGGTCATCCTAGACATCTCAGGTCAAGGCCAGGTTGAGGGTGGGTTATGCAGACACTTGTGCCAGCCTCACCACTCACTAACCACAAGGCTACTTGGCTTTAATCCATGTTTCATCCGGTTCTTTCTACATAACCTCAATTGTATTCATTTCCTCACTCTGTAACTAGTCCCCTGGATATGTACTATTACACGAAAGCGCTCAGGATTCTGGTCTTTCCAAGGAATGCTTTGCTTATACACACACACACACACACACACACACACACACACACACACACATTACCTTCGTACATTTCATATTCAACACTTCCAACCTCCTCCGCACATCCTCATTTATAGCAGATGCTCGCATCCATACAACATTGCTGGGATTGCTGTACCTTCAAATATAATCATTTTCGCCCTACCAGATACTGAGTTCTCTTTTCACACATTCTTCATTGCGCCCAGAACTTTTGCCTTCTCATTCACCCTATGACTCACCGCTTCCATAGTTCCATTTCCTACCATGTCCACTCCCAGCATCTAAAACACTTCCCTTCCTCAAAATTTTCTCCACTGAAACTCACACCCCAACTAATTGACCACCTTCCTTGCTAAACCTAACAACCTTTTTCGTTTTCAATTTATTCTTAACTTTTACTTTTCACACACACTCCCAAACTCGGTCACAAACTTCTGCCTCCAGTGCTGTGCCGTCAACAACCAAATGTCTTCCTTCTCAGGTCCTCCTAATCCCCTTCAGTAGTGTGTTTCGCCTCATCTTGGTTACATCCACGTACTTTCAGACACCCCAGTCTGAGCCTTTGAGGAAGGCGAGCACTCCATGTCTGGCTCCTTCAGTTCCATAGCTTAGAAATTGAAATACAAGACGGGAAGGGGTTCAGCCTTCCGCTCCCACAACCTAAAGTCGCATTCTACTACACACAAGAAATGCGGACGTAGAATCGTTTCTCCCTTACCCCAGGGATATCTTATATATCATTATACTTGATCATCATTTCCCACTTTAGGAGGAACCTCCAGGAAACAAACGAAGAAAGATTCATCCACTCACACACACACACACACATATATATATATCTTTCATACTATTCGCCATTTCCCGTCTCAGCGAGGTAGCGTTTAAAACAGAGGACTGGGCCTCTGAGGAAACATCCTCACCCGGCCCCCTTCTTTGTTCCTTCCTTTGGGAAAAAAAAAGAAAAAAAAATGAGGGGAGGATTTCCAGCCCCCCGCTCCCTTCCCTTTTAGTCGCCTTCTACGACACGCAGGGGATACGTGGGAAGTATTCTTTTTCCCCTATCCCCAGGGTATATATATATATATATATATATATATATATATATATATATATATATATATATATATATATATATATATGCAACAGTCACCAGTTGAAAGAGAGAATAAATACGGTGAGAACATTCGTTTATTACATCCTCAAACAGAGTGGATCCTCTGTCTGAGGATGTAATAAACGAAAGTATTCAACGTTCTTTATTTTCTCTTTCTAGGATTGTTGCATATATCTCTTCGCGGTGAATTGAAGGTTCTGCATACACACGCGCGCACACACACACACACATATATACATTATATATATATATATATATATATATATATATATATATATATATATATATATATATATATATATATATATAAGAAAATAGTGAAGTTGGAGAAAAAATGTAGCTTAGACATTGAAGCTTATTGATACAGTGGTGAAATTGATGAGAACTGCTATTGACGTTTGTGTGAATAAATTGTACATTTCCTTTTCCATAGCCAGAGGTTGAACCATTATGTGACATTCATTTTTTTTCATTCATTTCAAGCTAAAAGTTTGTTTTCTAAATTGTTTCTTACATTTTTCATATGTATATATATGTATGTGTGTGTGTGTGTGTGTGTGTGTGTGTGTATGTGCGTATGTGTGTGTATGTGTGTGTGTGTGTGTATATGTATATATATATGTATATTATCCCTGGGGATAGGGGTGAAAGAATACTTCCCACGTATTCCTCGCGTGTCGTAGAAAGCGACTAGAGGGGACGGGAGCGGGGGGCGGAAATCCTCCCCTCCTTGTATTAACTTTCTAAAATGGGAAACAGAAGAAGGAGTCACGCGGGGAGTGATCACCCTCCTCGAAGGCTCAGAGTGGGGTGCCTAAATGTGTGTGGATGTAACCAAGATGTGAAAAAAGGAGAGATAGGTAGTATGTTTGAGGAAAGGAACCTGGATGTTTTGGCTCTGAGTGAAACGAAGCTCAAGGGTAAAGGGGAAGAGTGGTCTGGAAATGTCTGGGGAGTGAAGTCAGGGGTTAGTGAGAGGACAAGAGCAAGGGAAGGAGTAGCAATACTCCTGAAACAGGAGTTGTGGGAGTATGTGATAGAATGTAAGAAAGTAAATTCTCGATTAATATGGGTAAAATTGAAAGTTGATGGAGAGAGGTGGGTGATTATTGGTGCATATGCACCTGGGCATGAGAAGAAAGATCATGAGAGGCAAGTGTTTTGGGAGCAGCTGAATGAGTGTGTTAGCGGTTTTGATGCACGAGACCGGGTTATAGTGATGGGTGATTTGAATGCAAAGGTGAGTAATGTGGCAGTTGAGGGAATAATTGGTATGCATGGGGTGTTCAGTGTTGTAAATGGAAATGGTGAAGAGCTTGTAGATTTATGTGCTGAAAAAGGACTGATGATTGGGAATACCTGGTTTAAAAAGCGAGATATACATAAGTATACTTATGTAAGTAGGAGAGATGGCCAGAGAGCGTTATTGGATTACGTGTTAATTGACAGGCGTGCGAAAGAGAGACTTTTGGATGTTAATGTGCTGAGAGGTGCAACTGGAGGGATGTCTGATCATTATCTTGTGGAGGCTAAGGTGAAGATTAGTATGGGTTTTCAGAAAAGAGGAGTGAATGTTGGGGTGAAGAAGGTGGTGAGAGTAAGTGAGCTTGGGAAGGAGACCTGTGTGGGGAAGTACCAGGAGAGACTGTGTACAGAATGGAAAAAGGTGAGAACAATGGAAGTAAGGGGAGTGGGGGAGGAATGGGATGTATTTAGGGAATCAGTGATGGATTGCGCAAAAGATGCTTGTGGCATGAGAAGAGTGGGAGGTGGGCTGTTTAGAAAGGGTAGTGAGTGGTGGGATGAAGAAGTAAGAGTATTAGTGAAAGAGAAGAGAGAGGCATTTGGACGATTTTTGCAGGGAAAAAATGCAATTGAGTGGGAGAAGTATAAAAGAAAGAGACAGGAGGTCAAGAGAAAGGTGCAAGAGGTGAAAAAAAGGGCAAATGAGAGTTGGGGTGAGAGACTATCAGTAAATTTTAGGGAGAATAAAAAGATGTTCTGGAAGGAGGTAAATAGGGTGCGTAAGACAAGGGAGCAAATAGGAACTTCAGTGAAGGGCGTAAATGGGGAGGTGATAACAAGTAGTGGTGATGTGAGAAGGAGATGGAATGAGTATTTTGAAGGTTTGTTGAATGTGTCTGATGACAGAGTGGCAGATATAGGGTGTTTTGGTCGAGGTGGTGTGCAAAGTGAGAGGGTTAGGGAAAATGATTTGATAAACAGAGAAGAGGTAGTAAAAGCTTTGCGGAAGATGAAAGCCGGCAAGGCAGCAGGTTTGGATGGTATTGCAGTGGAATTTATTAAAAAAGGGGGTGACTGTATTGTTGACTGGTTGGTAAGGTTATTTAATGTATGTATGACTCATGGTGAGGTGCCTGAGGATTGGCGGAATGCGTGCATAGTGCCATTGTACAAAGGCAAAGGGGATAAGAGTGAGTGCTCAAATTACAGAGGTATAAGTTTGTTGAGTATTCCTGGTAAATTATATGGGAGGGTATTGATTGAGAGGGTGAAGGCATGTACAGAGCATCAGATTGGGGAAGAGCAGTGCGGTTTCAGAAGTGGTAGAGGATGTGTGGATCAGGTGTTTGCTTTGAAGAATGTATGTGAGAAATACTTAGAAAAGCAAATGGATTTGTATGTAGCATTTATGGATCTGGAGAAGGCATATGATAGAGTTGATAGAGATGCTCTGTGGAAGGTATTAAGAATATATGGTGTGGGAGGCAAGTTGTTAGAAGCAGTGAAAAGTTTTTATCGAGGATGTAAGGCATGTGTACGTGTAGGA
Organism: Panulirus ornatus; assembly: GCF_036320965.1. Taxonomy (NCBI): domain Eukaryota; kingdom Metazoa; phylum Arthropoda; class Malacostraca; order Decapoda; family Palinuridae; genus Panulirus; species Panulirus ornatus. The sequence goes on along the minus strand of NC_092241.1, from coordinate 32,932,301 downwards.
AGAGAGGAAAGTGATTGGTTCTCAGTGAATGTAGGTTTGCGGCAGGGGTGTGTGATGTCTCCATGGTTGTTTAATTTGTTTATGGATGGGGTTGTTAGGGAGGTAAATGCAAGAGTCCTGGAAAGAGGGGCAAGTATGAAGTCTGTTGGGGATGAGAGAGCTTGGGAAGTGAGTCAGTTGTTGTTCGCTGATGATACAGCGCTGGTGGCTGATTCATGTGAGAAACTGCAGAAGCTGGTGACTGAGTTTGGTAAAGTGTGTGGAAGAAGAAAGTTAAGAGTAAATGTGAATAAGAGCAAGGTTATTATGTACAGTAGGGTTGAGGGTCAAGTCAATTGGGAGGTGAGTTTGAATGGAGAAAAACTGGAGGAAGTGAAGTGTTTTAGATATCTGGGAGTGGATCTGTCAGCGGATGGAACCATGGAAGCGGAAGTGGATCATAGGGTGGGGGAGGGGGCGAAAATTTTGGGAGCCTTGAAAAATGTGTGGAAGTCGAGAACATTATCTCGGAAAGCAAAAATGGGTATGTTTGAAGGAATAGTGGTTCCAACAATGTTGTATGGTTGTGAGGCGTGGGCTATGGATAGAGTTGTGCGCAGGAGGATGGATGTGCTGGAAATGAGATGTTTGAGGACAATGTGTGGTGTGAGGTGGTTTGATCGAGTAAGTAACGTAAGGGTAAGAGAGATGTGTGGAAATAAAAAGAGCGTGGTTGAGAGAGCAGAAGAGGGTGTTTTGAAATGGTTTGGGCACATGGAGAGAATGAGTGAGGAAAGATTGACCAAGAGGATATATGTGTCGGAGGTGGAGGGAACGAGGAGAAGAGGGAGACCAAATTGGAGGTGGAAAGATGGAGTGAAAAAGATTTTGTGTGATCGGGGCCTGAACATGCAGGAGGGTGAAAGGAGGGCAAGGAATAGAGTGAATTGGAGCGATGTGGTATACAGGGGTTGACGTGCTGTCAGTGGATTGAATCAAGGCATGTGAAGCGTCTGGGGTAAACCATGGAAAGCTGTGTAGGTATGTATATTTGCGTGTGTGGACGTGTGTATGTACATGTGTATGGGGGGGGAGGCATTTCTTTCGTCTGTTTCCTTGCGCTACCTCGCAAACGCGGGAGACAGCGACAAAAAGTATAATAAAAAAAAAAAAAAAAAAAAAAAATATATATATATATATATATATACATATATATATATATATATATATATATATATATATATATATATTTGTTGTAACCCCAAGACCACAATTTATAAAGCTCCTGCAGCTTCGAGGTTGCATTTCAGGCAGCAGAAAAATTACGGATTTCTTTGGAGCAAGAAAGTGACATTTCCACTCCTTTCCGTGTACCTAATTGCAGGAAAAGCAATAAAGAAATATAGAATTCAATCATAACTAATACTATTGCTATAATCTTTACTAATATCATCATTATTATCATTATTATTACTACTATTATAATTAGTGTTATGATTATTATCACCACCATTATCCCTATCAACCTAAGGAACCTTCTTGATGGCGCTCAAGAAACGTCAGAGCTGCTACTTTACGCACATAGAGTCAGGGAAACGTGGGACTCTACTGGGCAAGAGGGTTCTTGACAAGACCGTACCCTTCACTGCATACTACCGCAGGGTTCACGTCTAGGACCATTGCTGTTCCTTATCTATGTGAATGGTTTGCTAAATGATACATGGTTGTGAGTAATGTCAAGATGATGGGGTAAGTACATGAAGAGTGAGAGGACTGCATCAACCTACAAGGGAACTTAAACTCCAAACTTGATCTGATACATGGTGAATGAAATGCAATCCCGAGAAAAATGGAAAGTAAAGAAGATGGAACACAATGAAGGAAAACGAATTTTAGATATGACTAAGAGCTAGCAAGAAATAAGCTGCATGACTGTGTATGAGAAGATCCGGGTGTCGACAAATGTAAGAAGACATATGTCAGTTGGTAGGTATAAGATCCGTAATTAGATATATGGATAAGGTGATATGTAGCAAACTGTTCTTACTTTATATCAAGCCAAAACTAGAGCACGTTTTTCAATAAGTAAGGTCCCCGTACTTCAAAAGTCACAAAGAACTTGTAAAAAAAAAAAAAAGACTCATATGAGGGCAACAGATTGCACCAGAATTGAGAGAAATAAACCATAATAAAAAGTTAGAAGCCATAATTTTTGTACACCAGCTTCATGACGTCAACGGGAAGCATTTCTCTGAAGGAGATAAAGATAGAACAACTAAAGGCTATACGATGAAATTAAGCAAGACATTGGTTAGATAATATGTAGATACGTTCTCAAAGTACAGCAACAGCTGAATGGTTAAAAGAAACTGAACGATGAAACTTTGAATGTGGAGAGCTTACAGTGAAGTTTGAGGTGCTGTGTTATAATAGAGAATGATCAAGAAATGGGCCTTACGAGTGTAGGGCCGTCTTTCTGTACCATACAAATAAGTTATTCTGTCTATGCAATTATACACACATACACACACACACACACACACACACACACACACACACACACACACACGCAGATCCAACAACTCATAAACACCTTCATGTACTCAGGCATTTATGGCAGCAAGTACACAATCAAATGTAAACTTAATTTTCCACATTTGGTATACAGACATCATATAGAGCTTTAAAAAGTGTATGGCAGTATCGAAAATTCAAGAGATGGGGACCCCCCGTGAGTGTGGAACTCCTTCCCTGCACAGTATATATAAGTACTTAGAAATAATCACATATTGTACTCTCTCTCTCTCTCTCTCTCTCTCTCTCTCTCTCTCTCTCTCTCTCTCTCTCTCTCTCTCTCTCTCTCTCTCTCTCTCACACACAAAAAAACGAGCACTCAGAAAAAAAATTAAGATCTAAGAAGCCTGTAAGGACCACGGACATGGTGCACAAATTTGGTTAAATAAGGCTGGTGGTCACAGGCAACTGAGCTTCACTAAAAGCTGACCAGTTTACTGCCTTGAGAACAAGGATGTGGGGGATAAATTCTCCTTCATGGCCAGTTTGTTCATCATGTGGGTTTTCCTTTCTTACCCATGTGTTTGTTGCTGGTGTTGCCGCTACGAGTCGGGATGTGAATTTCCCTTTTACTCTCAAAGCATTGTGTTAAAAGTGGTGAATTTTATTGAACAATAATAGTAGAGCGATTTGAGTAACCTCAAAGACTCTTCATTTTACTACTGTCATTTGTTCTGATGAGAACCGTTTTGCTTTATTTTCATGCACTTTTCGTCATGCAAAAATGTACAGCATGTTGATATAACCGCTTAAACTGTTCGCGTGGAAATATATCAGGGCCTAGATATGAAGTGTACGTTGAAAAATGCCTGCACCTGTGGAGTTATTCAAACGTTATGCAAATATATATATATATATATATATATATATATATATATATATATACATTATATATATATGGTTATCTTGGAGGCTCCATTAACGGACAAAACTCCACATCAAGGCCGAGCTTTAATTGAAATATAGTTTAACGAAAGGAAAAGATAAGTGACAGGACAAAGTATTTACGAATTCTGGAAGAAGTGAAAAAACATGTCTCCTAAAATATACCAGGTTATAGTTGCTGGGAAAGGCATGAAAGGGTGAAGAGTGCCAAAGCTTTGACGTGTAGGGAAAGAGGCAGTCATCGAAAAGGCCATCCCTCGAGTTGCAAGCAGCCACACAAAAATCATTTGCCGCAATAACTTGCAGAGTATGGCGTGATCTAGCTAGTAGTCCGCGCACACAAACAGCCAGCTCTCGTAAACGAAAACGAAAGTAATTACCAATAGAAGGGGGAAAGTTTACCGACATTGCGGCATAAGGTAAGAGAGTTAACTTTTAAAGTTTGCCTGGAAGAGTTTTTAAGTCAGTCCGCATTCGACTCGACTTTGTCAAGTTAAGATGCAGAGGTAGGACCATCTCACATGTGAGAGCCGTACTCCATACAAGGACGGATCAGTTCTTTGTATTAACGGAACAAGTGTTCGAAAGAAAAGAGATTTCGTCATCCAAACAGGATTCCAAGTTTCTTAGAGCTAGACTTAACTAGTTTCGTAAGTTGAGGTTTCTAAGATAAAGTGGATGTGACAGTAATACCATGTGTGTTCACTGAGTTAAGAGGTGGAATTAAAGAACCATCGAAGGAAGGAGGAGAGTTGTGAGGAATTTTCGATAGAGTGATGAGCAGAAACGGGGTCTTGGAGGCAGTAAACTTAAGTAGATATCGTTTACCTCGGTGAGATATCCTGTCCAAGTCTGAGATAGTTCGGCCAGAGAGGAAGTTAGATATTAGTTAGGGAGGGAAACCAATAGAGTGTAGCTTAGAGATGAGATCCTGATGTCACATGCTGTCAGAAACATTTGATATACCAAGGGCAACTACATAAGGTTCCCAAAGACCTTCAAGGGATGACGACCAGATACTAGTGAGATAGGAAAGAATAACACCAGCTGATCTCGCCCTCACGGAACTCTTAGAGGTGATCAAAGACAAGACTGAGATTCAAGATATCTGAGGATATGGGATTTGACAAGGGATTCAAAGACTTTGGAGATGGCAGATGTCAAAGCAATAGGACGATAGTTAGAGGGGTCAGAACGGTCACCCTTCTTAAGAGATGGGTTGTACCAACGCTTGCTTCCAAGTAGAAAGGAAAAGTTCTGGTTTTAAACAGAAATGGAACCGACAAGCAAGCACAGGTGCAAGTTCAGAGGGACACATCCACTACACGGGGAAAGATGCCATCAGAACTATAAGCGTTGTCCATAGAGAGAAGCGCTTTTATGTGACATGGTCAGATGAACCAACTGGAGGCGAGATTTTGTAGCTACAGCGCAAAGCATTAGCGGTGATAAATAGATTCGGAATATGAGGAAAGTGGTCACAGCGGTCATGAATACGTATTGAATGGGTGATATTTTGCTTCAGATCACTGAGGATGGAAAACGTGAGGGCGGAATTCAATCCTCCTCGTAAAGGATCTTGGCTGGCGGGTGAGAAGGTGTCACCGCTTCATGGTTGGAGCTTAGATAGTCGAAGAAAGTTATAAGATTTGCAGTGGGCGAAACAAGAAAAATGTGGTAGTTGAGAGACAAACCTTTAGCCATTTAATATCAAAGTTTGGGGACTCAAGGTCCTTGCGGTGTGCAACAGATGCATTGATGTTGTAAAAAGCACAAAAACTCTCTCTGAATTGAAATCGCGAGTGGATATTATAAATGGATATGAAAAAGGGGCTAGTGAGAACATGATTAGACAGTTGGGTCTAAGAGAGAAGAAAGATATTGGGAAAGATACTAGACTGGTGCTGCTCAGTGGAGGAAAGGTTACTAGAAAGAGCATGGATGTTGGAATAGTGGATGGAGAATGGAGCAGGTCTATCAGAAGGGAAAGGTCAAGGGAGAGGCAGGCACTACTTCTGTCTCAGCCCTTCCCTGTCATTGGCAGTACAGTCAGGCGGGAGGCCAGAGGTTCTTAGCATCCCGTGATGCTGGGGACTAGTGGCCGTAGGTTTATTGAACTCTGTCATGATTATTGTTAAAAATGATCGTGCAGACGGGAGATGGCAAGAGAACTTATGTGAAGAAAATGAGTGGGGTTTGGGCATATGTATGGTATTTGTAAGGAGAATATGGCAGGACTAGCCACTTAGTCCGGTTTTGATGAGACAAAACTTCACACCAGCAATCCCACCATGGATGGTGTAAGATGGTGTCGGGCACTCACTTAAACGTTACCTCCCACAGGACAGTAGTGCCACCCTTGGTGGCTGTCGTCAGTAGCCTACCACATACGGGATTGCTTCAAGGGTAAGGGACGCTGACACTTTTGCTATATAGGTGGAGAGAGCAAAGAGATAGAAGCCTAAATTACGGAAGGACGGAATAGAAGAGGTTTGGAGCTATCGTATCATGAACAGTCAGAGGTGTGAGGTGTGCATGGAATAGAGCAAACCGGAGTGATGTGGCACACGGAGGAGCAACGTGAAGTGTATGAGCTGAACCAGAGCGCATGAAGCGGCCATGGAACACCACAAAATTGTCTGTGATGTTTTGCTTTATATAGTGTGGGACCTGATTACGGTGTATTATACATGACAACTAGAGTTAGTGTGTGTGCGAATTGGTCTTTTGTTTTAGCTGTTACCGGAACGGAAAGATATATATATATCGAGGATGTAAGGCATGTGTACGTGTAGGAAGAGAGGAAAGTGATTGGTTCTCAGTGAATGTAGGTTTGCGGCAGGGGTGTGTGATGTCTCCATGGTTGTTTAATTTGTTTATGGATGGGGTTGTAAGGGAGGTAAATGCAAGAGTCCTGGAAAGAGGGGCAAGTATGAAGTCTGTTGGGGATGAGAGAGCTTGGGAAGTGAGTCAGTTGTTGTTCGCTGATGATACAGCGCTGGTGGCTGATTCATGTGAGAAACTGCAGAAGCTGGTGACTGAGTTTGGTAAAGTGTGTGGAAGAAGAAAGTTGAGAGTAAATGTGAATAAGAGCAAGGTTATTAGGTACAGTAGGGGTGAGGGTCAAGTCAATTGGGAGGTGAGTTTGAATGGAGAAAAACTGGAGGAAGTGAAGTGTTTTAGATATCTGGGAGTGGATCTGTCAGCGGATGGAACCATGGAAGCGGAAGTGGATCATAGGGTGGGGGAGGGGGCGAAAATTTTGGGAGCCTTGAAAAATGTGTGGAAGTCGAGAACATTATCTCGGAAAGCAAAAATGGGTATGTTTGAGGGAATAGTGGTTCCAACAATGTTGTATGGTTGCGAGGCGTGGGCTATGGATAGAGATGTGCGCAGGAGGATGGATGTGCTGGAAATGAGATGTTTGAGGACAATGTGTGGTGTGAGGTGGTTTGATCGAGTAAGTAACGTAAGGGTAAGAGAGATGTGTGGAAATAAAAAGAGCGTGGTTGAGAGAGCAGAAGAGGGTGTTTTGAAATGGTTTGGGCACATGGAGAGAATGAGTGAGGAGAGATTGACCAAGAGGATATATGTGTCGGAGGTGGAGGGAACGAGGAGAAGAGGGAGACCAAATTGGAGGTGGAAAGATGGAGTGAAAAAGATTTTGTGTGATCGGGGCCTGAACATGCAGGAGGGTGAAAGGAGGGCAAGAAATAGAGTGAATTGGAGTCATGTGGTATACAGGGGTTGACGTGCTGTCAGTGGATTGAAGCAAGGCATGTGAAGCGTCTGGGGTAAACCATGGAAAGCTGTGTAGGTATGTATATTTGCGTGTGTGGACGTGTGTATGTACATGTGTGTGGGGGGGGGGGGGTTGGGCCATTTCTTTCGTCTGTTTCCTTGCGCTACCTCGCAAACGCGGGAGACAGCGACAAAGTATAAAAAAAAAAAAAAATATATATATATATATATATATATATATATATATATATATATATATATATATATATATATATATATCACTGTGGTCACTCTGCATGCAAATATAATGGAAAATACTCCTCTTTGTCAGCCAACTCTCCGTCGTCATGCAAATAAATCTCTGCAGATAAAGCAATGAATATTCGTCATTGCCTGATCAAGTATTTGTTTATCCCTTAATTCTTACGAATTCATTTTTTTCTTAAGATATGAATATAAGGTTGTACCTCATCCTCTGATACATTTTCAACGCGAGAGAAAATACAAGATCGTACTCTACATCACACATTTTCTCAGTAAACACAACAATGCCAAGATGTTTTTTTTACCTCTGCATAGTGATATGTTGTGACTTACCAGATATTCATGAGCCCTACCTCCCTATCTGACATAAGCTCAGGAAGTTGATTATATATACAACCCATTTTTTTGTCTGCAGATTCGAGTTAATGTTGCCCGTTTGTCATCCTGTAGACGGAGGGACGTATCTTGAGCCCATCACTGGCTGACCTTTCCTGACCTGACCCCATTCTCACTGACCGGTTATCTGAAGGGGGGTGAGGGGGGGATGGTTTCGTAAGGATATCTATTATGCTGGCAGACTTTTACTAAAGTTGACTCATATTCTACATCAATCGTAGTGTAACCGGTTAGATAATGTTAACATTATATGTGAAAGTTTTCATTCTCAGTTTTAAGATATAACTTCCCCTGACGAGTTTTTGTCCGCTGGGGAAGGACTGGAGTGAAATCATCTTTTAATTTCATACCGTTCAGTAGGATGTTTTTCTCCCTTTCAAGGGCGCCTTCACCGACCCCGCTCGCCCCATCAGCCTGTACACACCTACAAGGGCGTTCCCCTCTTGTTCACTGGTGTGTGGACGAGTCCCTAGTTTTGCGGAGGATCCACCTGCCCAGCAGACACCAGAAACGAGTCCAGGCCAGGCCTTATCTCCACCAGAGTAATCTAGAGTTAGATCCGTACGATATGCTGAGCTTGACGGCTGTCCGCTCAGTGTAACTGAACGGACAGCTCCGCTTATATGGCTCATAGAAAGATGAGGTGTAGAAAGAGACGATGATATTCTAAACAAGATGTTTAAGTAACTTTAAGCCATAGAGAAGTCTCGACATACATATATTTTTGTTGAGAATTATATTGAACGCTTTAAAAACTCTTACTCTCTCTCTCTCTCTCTCTGCATTCTATGGTTGCCTTTACAAACAAACCCAGGGTCCGCCTCTGTGACGATCTTGCCTGTCACTATTCTAAGTCACTAGAGACTGCGAGTTCCTCGGTATATTGCCTGTGTGTCATGCTATATGTGTAGATATTCTAAGACAACAGCCAGGGTTAACCTTAAGGCAAAGGATAAAGAATGTATTCAGTGCAAAGATTGTACCGCTACAGTAAAGCGAGACTCTCGTGCTACGTCCGATAAATAAGGAATGGCAGGACAAGCCGCGCGTGCCCTATATAGGTACTCGAAGCTGTTTGTGTGACAGATAGCAGCCGGTGCGGCCCGCTGAGGTCAGCACCAGATTCGCTTGCAACTGCTGATACACACACACATATATATATATATATATATATATATCTTTCATACTTGCCCACAGTTTCCCGCGTCAGCGAGGCAGCACATGAAACAGACCAGAAAAAGGGCCACATTCGAACACATCCATTCTTTAACTGTCATTTGTAATGCAACGACACTATAGCCTTCTTATCCACAACCAGGCCCCACAGACATTTTCATGGCTTCCCCCAGCTGCTTTATATGCCTTGGTTCAGTCCACTGACAGCTCGTCGTAACTTGTATACCACAGAGTTCCAACTCACTCTATCCCGGGCATGCCTTTCACCCTCCTGCATGTTCAGGCCCTGTGCACTTGGCATCTATTTCATTCCATCCTTCCATATTCAACTTGGCCTCCCCCTTTTTCTTTGTCCCTTCACTTCTCTTAGTCAAACTCTCCTTCGTCAATCTCTCCATATGTCTAAACCATTTCCGCACACCCTCTTTAGCTCTCTCAACCATTCTTCTCGTATTACCACAATTCGCTCTTACCTTATTACTTAATCATCGACACATTATGTAAATTTGAAACTGTTTACAGGACATATTCGATTATCGACAGTATTTTTTCGTCTCTAGAGATCCAAAATAAGTATGTTTCATTTATAACAGGAGGCATCCTTGTTCTCCAAAACCCTTGGTGGAGTATGCTATTCGTTTGCACACATACACCACGGCGGTGTTTTCTTCCCTTTGATTTTGGAGATATCCATCGATTTATGAAACCCCTGTGGGCGTTTTCTCACAACAGAGTCTCTTTTAATCTTCAGTCTTTCATATATACGCTTTAATTCTATATTTCTGGTTTTTCTTCTAAGCACTTAAACAGTCCACCACCGTTTTCTATAACCCCACGAACTCCTATGCTTACATTATACATCCCACGGCGAGAGCTGCACCCTTAGCCTACATCGCATCACACAGAGGCAAAGATTTGTAATGCTTGCTCACCATCCTCGATCAATTTGATTTTTCACCATGATGTCAACAACACTCCCCTGGCTCCACGAAAGAATTCTGTATAGAACAAATGTCTTACAAGGCTTCCAACAATGAATGTAACAGAATCCATTTCCTGTATCCTATTCAGAAAGAAGTGTACATATATTCCAGATCCATTTTCCCAGTTGAGGACCGTGATCTACACAATCAGAGAATCTTTAATCATCATAATCCCACACAGACGAGAGGATGAAAGGAAAACGTGTTACTTTATCGTCTAGGGAAAAGTGTCTGTAATGGTTCAAACCCCTCGCAACTTGTTCATGATTTCGTTACGTACAAAAGATTAAGATTAGCTAATGATGAAGTTTTTGTCAACGTTTTTCTATTGACTTTCAGCGACTTTAACCTGTACCGGTACCAGCCGTGGAAAAACTGGTTCTCTCTGTATTGCAAGACGGCCGAAAGCCAATTACCATTAACTCACTTTGTTGTATACTGAATAAACAAGATAATTCAAGAGCTATATTGTCAGTTGTAAGAAATATTCTACTTTACACTTTACGCTTTCAGCTCAAGTCCGAAAAGATGGAAAATATGTATTGTTACTTTTTTGTGTAGAGGATGAACTATATCGCTTTGAACACACAAAGCGCCAAAAAAAGAAAAAAATTAAAGATCCTTTACAGAAAATCATATAAGTTGATACAAATTGACCGAGTAATTCTGTAAATCCTAATCAACTCAGAATTATCCCAGTTTAACCCAATCATTCATCGAGAGAAGAAGGATGTCACAAGTGGAGATAACTTGCGTGATTTTGTAACAAATTGATCATTTGGTCTCATAAGTAATAAGCAACAGAGTTAGCTGATGCTTCGAATATGTCATGTGTCAACGATGATTATCGTGTCCCGGATCGGATTAATCAATTCATGTACTAATAGAAAGCATTTATTCCTGATAAACAAGTATCGTTACATAATTTCGGATAACGTTTATGCATTTTCTTTTTTTCGGTCTGTATATCACAACAGATGAGTAGCAGTGCACTTGAAGCAACATCTACTGAAACCCGTACAACAGACAAATGGCAAACAGCCCATGAATCAAATCGCTTCGTTGACATCTTTATCACTAACACAGCCGTCATTGTACCTTGTGTACAGGAACGACTTATCTCGCTCATTATAAGGATGTTAAGCCATCATTATACATGTGACAGATTCTTATGAACTCTCCGCTTAACAAGCTGAAAATCATATGTAGTGCGAGATAAACCTGTATGAGAATAAGGTTCAACTGACGTGTGGTGCGAAGTATAAAGATGGGACGGAGGAGAATGTTACCATGCCTGGTAGTCTGAACAGTGTACTAGTGAGGAGCAGCAAGGTTGTGCAGAGCATATCGTCTGGCTTCCCTTGCCAGGGGACTGACAGGCTATAAGTTCCATTCGAGCGCTGACCCAGATGGCAGGGGGCAGAATTGAAAGAGAGGCCATTGAAGGGTGGACATGAATGGGAGGTTAGCGAGGCTGGATGCGAGGTTAGATCGTAGATAAGGCGTACATTCGTAGCACGAGTTTACCTATGGCAAGCAATGGAGAGCTAGGACATAACTTATCCAAAATATGGGATAACAGCTTCTTTTTAAGGATGGTCAGATCCAGTTTGGAACTTGCGAAACTGGAGCGATTACGAATAAAAAAGCCAGATGACTGGAACTATATCTGGCGTGCGAGGCTTTCTAAAGATACTCAACACTTTCTTTGTTTGTTTGACGGTAGGTCAAATGATAATTCAACCACATCATCATCATTCTCTTCAATGGTCCATCTATTCATGATAACAATAAGCTTATCCTTGTTCATACAATGTGTTCATCCTAGACTTAATGTTTCCTTTACCCCCGAGTTTTACTTCCCTGGATCCACAACTTGACTCCTGACTGAAAGGAACAGAGCAGCAGATGGGTGTCAATGTTACAGGAGGGAGAAGGGATGCAATACGTGCTAGGATAGACAACTTTAGATATTCCTATCCTCGCAATCCCTATATAGTGCGAATGAAAACCTTACGATCTACATACCCGCCCCATACTGAATGAACAGGACGCAATCTTTGGATATGTATGTTCATGTATTTTATGATGACAAGTTCTAGTGGTGGGGTGCTGTATCACACTTTACTATGACATTTCGTACACTGATTTATCATCTTAATCAGGGTGATATTGCCTCGTTATATCCTTTACTCAAAAAGTTGAAAACTAGTATAACCGTCATGGTAAACTTTGATAGAAGCATATGAATCGGTAATTAGTGATATCTGATAAATGTGAGATATATGTCTAAATAGGTGCAAAATTGATTTAAACACTGACTATTAGCTGCATCTCTACTGTAAACATGTAAAGATACTAAAATCCATTTTTCAATATATCCTATTTGATTTGAACTTATACTTTTGGAAAGGACAAATAATGATATAATCATATGAGACTATATTAGTACATCACTTGGCCTTAAATCAGTTAAAACGCAATACCTAAGCAATAAATGATCACAATTAGTGGCGAATTATAACACCGTAATGATAGAACACAAGCTCAAGCTTCTGTTGAAAATCCATGCTGTCAAACGTGATATATTAAAGTAACCCTTTTAACTAGATATACGAGTCTTCCCTCCACCATAAACAAAAACAGGTCCATCGTAACTCAGGTGTGAGAAGCCACCACAAGACCACGATGATGCTAGCCTAAGCCACGCAAGAGGTGGCGCTGAGGACTATCCAATCATCTGTAGGACAGTGTCAAATGTACCTTCCCATTTGCCACCGTAATCCTCAGGTATTCGCACTGAGAAGAGAACCATCTGGTTCCTCATGGTACATGATAAGCAATTAGATCTAACTGGACAGTTATCCCTTCATATGGTTGATGCGTCACTCTCAGGGGCTGTGATATGTGGCGCCACACCACAAGCACGACTCGCGCCGGGAGACCTGAATGGATCATCTCCTTGACTTGCTCCCTTGAACTTTCTCCTTTCACACACTCCAGATGTGTTTTGATACCGATGGTTTCATGAGCATCATTAGATCATAAAAGGAAACTTTCTAGCACCACTGATTAGAACTTGGTCAGCCACAGATGAGGTTCTATAATAACTTTAACCGATTTCGTTTGTGACACTGGTAAGGTAGTTGTAAGTCTTTTAGAGATATCAAAAATCATTTGACGAAGTCCTCCACCAATACTTTATAACTTTGAGCGCCAGCCTTCAATTGGTAGATTTAATGACAAGATACTAGCAACTATATCTTCCTTAATCATTACACAATAAGCACTTACTTGCTCATCTAAACAAGATCATGACGCTGGTAAGAAATAAAACTTGATATGTGCAGGAAAAAAGACGTTTGGAATAATTCTCCCATTTTGTATGCATATGTGTGTCTCCACCTGTTTCTCTGTCTAATTTTCCCTAAGTATGTGCGTATGTTAGTGTGTAATTATCTGCGTATTTGTGTGTGTGTGTGTGTGTGTGTGTGTGTGCGTGTATTAGGAGAGAGTCTTACACTCGTGTTGCCTCTCTCTTAACCTTGCACATATAAACCATGTCATTCCTGTGTGTGTACACACACACACACACACACACACACATACTACCTCCTAAATCCACCATAGTATCAACCCAGAGTTTCTGAATAGTTTACGACTTGTTGTAACCGCTCCAAACCGCAGTCTAATTGTGAAAATTTTGTGTTTGACGGGAACTATGCTGACGTTGCTAACTCAGTAGACCCTTAGCAGTTTGAAACATGAAGTCTTCCTCTACTACTCACTGCCTTGTTAGTCTCTTAAGACTTCATTTACTGCACCTTGGAGAAACGCAAGATCTCTGTGGCACTCACCTTTGTAGGCTTCACAGACACAACCTCCCCATCTGATGCCTTCCCTCCGTGTGGCGCCTTTCGTCACCACAATCACCTCACATTCAGACAGATATAAGAACAGTCCTCTGCCAATCATTGTGAACGAAATAAACAATTCATAAACAAGTGTACAGCTACGCAAGTGAATATCTCGGTTTTGTTAGTTAGTCTATACGGGGTGCAAACTATTGTATTACTTTAATTCATCACAATGTTCAATCAAGTTTATTATGTGCGAACCATACTGTTTACTCTGTAAACATCCGTGTATATCTGCCATCCTAATCTTAAGCGCTTGTATGGTTAGTTAGCTAGTAACTATCATAACCCAGGTGTGTAATATACGTAAGACCCCAACTGTGCATTTTCATCCGAATGGCTACCTAATACAATAAATGGTTACTTATTGATCTATTCATTTATTCACACACTCAAGCACACCTAACATGGCATAAGCCTTACGCCAGGTTCGCATCTATCGAGCAACACCGGAAAGAGGATGAACACCTGGGCTGGGTGTAGGCCAATTGCTCAGGTTTCAAACACATAAAGGCCCGATATCCTAGAGAGGGCCCGTGCTGACTCATGGTCAGTAACGCTAACCACTACACTACGGAGGCCCGTTTTACTTATCATCTTATACATATGGCCGTCAGCATCAAGGTACAACAACCAACCGGAAAATCTTTAACACCTCCAGATGTTACAGATAATTCTAAGATCACATACACGCACTTTATATGGGTAAATTACCTTTTTGTACAGAAACTGAGGAAGGTTTACAGTGTGTGTGTGTGTGTGTGTGTGTGTGTGTGTGTGTGTGTGTGTGTGTGAGCAAAACATTGTTTATAAGCAAATCCGATAAAAAAACCAGATAAATGTTAACAATACAAGTTGTATAAAGTGGTAATACCGCGACATACCTGTTTAATTTCAGATAACGATAGACAGGGACATAATATACGACCAGATATGTTTTTGTACAACACGTGTTCCACCACAGCGACAACACGGTCCAGGTCCTGACCTCCTGATGCTTTTATGTCTAATTCTGAACTTGAATATATCTCTTTTCTTCAGTTAGATTCCTTTAAAGGATTCGGTCAAACTCTCGTACATAAACGATATGAATATGAATGGGGGGAAAAAAGTTACCAAAATAACAGAACAACGTGAGGGAAATGATTATAACCAACAAGTACGTAAAAATGGCTGACTTACATAACTGCAGGTTATGAAGCGTACTTATCTGATGACCTAAAGTCTATACTATACTCATAAAAACGAGACGGGTGAACATGATAGGATGAGAAATCTATTGAAAGTAAATTTAATTTCAACCTTCCTCGGCTATCCCTTGTTTATGTCAATATTCTTCCTTTATTCAATGTTATATGTATACAGTCACTATGAAAACTGTATAGTGTCTGTGTACTTAAAGCTGTTCTATCCACTCTGTTATGAAGCAGAACATAACGTGACTAACGACAAATTTTGTCTTGACTATCGTCAATGCTGGAGCATGGTCTTTGAATGCTAATGTATCAACACACAATATTGACACAAAATATTAACACTGACGATCGAATTAGTCTTTGAAATATCTGGGATCTTAAAGTCAAAACGACCAAAGAACTAGCAAGTAAAGTTCCAACATCTTTTCTATCTTTGGCTTTGTCTTGCTTTAATGGTGAGCTCAGCTAGAAAACAAAGGCGTTCTCTTTCATTGCCCCAGTTTTCTCCATTCTATCGTCGGAACGAGACGAGGGAAAAAAGATATTCTGTAGACGTCGAACTTGACTATCTGTTTCAGCCGCCTGTGTATGATGAGTAAGTGCGAAGTCGTTGATGTGAGCGTTGCTGCTTCTCGTCAGTCATCACTAGATTGACACCACAGGAGGCCAGCCATGTCAATTATAGGGACTAGAAAACGTTTGTGTGTGTGCATATGTGTGTGTGTGTGTGTGTGTGTGTGTGTGTTTAGAGAGAGAGAGAGAGAGAGAGAGAGAGAGAGAGAGAGAGAGAGAGAGAGAGTAGCAACGACAGCAGTCACCACACTGAGGAAGGCAACAGTACCACTCCTCCTGGCTGACGGCGCAGGATGGACACCTTCTGCAGTTGGCGATCCATAAAACCCACAGTACAGGCAGAGCCGCTGGCACCCGCTGCTAATTGCACAGGAACAACTTTTATATCCATCTTATGAGAATGGAAGTCTTACAGGTGGCGTAGCATTAAGTACACCCTCGTAAGGTGAACAGGACGAACATGGATCTTTCTATTACTCTTATCGTTCAAGATGGATTCTTGATCGATTTTCTGACGCGTGAAGAGTTCAGTCAAGTGTATAATACCCGAGTCGGAGATGAGTTCCTAATATGTACGTTAGGGAGCTTCGATTGCATAATCTAGACTATAAACACAGTGAATCATTGGCCTAAGGAGATTTAATCTTTCATATCCCCGTCTGTTTCGGTTTAAATCAAAACAAGTTATATCAGTAACTTTTTTACATTCAATTATAAGTAGAGTTTATAAGGTATACGCTTAGAATTAGAAGAACAAGAACAGAAAGACCAGCTTTCACCACAAGAAATATTTCCATCGATAATGTTCTGTGATCTTAGCCAATTCCCGGTCTGTTATCAGTCTATCAATCTAAACTTGATATTCAGTAACTGCAACTCTTGTAGAAGTAAAATAAAGATTAAGACGAAGGAGAAGACTAAATAACCACTTAGGAGAAACATTAAAGATAATACGAAAATAATTCACTGTCTAATCAACGAAAACCCGAGACTTAAGAGACCAGCTGTTGCCGATAGGGATTGATGATGAGAGAATATTAGAGTGAAAGGAAGAAATAAGTGAAGCAATAAGCAATAAGTTTCAATCACTGTGGGTAAACAAGGACACAGAACCTTCGAAGACGAACGGTAGTCCGAATCGACAAATGTTGCATGAAGCTGTTCGTGTTGAAGAGGATAATGTTACTTCACTGATGGAAGTGGACAAAGCTAAAGCTCCAGTATCATACTAAATGTCCCTACTGATTAGGGAGATCATGACATTGGTTTCTCAAGGTTTCGATGTCATCAATAACACAATATCATTGGTGGCGGCTCCTGAGAGTACCGGAGGTGTTCATATATCGCTCCAATTTACAAGAAGTCAGATTAATGTAATCCTCAGCGTTATACACCTGGGTCGCAATTGGACTCGTAGTTCGTATTGGAGAGAGAGAAAGATAATTAAGACAATATCAAAACTTATCGAGTATGTTACTAAATTTATGAATGATGGGAAGCTTGGATTTAGAGCACGAAATTGATATCACTAATCTTGAAGACTGCTAAGAAAGAATCACCAAAATGATATGAGACAGAGAGAGAGAGAGAGAGAGAGAGAGAGAGAGAGAGAGAGAGAGAGAGAGAGAGAGAGAGAGAGAGAGAGAGAGAAATAAGGGTACGGTGTCTATATTGATTTTGCACAAGCATTACAGCTCCCGCATGATAGATCAAGAGAAAAACAAAAGAGCCGGGTAATATCATGGGATGGGAAGGTGAATTGAGAGATATTTAAGTGGATTGGCGATGGGAACATTAATTAAAGGATGGTGATCATCGCGGATGGAAGTCACCAGAATGATCGATCCGGAGATCTGTCTTGTCTTTGGTTATATGTTGATGAACTTCCCCAGCGAATGAGATCATGCGTTAATATGCTGGAGATGATGCAGAAGAATGTACTCATTTGATCACATCCACTTTCTAGCCACCTATCTACAGCCAAGCCCTACAAAAATTCTTTTGTTTCCCCTGACCCCTTTATGAGCCATGGTTCAATCCACAGGCAGCGCGTCGCCCCGTGTGTACTACTGCGCTCCAATTTGCTGTATCCCATGCACTCCTCTTCGTGAACGCAGGAAATGGTGAATATATATACATATACATTATCCCTGGGAAAAGGGGAGAAAGAAATCTTCCCACGTATTCCCTGCGTGTCGTAAAAGGAGACTAAAAGGGGAGGGAGCTGGGCGTTGGAAATCCTCCCCTCCGATTTTTTTTTTTTAACTCTCCAAAAGAAGGAACGAAGAAGAGGGTCAAGTGAGGATAATCCCTTTAAGGTTCAGTCCTCTGTTTTCAACGCTACCTCGCTAACGCGGGAAATTGTCTTTTCCTAGCGTTATCTTGGGCGCACGCGGGGAGAGGGGGGGTTGCCATTTCATGTGTGGCGGGGTGGCGACGAGAATGGATGAAGGCAGCATGTATGAATATGTACATGTGTATATATGTATATGTCTGTGTATGTGTATGTATGTATACGTTGAAATGTATAGGTATGTGTATATGCGTGGTTGGGTCATTCTTTCGTCTGTATCCTTGTGCTACATCGCTAACGCGGGAGACAGCGACCAAGTATAATAAATAAGAAAAGAAAAAAACCCACATATATATATATATATATATATATATATATATATATATATATATATATATATATATACATATATATATATATATATCCTTTATCAAGGAAAGCGTTACGATATATCGGTAAAAGTCATATTTTTTACCTGTTACTAGTTTCAAAGACGACGAAAAATTGAGACGTTTGCTTTTCTCTAAATGGGAGGAGACTCACTGCCAAATAATGCTTTTGCTACCGAGTCTACACGTGGAGGAAGGGTACTGCCAGGAGACGAAACGTTCTTGAAACCAGCAGTCGAGGCTCCTTCGTAAGCAAGAGGCAATTATAACTATCGGTGACAATAGCATTTTTTTTCTGTCCTGTCTCGCGTCACGTAACCAGGACTGGGTACATGCAACACCTACTGATGAATCTATTCATATTCTACTGCATCTGCAGAGAACCTCTGAGTCAGCCTCCCTCATCACCTCTCTTTCATTTTATGAACTTTTCCTCCTCTCTCGCCTTCCTCATCACCTTTTCACTCTTCCTCCTCTCCGTAGATCAGATCTCTCAGTTCATTTGAGGATCCGGTTGGCGCTTAACTAACCATCGTGATTCAGAGCAGAATAAACATGGCGGCACTGTTATTTGAGCACGCTGTAAATGCCTAACAACACGTAAAGCCATAATGATAACCCCCAGGAACTGGTTTTCCCTCCCTACCACACGTCACTGGCGCTCTGGACAAGGTACTAGAGTCATGTTTCATTGTTTAACTGTTTCATGCTCGAAATACTCTTTCGATTAATACCTCCTCCTCTCCTTTTCTTCCTCTCTTATTAGCAGCATTCCTCTCCGATCGGATCACCTTCTCCATAACGCCTACCAAAATATGCCGGCAGTTTCTTTCCCCTAACCCTATATTTGTGTTGATAATCTCCCTTCCTGAGCACTTGCTCTCCATTCCTTCCTCCGTCATCTTCCTACCTCTTATCTCTCTTTCCTCTCCCCTTATTCTATTCATTCGCTTCACTTGAGACTCCAACTCTATCACCAATACGCTTCTCTCTCTAGAGATGTACAAAGAGAAGGATTCAGACATCTTTGTTACTCATGTGTTGTAGAAGCGTAGCCTTTTTTTTCTCTAAACACTTACATTTGCTCAGCCTATCCTGGGGAGTGGTCTGTTCTAATCCTTTCAACCATCGTCCTATTACCTTAACTACTTCTATTTTTATGGCCTTTGAATCTCGCTTCATCTCTTACATCTCGAGTCTCAAGTTCCTCCGTTTTATCTCTAACATGGCTTTCACATGGCAAGATTCACAGGCAATGCGTTTATCAAAAATCTCTAATCTCCCTCTCTTGAGACATTCTAGGAAATCTAATATCGTAGAATTTGATATTCCCAAAGTTTCTGTTGGGGTTTGGCATCCTAGACTTAATATGATTAAGTATGAATTACAGAGCTTAGTATAAACTTCACACTAAATGATCTTGGTTTCGATTTCATTATATTATTGTTCCTTAATATTTTTATACATTTCACGTACATTCACGTTCGTCTAGACCAGAGATGATGAACGCAAGACTGTGATGCTGTTTTGGTGACGGAAAACTAACACAGTATTTGTACGTTACCCAACCTTATTGCAAGCGACGTCTGCCAAGGTACAATCATGTCTGAAAATAGTATTTCGCTTGGCAACAATCCCGCATGCACCTGTCTGTATCCGATGATATACCAAGACAAGCAGGACACAGATATGATATCACTACTCTCCATTAATGAGGCAAGGGGTCGGATAAATGGAGATCAAGATTAAACTGACAATGTCTGATGCTGATTACACAGTCATAGGGGCTACATTTTTTGACCACGGTATTTTTCTCGTATCTGTATATATATTCTTACCTATTTTTCTAGATTTTCAATACTCGTTACTGTGTGAAAATTCTATACGTTTTCAACCGATCATATCATGTCTCACGGAAGATTCCAAAATCTGGTCAAAACGCTCACAGATATAATTGAGTTCAAAGAATATTTATCTTTGATGGTTATTGGTGAAATAACAACATACTCCTACGTCCGGATGCATTAACCTTAATAAAACGCTCGTTCCTGGATATACGAAAATTATCTGGCTTCACCGCCTCAGCCATCACTGCACCACTTCTGTGTAAAATACTATTCAGCAGGAGCCCAGGGTACTACTTATGTAGTAAGTGACTTATGGCTAAAGTTATCACTTAACTTGCCCAGTATCTATCCAAGAATATGGTAAAAGTAAACAACATCGTTTGAGGACCTGTGAAGGACCCGTATTAACCTAAGGTAAAGCACAGGTACTAAATAACAACATACATAAACACTAGAGTAGACAGGCGTATAGATAAATGGGCATAAAAGAAAGAAAAAAAAAAACTGTACAAATTAACACCTATAGAACAAAGGCAAGAGAGAAATCGTACCAGAGGCATAATTAGGTTTCCCCTCGCTCTACCCACACCACTTTATAGATGGCAAATAAGGCAAGTACATGTCATCCATTCACTTTAATCATCAGCCTGATTATTTTTTCTGTGTCCTTCAAAGAAAATGTATTAGGACAGAGGTAATGGGTCGTTAAGTCACACTTGGCTCAGTGTAATGTTGCAGGAAATTTACATTTACCTCTTTTTACATGGCCTTTGGCTAAAAATGGCAAACTGTTTTCTCCCTTCGTGACAAGATGTCGTTAAATGTTCGCAAAGCTGAGGGTGTACTTGTGTAGAATATACAGTATCACCGTAGATGCCTTACAGATACCGTATCACAAGACAGTCGTACTCCAGAACAAAAATGGTGGTGTCTGATCCATCCTGTTACATCAGTGGAGGCTGTATCAAGAAACAAGGAGATACAGCAGTAGACAAGACGGTGCAGCAAGACACAGGACGTTACAGCAACGGACAAGACAGTGCAGCTAGATACAGAGTGGTGCGACGTCAAATAGGAGGGTGGGGCAAGATGCAGGACGACATAGCAACACTATCAACAGAGCGCAGTAGAACCCAGAGTCATATACCAACGTACAAGAAAGTGTAATAACATAAAAGGAGAGGTACAACATATGTACAGGGCAATGCAGCAACATTCGGAAGCATGCAATATGGCAATATAAAAACATAATAAATACAAGGAGTGATACAGCAACATCAATTATATTACGGGATACAGGATACTGTAGAAACATGAAAGAGGGTCAAACATTTAACGAGACTTTAGTGTATAAAGATGGTGTTGTGAAACACCAAGTAGAACAGCAACCCACAAGACAGTACAGGGAGATACAGGACGTGTGCAAGAACATTCAAGAAGCTGCAGGAAATTACCCAACACTTCGACAACATAATCCTCACTTCTTACTTAAACTCTCAGGTAGGTTATTAGCCCGTCAGTGAGGCTAGCATTTTTCTTCACTCCAGTCAATCTCCAGAATTTCCTGTTTCCCACCACTCCATCCTTTTTACCTCTTCGTAAATCTTCCTCGTGATCTTTTCCTCCATTTCCCGTCTTTCCCTAACAATATTCTTTCTTCTTAAGATGGCCCAAGCATTTTAGTGGTGATGCTTCTATCTTTTTTTCCTGCACCTCTGAAGCTCTACCCACCATAAGACATAAAGCGCCAGTTCTTACTCGGTTTATACATGATATGTTTACAATAGTTTTAAGGCGTTGTATTTCTGACGCTTAAACTCCTCGTTTTTGTTTTGTGGCTGAGGTTTAGCTTCCTGCCCCAGAAATCGTCGTGCTCCAAAATCCAGAGTAATCCAGAAACGAAACATGATACAGTCTAACCCACCCTACAGACCCAGCAATAAGAATAAAAATGCAGTCGTGCTTGTAGCCAACAGACGACCGTACGAACAACGTATCTGTTCTTCCTCTTTAGGCATACAAGGATACCTTAATGCTGAATGCACGGCACAAATATATTTTCGCCGATTTTCCGTTCGTGTAGTCTTAGTTCTGCCTCTCACAGCAGAAAGTGTACATTCCGGGCTTTTGGTCATCGATTTTTTTTCTGTTCTCATATCTCTTAGATGGTATCAAACTTAACCTCCTTTCGCTTTGCTTGCAGTCAGGATGTCTGTCTTATTAGTAGTGAACGTCAAGCCAACTCGTCTCATACGATCATGCCAACAGTTTAGTGCCCACTCCAAAGTGTGTAATTAGGTACATAACAGTACAACAACACATCAAATAGGTGAAGCAAGACGCACGATGGTGCAGGGTAATATAAGATGAGAGCAAAATACAGGGCAGTGCAAAAATTAGGGAAGAAGGCACGGTAGGATAAGAGGGTAATACAGCAACACGGATAAGGATACAGAAAGACACACAGCGATACATGGACGAACTAGATGATACAGGAAGATCAGGAGGGTACAGAAACATTCAAATGGATACAAGGAGGAACAGGACGGTACAGCAATGTACAAAAGGGTGCAGCATGATACAAGGGTAGTACAGTAAATGAGCATTCTGAATGGGCATCACGACATCACAGAAAAGAATGAAGGCCGATAAGTGACGTTACAACATCGTACACAGTTAACCAGATACAGACGGGGCAACAACACAGAGAGACTACAGTAAGACGTAAGACGATACAACAAAATACAAGAAAGTACAGGAGAATACAGGACGGCACCTGATCATAATATAAGGAACAGGAAGGTACGGGGCGATTCAGTAATACGCAAAAGCGTACAGAAAGATACAGGAAGGAACAGCAACATGCGATAGGTTGCAGCAATAGAAAGGATAGAGCGCATGTAACATACAGGTGTTCAGCTAATACTAGGCTATAAACCAACAAGCAAAACCTGGTTGGGAAAAATACAGGGAGTTACTGTACCACACATACACAGCATATGATGGTCCGACATCACATAGGAGTGTCGAACAAAATACAGGATGATGAAAGAACAGCATGCAACAGGATACAACAAGAGACAGGGTGACAGAGCAACATGCATGATGATTAGAGCAAAAACGAGGAATATAAAACAACACACAAGAGTATATAATATACACAGCGCGGTAGAAGAAAAAAAAAGAAGAAAAACTTGTGTGAGGGCTGAGCAAGATACATTAATACTACAGTAATACTATAGTAACATACAAGATGTCAGAAAAAAAAACATGACGGTGTATCAACGCACTTACAAGACGGCAAAATAGGATAAAAGGCGGTACAGTAATATATATAAGAGGTTACAGAAAGATATTGGACGGGAGATCAAGGTACAGGAGGGAACAGTACCATACAGGATGTTGCCGTAATAGGGAAGAAGACAGAGTTCGACACAGGATGGGAGGCATCATACAAGATGCGAGGTGGTACATCAATACTGAAACAAGAGAAGCAAATTGCAGGAGTACAGTGATATGTAGGAACGATACAGGAAGGTAGAGCAACATTGATATGGATATATAAGACTGCAGTTGGTACAGGGACACAGATGAGGTTACAGGGAGATACAGAACAACGCAACGACATAAAGGTACATCATAATACATGACTTTGCACCAACACACAAATGAGTTCAAGATATCGGCGAGAGCACTAAAGAAAAGACGAGGCACACAAGAGGGTACAGTCAGATACAAGACGGACACAGGATGGTACAGTAACACACACGGCGGTACAGCGACATACAAGAGGGTACACTAACAAGCAATACATCAAGTAAGAAGGGTCTGGCCTGCCAGACACAAAGGAACCAGTTCGTGACGTGTTGCAGATCCGCCACGCTGCTCTTTCCTACTTTCACTCCTCCCATACATCCCCCACCCAACAACCCCCCCTCCCACGCGTCTCCTCGCCTCCCCCCGGATGTTCCTGCTTTACAACGCACTCTACTGCTTACTTTACACCCTCTGCTTATCTCTTTGCCAGTTTGCTTAACCTAAGCCAGCCGTTAAGCTGCTTATCCCAACTAACCCAACACCATTTCGATACCACCTTTGCCATCCTGCTTACCACGCACCTGCCTTCATACTCCAGCACCTCCTCGCTCTTCCTCACACCCTCCTGCTTACCCTTGACCCACAGAGTTTACCTTCCCCTTCCCCTTCTGCTTGACATGGTGCACTCCTGCCTCTCCCTACGTGACCTCTTGCCTGTTTGTCCATCTTCACTCGTGGACGCTTCTTCGTGCCCTTGCTCTTCTCACCATCACGTCCTCTTGTGTACTCTCGTATCCACCCTGCTGACTTTCGCGCCTTCCTGTTTATTCCGCTCTCATACTGACCCCCCTCAGCCCTCCTGCTTACCCCTTGAACTCATTTTAACCCCCCTCGCTCTCCTGCCTCTCTTGCCAACCCCTTTTTCCAAATGGCTTTCCTTCACGCAACCCTTCCAGCCAGCTCCACCGTGCTATTTACCGTGTCCTACTTCCTTACGCGCTCACGGACTTACTTCCTTGTATTTCATGAACATATTCTAGTCGTGTTAAAGCCGTACATGTCTACTTTTTCAGTGTTCTCTCGTGTCTAAGTATGTGTCTTATATCATAATTCAACTGCCTCTTTCTTGCACTCGTGCCCTCATCACTCATTTCTGCTCCTGCTGTCTTCATCCTCTTCCCCTATATACTTATCCTTCCACCTTTTCCATTCACTTCCGATTTCTCACGTAATGCGAGAAGGTTTTTTTCCTTCAACAGCGAGTACAGAGAACTCAAGAAACACGCTGATAGGTAATCTTCATTTGCTTCTCCGAATTGAAACTCAAGCACTGAATGAAGACTGCAACATTTTGTTTCTAAGTAAGCTGCAAAAACTTCTGTCTTGATAACTAAATATTCCTTTTTCACATTATGATGTATCACTTATTTCTGCATTTTACCTTTTTTCTATTTTGACCATTAATATATTGCAATGTATAAACAACGCTTTTACGTAGGCTATAATGAAATAAGAATTTAGAGAATTTAGATTGGGTCCAGTCATTAATTAAGGATTGCCCTGGACTGGCCCTTCTCTGGAGAGAATTTATGAGCCCCTGTAAAAGTCGTTTCTGCTTTTCCTTAGAGTTAAGCACATCCAGAACCTCAAGCTACCTAAGAATGTTTTATTACCTAATTTAACATTTAGATTAATCCAGCAGTCTTCGACCTTTATTTACTGTGTAAAATCTTGACAATTCCAGGATTAAGAGCGCTCTTGCTACAAGTCGTAACAATAGTGTTTATATAGTCTTACTTCTTCAAATACTTGATTCCAAAATGATCTTCGGTTCAGAATTCCTCGATTTGCGAGATTCCCGGTTAATTCCACTCTTACCGAGTTCTTTCGTGTCTTGAATCATTTACGTTTTGATATTAGGTTTAAAAGCAACTCGCACGATAGTGCTTTGCATTTTCCAACCGTTCAAAGTTTCTCATTAAAGGTAAGTACAGTTTTTGTATCCCCAAGTACAGCAGCTAAGTCAAATAACGCTGCACCAGCAGGAGAGCTAATGTCATCTTATGCATCCAACCTTTACCAAACAAGACTCTCAAAATTCCTCCTGTAAAGCGATTGTTTTTCACATTGTTTCTTATCCGTCCACGTTGCAGTTGTCTATAAATTCTATAATCTTTTTACTTTCCTTGTATACTTGTCACGTTTTGTTCATTCCTAACTGCCATCTGTTATTAATCACCTTGAATCATTTCAGACAGGAATAATCCATGATCAATCAGAGGTGTGAATCAGTGGAGCTTTCCTCAGTGTTTACGTTTAGTCCCAGATAACATACATCGTGTTATGAGCACACATGAAGTATATAGTATGTCAGCGGAGTTTACAAATGTCATTTTCAGACGGTGCTTCCCTAACTTCTTTTAATTCTTGCTTGAACCTCAATATCATGGTGTGCTTTCAGCTGTGTGACTGCTTTGCCGAGTTCTTATTACCCGAGATCAAAAGGTGAAGTTTTCCATTGAAATTAAACCCTTGGCATTGCCGCGTTCTCATCTAAAGTACTGCCTATTATGGTGTTTCTTCACACACTTCCATCTCTTTGTGTGACTCCTGATATATACTTCCAGTAAGTGCAACATCATCTGTTTTTAAGGGCTTCCATTATCTTGTACTTACATTCTTTCATCGAGTGCAAAGCTGTCGATGGTCATGTGATTATATATCCCTCAACCGCGATCTTACATAGCCACCGTGAAATACCCTTTTGAAATAACCTTGGACTTAAACAAAATCCACTGTCTATTACATATGAATTCTAAATCAGAATAATGAATCGATATCGTAATCTGCCCATAGCATTTTTCTTACGGTAGTGTTTCTATAATGTCTATTAAGACCTGAAGCAACACTACTTATATCAAGTAGCAATTTTGAGTCGTTTGGCAGCCTTCTAAAAGGTACAGGCAAGCTAGTTCAGATTTTCGCTAGTGACGGTGAACAGCACTAACCATTCCTCTGTGAGTAACCCACACGTTACCCAGCTAGCCACAGGATCTCAGGACACGTGTGTCTTACGTTCGCATGTCCTTTATTGTCACTGTTTTGTGTTCTGTTTTCTCTATCAATATAACGAACACGGACTTTTAGTGATCAGTCTTTCATCTTTCTAAGGTTTCTGTAATCTTACCGGGGTAAAGTTATAATCATGAAAATAATAAATCAAAATTAGATAAAATCTGTCTTTAAAATATAGTCAGATGTTCTTTTGTCTTAACTCTGAGTTCGAAATCAGATTCGTGTTAAGGCGTTCTGATCAGTCAGCTGCACACTGGGTGATGCTGCATCAAGAGAAATACTTGAAAAGTCAACATTGAATACAAAACACTGCACTAAACACTGATAAGAATTTCTTGTGTGTCTTTACCTTCTTTCACACTGTTCTTGTGTAGGTAAATGATGAACGATTACTGGACGTGCGAAATATACATCGACTAACACGATCACAATCAGCGATAACGAACCACTCTGCACGTCTCCTTGGGTCTTCAGTCATATAAGTTATATCAATATACATAAGGAGGCAGTAAGTACCACACATGACAAAAAAGGGGAACTATTCTTCTTTTCATGTACCAGGATATGACTCATCATTTTTTGTGTTCTAAACTGGAGCGCTTGACCGAAAAAAAAGAATATATTGCACTCTGACGGCAGTGGTCATGAGTAAATGTGAATTCTTCCATGGGAAGTATCAAGTGGTCATGACGGCAGTGGTCGTAGTCATGAGTAAATGTGAATTCCTCCCTGGGAAGTATCAAGTAGTCAAAGGTCATGAGTAAATGTGAATTCCTCCCTAGGAAGTATCAAGTAGTCAAAGGTCATGAGTAAATGTGAATTCCTCCCTAGGAAGTATCAAGTAGTCACTGGTCATGAGTAAATGTGAATTCCTCCCTGGGAAGTATCAAGTAGTCAATGATCATGAATTAATTCATCTCAACTTAAGTATCAATGGAAACCAAATCTTCAGAACATATGTTGATAACTCACTGATCATAGAAGATGTTACCTTATAATTCACGTGAAAAATGAAGGAAGGTAACTCCTACTGAGGTCATCTCAATGGGAGGATGATGGAATAAATTTCGTTCACGAGAACTTTCGACAGAATCTCGCTGATAGGCAGGGCTATCGCGCAGCGCTCACCGCAGTAAGATATAGAGTTAAGAAGAACGAATCGTGTGAGAGATTATGTATGTGGGCTGACAGCCTATGTGTGGGGGACGCACAAAGAAAGCTCAGTTATCTGGGCCAAACGAGTGATACTTGAGAGCTACTGAATTTCTGGCTAACTACTCGAGAGAGAGAGAGAGAGAGAGAGAGAGAGAGAGAGAGAGAGAGAGAGAGAGAGAGAGAGAGAGAGAGAGAGAGAGCATGATGATGACATGCAGTCCTACTAGTTATCACAACCGTCTTTGGTATGCAATGTGGCGATAAACCATTTTTTGCTAACCCAATACAAGGTGTAGCAGCCACATGGGTAGGAAAGCGTTGTGTCTTACCTATACTGCTTCCTGTCCTAATGTCTTGCCTCAAAGTATTCGATCGTGTACAAGAAAGATTTAGTTGTCATGAAGGAAGATGAGAATGCTTCAGCCACATAGGGTCGCTTACGCTAAATGCTTCTGTTATTCATTATCGATGGGTAAAAGGAAAGAAAAATAAGGAAAAGACTATGAAATAGTGATAAGGAGATTATAAAGAAAATTAGAAGTGAATTATGAAGAAACAGAAGAAAATTGGAAGTATATGACCAAATAGAGAGAAAGAGACGAGCAAGAAAAGACGAAGAAATAATAATAAAGGAGATATTGATGAACATCTTACAGTAAGACCGATTTTCTGAGGGTCAAGATAACAGTCAAGATATACATGGCTAAGAAGAAATCCACCAAACAATGAAAATTGAATAGAACATGAAACAATTCCAGTAGCAACTGTGGCTGTAGAAATAAAAAGAAAAAAAGAGAGAGCAAAGTAGAGGAGAAGATGGTGGGAAATAAATACGGGAATGTGAGTGTCAGGAAACAGGACCAGCCCACCATATTCTCGCTCCTCCCCTGCAGCCTCACCCACACACACACACACACATACACACACACACACACACAGAACTGTTCTATGGCGCCAGTTTACACACACAGGTCGTCGTAAAGCGTTTAATACCTGCTGGTTATTACCCATCATACCTATCACTGAAGGGGATATCAAATGGGAAGAGGGGTTCCTAAGCATTTGAACTGATACAGTTTTATTTTACGAGCAACGGGTACCTATACTTGCGATTTAAATCTCTCATGTAAGCCTCTGGCAAAGGAGAGAACAAGAGTGATAAGAAAAATAACTGTGGTGATAGCAGATCTCATAAATCTCATGGGTCGCTCGTATGTGTGAGTCGGTATTCTTATCTCTGCACCAGAACTTGATATTTCTCTTGTTTTACGTCTGCTAATTTATAAGCACCGAGGACTGGCCATGCTTTAAGGCGTATAAACACAGGGGTTCATCCAGGTGATTATGCTCACCGCTGACCACGCTGCACATGCTCAATCGCTGGCGCCTAGCAGTCACGACACCCAGCCACAGCCGACTTACTCCTCACAAGCGGAACTATCATCTACCCACGTTGGTTATTCTTGCCATGGTTTAGGCCACATACCCCAGTCCTTAATGAAAGACCTCCAGAACTAGACGTATGCATGTATTGCCACATCAACCATGGTCCATAAGCCCCAGTGATGTACTGTAAACATTTGTGCTATGCAATAGCAACGAGTTGTAGAAAACTCCAAGCAGCAAGACTCAACTAGTAATATAAATGCCCAACACCAAAAACTCCACAGTCACTATTTGCCAGCCAACACCATTCCCGAGGCCAATTACTGTAAAAAAAGAAAAGAAATGTATACCCAAAAAAAAAGAACATCCTCTTCCTCGACTGCAAATCAAACGCAATTACGACACTGCACCGCGGCATACCCGCAGCTCGTGGCCGTCTGATCTAGCAGGTGCATCATTAGCAGGACCCGCCGAACTAACCTGCTGTTAGGGGAGTGGTGTTCTCGCCTGCCACGTCGTAATGCTTCAAACAGCGTGACAGATAAGCTAGTGTGATCCATCCTCCATAAACGAGCGGTTGTGTCGTCACTTACTGGGGGGAAATGGATAACCAAGAAGACGGATTCGCGGACGGCAACAACTTCCCATCCGGGACTCGCCGTGTTTAGGTATTCGACCTTTTTTTTCCTTTTCTTTCGTGAATCTTTCCACTGAGTGTATCTCCGGAACACTACCTCATCTCCGAGGGGTCTTTCCCTACCATCCTCGCCAGCATTAGCATAGTTGAGGCTCCACCCCTTCATCCTTGCCAATCAGTCATTTTTCCTTCCTCCTGCTTATTCCAGTGCCGCGTCCTTCCCAACTCATCATACCTTCACCTTCACCGTTTTGTGTCCTTGCCCTTGGCTTCTCTCCCCATCTTTTGGTTTAACACGACTCTACGTGAGTTTACATGAGAAAGACAGACAACAGGAGACCTGATTGTCCCACAGCTGCGTTGTCTGGCAAGAAAACAAAAAAAAGTTTAACTTGGCAAGAAAATGTAATTCCACTCAGCAGTTTTTTTTCTAAACTATCACCTTGTCCATCCTGTTAAATGTCTCAATAGAAGATGTAGTCAAGAGACCACAGAGAAGTTCGGTCAATAGACAACCCATGATGCGTGAAGCTGGTCACCACCCCTCTGACCGTCTTCCACCACGACTTCATTCAGCCGACTTAACCTAAACTCCTCAGAGCCCCCATGCACTTACATTAGGCAGTACATCGTAAATAGACCTCAGTTGAACCGCGTGCTGACAGCTCCACCCGGCCATAAGTAGGAAAGAGGGAAATAAGAACATGTTTCTTTTTAAATGTGACCATTTTTGGATGGAATGTTTCATAACTTTGATGAGTCATAAAGGACCGTATATAGAGAATCCTCCCAATTTCTGCTGAATCAGTAGTGTACAACACTTAGATCTTTCTCACTGCTGCTGGTGTTAGTGTTCATATCATCCTAAATGAGGAATACCAATGTTAGGATATTCTTTCCTATAGATTTATTCTTAAGAATATTATAACAATGATACCAAGGCCATTAATGAGGTGTGTCGCTTTTGGACGGTAAAAGTCTGTGCTGAGGTCCATGTATACTCCTCTATGAAAATATTACATACAGTAACTTTTTTTTTTTTTCATTAATGAAGAAATTTCATATCGGTACATTGCTGGAAAAGTCAAAGTATAAGCTATACCATTGCTGGAGAGGTCAAGGTACAAGCTATACCGATGAATGAATTCTACTTTGACGTCAAATGTTCTACAGACAGCTGTTGATGTTGCCAGTGATGGTCTGGTTTGGTTCCAGTGCCCACATGATGGTGCTGTCCAGAATTAATCCCCGAGGCATACACATTGCCCGTGACACGCACATTGCTCGCGCCACACACACTGCCCGAGCCACACATACTACCCGAGCCACACACACTGCCCGAGCCACACACACTAGCCGAGCAACACAGACCGCCCGAGCTACACACACTGCCCCAGCCACACACACTGCCCCAGCCACACACACTGCCCCAGCCACACATACTGCCCCAGCCACACACACTGCCCCAGCCACTCACACTACCTGAGCCGCACACACTGCCTGAATTACATAAAACGACACACTAGCCAAGCTGCACTACACTGCCTCAGCCACACATCAAATCACTCCTCAATTACATTTTTAAGATAAACTTAACGACATACAGACACCAAAATTTTAAAACCAGGACTTTAATTACACACACACATATATATATATATATATATATATATATATATATATATATATATATATATATATATATATATATATATATATCTTTTTTTTTCTTCTTTCTTTCATACTATTCGCCATTACCCGCGTTAGCAAGGTAGCGTCAAGAACAGAGGACTGGGCCTCTGAGGGAATATCCTCACCTGGCTTCGTTCTCTGTTCCTTCTTTTGGAAAAAAAAAAAAAATACGAGAGGGGAGGATTTCCACCCCCCCCCCCCCTCCCTCCCATTTTAGTCGCTTTCTACGACACGCAGGGAATACGTGGGAAGTATTCTTTCTCCCCTATATATATATATATATATATATATATATTTTTTTTTTCTTTTTTTTTTTTTGCCTTGTCGCTGTCTCCCGCGTTAGCGAGGTAGCGCAAGGAAACAGACGAAAGAATGGCCCAACCCACCAACACACACATGTATATACATACACGTCCACACACGCAAATATACATACCTATACATCTCAATATACACATATATATATATATATATATATATATATATATATATATATACACACACAGATATATACATATATACACATGTACATAATTCATACTGCCTTTATTTATTCTCATCGCCAACTCGCCACACATGGAATGACAACCCCCTCCCCCCTCATGTGTGCGAGGTAGCGCTAGGAAAAGACAACAAAGGCCCCATTCGTTCACACTCAGTCTCTAGCTGTCATGTAATAATGCACCGAAACCACAGCTCCCTTTCCACATCCAGGCCCCACAGAACTTTCCATGGTTTACCCCAGACGCTTCACATGTCCTGGTTCAATTCATTGACAGCACGTCGACCCCGGTATACCACATCGTTCCAATTCACTCTATTCCTTGTACGCCTTTCCCCCTCCTGCATGTTCAGGCCCCGATCACTCAAAATCTTTTTCACTCCATCTTTCCACCCCCAATTTGGTCTCCCACTTCTCCTCGTCCCCTCCACCTCTGACACGTATACCCTCTTGGTCAATCTTTCCTCACTCATTCTCTCCATGTGATCAAATCATTTCAAAACACCCTCTTCTGCTCTCTCAACCACTCTCTTTTTATTTCCACACATCTCTCTTACCCTTACATTACTTACTCGATCAAACCACCTCACACCACATATTTTCCCCAAACATCTCATTTCCAGCACATCCACCCTCCTGCGCACAACTCTATCCATAGCCCACGCCTCGCAGCCATGCAACATTGTTGGAACCACTATTCCTTCAAACATACCCATTTTTGCTTTCCTAGATAATGTTCTCGACTTCCAAACATTCTTCAAGGCTCCCAGAATTTTCGCCCCCTCCCCCAACCTATGATTCATTTCCGCTTCCATGGTTCCATCCGCTGCCAGATCCACTCCCAGATATCTTAAACACTTTACTTCCTCCAGTTTTCCTCCATTCAAACTTACCTCCCAATTGACTTGACCCTCAACCCTACTGTACCTAATAACCTTGCTCTTAATCACATTTACTCTTAACTTTAATCTTTCACACACTTTACCAAACTCAGTCACCAGCTTCTGCAGTTTCTCACATGAATCAGCCACCAGCGCTGTATCATCAGCAAACAACAACTGACTCACTTTCCAAGCTCCCTCATCCACAACAGACTGCGTACTTGCCCCTCTTTCCAAAACTCTTGCATTCACCTCCCTAACAACCCCATCCATAAACAAATTAAACAACCATGGAGACATCACACACCCCTACCGCAAACCTACATTCACTGAGAACCAATCACTTTCTTCTCTTCCTACACGTACACATGCCTTACATCCTCGATAAAAACTTTTCACTGCTTCTAACAACTTGCCTCCCACACCACATATTCTTAATACCTTCCACAGAGCATCTCTATCAACTCTAATATATGCCTTCTCCAGATCCATAAATGCTACATACAAATCCATTTGCTTTTCTAAGTATTTCTCGCATACATTCTTCAAAGCAAATAGCTGATCCACACATCCTCTACCACTTTTGAAACCACACTGCTCTTCCCCAGTCTGATGCTCTGTACATGCCTTCACCCTCTCAATCAATACCCTCCCATATAATTTACCAGAAATACTCAACAAACTTATACCTCTGTAATTTGAGCACTCACTCTTATCCACTTTGCCTTTGTACAATGGCACTATGCAAGCATTCTGCCAATCCTCAGGCACCTCACCATGAATCATACATACATTAAATAACCTTACCAACCAGTCAACAATACAGTCACCCCCTTTTTTAATAAATTCCACTGCAATACCATCCAAACCTGCTGCCTTGCCGGCTCTCATCTTCCACAAAGCTTTTACTACCTCTTCTCTGTTTACCAAATCATTTTCCCTAACCCTCTCACTTTGCACACCACCTCGACCAAAACACCCTATATCTGCCACTCTATCATCGAACACATTCAACAAACCTTCAAAATACTCACTCCATCTCCTTCTCACATCACCACTACTTATTATCACCTCCCCATTAGCCCCCTTCACTGAAGTTCCCATTTGCTCCCTTGTCTTACGCACTTTATTTACCTCCTTACAAAACATCTTTTTATTCTCCTTAAGATTTAATGATACTCTCTCACCTCAACTCTCATTTGCCCTCTTTTTCACCTCTTGAACCTTTCTCTTAACCTCCTGCCTCTTTCTTTTATATATCTCCCGCTCATTTGCATTTTTTCCCTGCAAAAATCGTCCAAATGCCTCTCTCTTCTCTTTCACTAATAATCTTACTTCTTCATCCCACCACTCACTACCTTTTCTAATCAATCCACCTCCCACGCTTCTCATGCCACAAGCATCTTTTGCGCAAGCCATCACTACTTCCCTAAATACATCCCATTCCTCCCCCACTCCCCTTATCTCCTTTGTTCTCACCTTTTTCCATTCTGTACTCAGTCTCCCCTGGTACTTCCTCACCCAAGTCTCCTTCCCAAGCTCACTTACTCTCACCACTCTCTTCACCCCAACATTCTCTCTTCTTTTCTGAAAACCCCTACAAATCTTCACCTTCGCCTCCACAAGATAATGATCAGACATCCCTTAAGTTTCACCTAATATTTTGCTCAGATTTTCAACTACTCCAGATTTTAATGAAAATCTGGGAGAAAGTGGTATTCTATATGGTGATTAAGGATATCGTGTCAAAAGACATCGTTTCTTAAAATTAAGTGCTTAATTAGATACTTAATATTAATGATAATTATATTAATATGCTAATTACTCGACTAATTACACGATTTTTAATGTTTTGACCACAGATTCTTATTCAGCAGACGTAAAAGCATATATGCTGAGATTTTCAAAACAATCTATACTTTCAAAAAAATCAAGAAAAATTCAAGATAGCCTAGATGGCCTAGATTTCTTAGATTTTTCAACTTCTTCAGATTTGAATGAAAATATAGAAATATGTGCTACTCTATACGGTGATTTTCGATATCGAATTAAAATACTGCATATCTTAAAATTGAGTGCTTGATTACACACTTAATATTAACTATAATTATATTAATATGCTCATTACTCGACTAATTACAGGAATTTTAAGATTTTGACCACAGATTCGTATTCAGCAGGCTTAAAAATATCTATGCTCAAAATTTCAGGAAATTTATATTTTCAAAAAAATGAAGAAAAATCCCAGGCTATATAGCCTAGGGTAATATTTTGCTCAGATTTTCAACTACTCCAGATTTTAATGAAAATATAGGAATATGTGGTATTCTATATGGTGATTAAGGATATCGTGTCAAAAGACTTCATTTCGTAAAATTAAGTGCTTAATTCCATACTTAATATTAATGATAATTATATTAATATGCTAATTACTCGAGTAATTCCAAGAATTTTCCGGTACTGACAACAGATTCGCATTCAGCAGGCTTAAAAATATCCACTCTGAAAATTTCAGTAAAATCTATTTTTTCAAAAAAATCAAGAAAAATGCAAGATAGCCTAGCCTAGATGGCCTAGATTTCTTAGATTTTCAACTTCTTCAGTTTTGAATGAAAATATGGAAATATGTGCTACTCTATTCCGTGGTTTTCGATATCGAATTAAAATACTGCATATCTTAAAATTCAGTGCTTAATTACACAATATTAATATGCTAATTACTCGACTAATTACAGGAATTTTAAGATTTTGACCACAGATTCGTATTCAGGAGGCTTAAAAACATCTATGCTGAAAATTTCAGGAAAATTTATTTTTTCAAAAAAATCAAGGAAAATCCCAGGCTATACTATAGCCGAGGGTAATAGTTTGCTCAGATTTTCAACTACTCCAGATTTTAATGAAAATCTGGGAATAAGTGGTATTCTATATGGTGATTAAGGATATCGTGTCAAAAGACTTCGTTTCGTAAAATTAAGTGCTTTATTACATACTTAATATTAATGATAATTATATTAATATGCTAATTACTCGACTAATTACATTTTTAATATTTTGACCACAGATTCTTATTCAGCAGGCTTAAAAATATCTATGCTGAAAATTTCAGGAAAATTTATTTTTTCAAAAAAATATAGGCTATAGCCTAGGATAATATTTTGCTCAGATTTTCAACTACTCCAGATTTTAATGAAAATCTGGGAATATGTGGTATTCTATATGGTGATTAAAGATATCGTGTCAAAAGACTTCATTTCGTAAAATTGTGCTTAATTATATACTTAATATTAATTATAATAATATTACTATGCTAATTACTCGACTAATTACGCGAATTTTAAGATTTTGACCACAGATTCGTATTCACCAGGCTTAAAAATATCTATGCTGAAAATTTCAGGAAATTTATTTTTTCAAAAAAATGAAGAAAAATCCCAGGCTATAGCCTAAGGTAATATTTTGCTCAGATTTTCAACTACTCCAGATTTTAATGAAAATCTACGAATATGTGGTATTCTATATGGTGATTAAGGATATCGTGTCAAAAGACTTCATTTCGTAAAATTAAGTGCTTAATTCCATACTTAATATTAATGATAATTATATTAATATGCTAATTATTCGAGTAATTACAAGAATTTTCCGGTACTGACCACAGATTCGCATTCAGCAGGCTTAAAAATATCCACTCTGAAAATTTCAGTAAAATCTATTTTTTCAAAAAAAATCAAGAAAAATGCAAGATAGCCTAGATGGCCTAGATTTCTTAGATTTTCAACTTCTTCAGATTTGAATGAAAATATGGAAATATGTGCTACTCTATTCCGTGATTTTCGATATCGAATTAAAATACTGCATATCTTAAAATTCAGTGCTTAATTACACACTTAATATTAATATGCTAATTACTCGACTAATTACAGGATTTCTAAGGTTTTGACCACAGATTCGTATTCAGGAGGCTTAAAAATATCTATGCTGAAAATTTCAGGAAAATTTAATTTTTCAAAAAAATCAAGGAAAATCCCAAGGATAATATTTTGCTCAGATTTTCAACTACTCCAGATTTTAATGAAAATCTGGGAATAAGTGGTATTCTATATGGTTATTAAGGATATCGTGTCAAAAGACTTCGTTTCGTAAAATTAAGTGCTTAATTACGTACTTGATATTAATGATAATTATATTAATATGCTAATTACTCGACTAATTACACGATTTTTAATGTTTTGACCAAAGATTCTTATTCAGCAGACGTAAAAGCATATATGCTGAGATTTTCAAAATCTATACTTTCAAAAAAATCAAGAAAAATGCAAGATAGCCTAGATGGCCTAGATTTCTTAGATTTTTCAACTTCTTCAGATTTGAATGAAAATATGGAAATATGTGCTACTCTATACGGTGATTTTCGATATCGAATTAAAACATGCATATCTTAAAATTGAGTGCTTAATTACACACTTAATATTAACTATAATTATATTAATATGCTCATTACTCGACTAATTACAGGAATTTTAAGATTTTGACCACAGATTCGTATTCAGCAGGCTTAAAAATATCTATGCTGAAAATTTCAGGAAATTTATTTTTTCAAAAAAATGAAGAAAAATCCCAGTGGTATTCTATATGGTGATTAAGGATATCGTGTCAAAAGACTTTTTGGTAAAATTAAGTGCTTAATTACATACTTAATATTAATGATAATTATATTGATATGCTAATTACTAGAGTAATTACGCGAATTGTCACGTACTAACGTCAGATTCGCATTCAGCAGGCTTAAAAATATCTTTTCTGAAAATATCGGGAAAATCTATTGTTTCAAAAAAATCAAGAAAAATCCCAGGCTATAGCCTAGGATAATATTTTGCTCAGATTTTCAACTACTCCAGATTTTAATGAAAATCTGTGAATATGTGGTATTCTATATGGTGATTAAGGATATCGTGTCAATAGACTTCATTTCGTAAAATTAAGTGCTTAATTATATATTTAATAATAATTATAATGATATTACTATGCTAATTACTCGACTAATTACGGGAATTTTAAGATTTTGACCACAGATTCCTATTCAGCAGGCGTGAAAATATCTATGGTGAGAATTTCAAGGAAATCTATTTATTAGAAAAAATAAAAAAAAAAAAATCCCACGCTATAGCCTAGGATAATATTTTGTTCAGATTTTCAACTTCTGCAGATTTTAATGAAATTCTGGAAATGTGTGCTATTCTGTATGGTGATTAAGGATATCGAGTCAAAAGACTGCATTTCGTATAATTAAACGTTAATTACATACTTAATATTAATTATAATTATATTAATATGCTAATTACTCGACTAATTACACGATTCTTAATGTTTTGACCACAGATTCTTATTCAGCAGACTTAAAAGCATATATGCTGAGATTTTCAAAACAATCTATACTTTCAAAAAAAATCAAGAAAAATGCATGATAGCCTAGATGGCCGAGATTTCTTAGATTTTTCAACTTCTTCAGATTTGAATAAAAACATGGCAATATGTGCTACTCTATACGGTGATTTTCGATATCGAATTAAAATACTGCATATCTTAAAATTGAGTGCTTAGTTACACACTTAATATTAACTATAATTATATTAATATGCTCATTACTCGACTAATTACAGGAATTTTAAGATTTTGACCACAGATTCGTATTCAGCAGGCTTAAAAATATCTATGCTGAAAATATCTATGCTGAAGATATTTTTAAGCCTGCTGAATACGAATCTGTGGTCAAAATCTTAAAATTCCTGTAATTAGTCGAGTAATGAGCATATTAATATAATTATAGTTAATATTAAGTGTGTAATTAAGCACTCAATTTTAAGATAAGCAGTATTTTAATTCGATATCGAAAATCACCGTATAGAGTAGCACATATTTCCATATTTTCATTCAAATCTGAAGAAGTTGAAAAATCTAAGAAATCTAGGCCATCTAGGCTATCTTGCATTTTTCTTGATTTTTTTGAAAGTATAGATTGTTTTGAAAATCTCAGCATATATGCTTTTACGTCGTCTGAATAAGAATCTGTGGTCAAAACATTAAAAATCGTGTAATTAGTCGAGTAATTAGCATATTAATATAATTATAATTAATATAAAGTTTGTAATTAACGTTTAATTATACGAAATGCAGTCTTTTGACTCGATATCCTTAATCACCATACAGAATAGCACATATTTCCAGAATTTCATTAAAATCTGCAGAATTTGAAAATCTGAACAAAATATTATCCTAGGCTATAGCGTGGGATTTTTTTTTTTTTATTTTTTCTAAAAAATAAATTTTCTTGAAATTCTCACCATAGATATTTTCACGCCTGCTGAATAGGAATCTGTGGTCAAAATCTTAAAATTCGCGTAATTAGTCGAGTAATTAGCATAGTAATATCATTATAATTAATATTAAGTATATAATTAAGCACTTAATTTTACGAAATCAAGTCTTTTGACACGATATCCTAGGCTATAGCCTAGGGTAATATTTTGCTCAGATTTTCAACTACTCCAAATTTTAAGGAAAATCTGGAAATCAGTGGTATTCTATATGGTGATTAAGGATATCGTGTCAAAAGACTTCTTTTGGTAAAATTAAGTGCTTAATTACATAATTAATATTAATGATAATTATATTGATAAGCTAATTACTAGAGTAATTACACGAATTGTCAGGTACTAGCCTCAGATTCGCATTCAGCATGCTTAAAAATATCTTTTCTGAAAATTTCGGGAAAATCTATAATTTGAAAAAAATCAAGAAAATCCCAGGCCTAGGAAAATATTTTGCTCAGATTTTCAACTACTCCAGATTTTAATGAAAATCTGGGAATATGTGGTATTCTATATGGTGATTAAGGATATCGTGTCAAAAGACTTCATTTCGAAAAATTAAGTGCTTAATTATATACTTAATATTAATTATAATGATATTACTATGCTAATTACTCGACTAATTACGCGAATTTTAAGATTTTGACCACAGATTCCTATTCAGCAGGCGTGAAAATATCTATGGTGAGAATTTCAAGGAAATTTATTTTTCAGAAAAAATAAAAAAAAAAAATCCCACGCTATACCCGAGGATAATATATTGTCCAGATTTTCAAATTCTGCAGATTTTAATTAAATTCTAGAAATATGTGCTATTCTGTATGGTGATTAAGGATATCGAGTCAGAAGACTGCATTTCGTATAATTAAACGTTAATTACAAACTTTATATTAATTATAATTATATTAATATGCTAATTACTCGACTAATTACACGATTCTTAATGTTTTGACCACAGATTCTTATTCAGCAGACGTAAAAGCATATATGCTGAGATTTTCAAAACAATCTATATTTTCAAAAAAATCAAAAAAAATGCAAGATAGCCTAGAGGGCCTAGATTTCTTAGATTTTTCAACTTCTTCAGATTTGAATGAAAATATAGAAATATATGCTACTCTATACGGTGATTTTCGATATCGAATTAAAATACTGCATATCTTAAAATTGAGTGCTTAATTACTCACTTAATATTAACTATAATTATATTATGCTCATTACTCGACTAATTACAGGAATTTTAAGATTTTGACCACAGATTCGTATTCAGCAGGCTTAAAAATATCTATGCTGAAAATTTCAGGAAATTTATTTTTCAAAAAAATGAAGAAAAATAGCCTAGGGTAATATTTTGCTCAGATTTTCAACTACTCCAGATTTTAAGGAAAATCTGGAAATCAGTGGTATTCTATATGGTGATTAAGGATATCATGTCAAAAGACTTCTTTTGGTAAAATTAAGTACTTAATTATATACTTAATAATAATGATAATTATACTGATATGCTAATTACTAGAGTAATTACGCGAAATGTCAGGTACTAACCTCAGATTCGCATTCAGCAGGCTTAAAAATATCTTTTCTGAAAATTTCGGGAAAATCTATTGTTTCAAAAAAATCAAGAAAGGATAATATTTTGCTCAGATTTTCAACTACTCCAGATTTTAATGAAAATCTGGGAATAAGTGGTATTCTATATGGTGATTAAGGATATCGTGTCAAAAGACTTCGTTTCATAAAATTAAGTGCTTAATTACATACTTAATATTAATGATAATTATATTAATATGCTAATTACTCGACTAATTACACGATTTTTAATGTTTTGACCACAGATTCTTATTCAGCAGACGTAAAAGCATATATGCTGAGATTTTCAAAACAATCTATACTTTCAAAAAAATCAAGAAAAATGCAAGATAGCCTAGATGGCCTAGATTTCTTAGATTTTTCAACTTCTTCAGATTTGAATGAAAATATGGAAATATGTGCTACTCTA
Organism: Panulirus ornatus; assembly: GCF_036320965.1. NCBI lineage: Eukaryota > Metazoa > Arthropoda > Malacostraca > Decapoda > Palinuridae > Panulirus > Panulirus ornatus. The sequence goes on along the minus strand of NC_092241.1, from coordinate 32,890,856 downwards.
TACGGTGATTTTCGATGTCGAAATAAAATACTGCATATCTTAAAATTGAGTGCTTAATTACACAATATTAACTATAATTATATAAATATGCTCATTACTCGACTAATTACAGGAATTTTAAGATTTTGACCACAGATTCGTATTCAGCAGGCTTAAAATATCTATGCTGAAAATTTCAGGAAATTTATTTTTTCAAAACAATTAAGAAAAATCCCAGGCTATAGCCTAGGGTAATATTTTGCTCAGATTTTCAACTACTCCAGATTTTAAGGAAAATCTGGAAATCAGTGGTATTCTATATGGTGATTAAGGATATCGTGTCAAAAGACTTCTTTTGGTAAAATTAAGTCCTTAATTACATAATTAATATTAATGATAATTATATTGATATGCTAATTACTAGAGTAATTACGCGAATTCTCAGGTACTAACCTCAGATTCGCATTCAGCAGGCTTAAAAATATCTTTTCTGAAAATATCGGGAAAATCTATTGTTTCAAAAAATCAAGAAAAATCCCAGGCTATAGCCTAGGATAATATTTTGCTCAGATTTTCAACTACTCCAGATTTTAATGAAAATCTGTGAATATGTGGTATTCTGTATGGTGATTAAGGATATCGTGTCAATAGACTTCATTTCGTAAAATTAAGTGCTTAATTATATATTTAATAATAATTATAATGATATTACTATGCTAATTACTCGACTAATTACGGGAATTTTAAGATTTTGACCACAGATTCCTATTCAGCAGGCGTGAAAATATCTATGGTGAGAATTTCAAGGAAATCTATTTATTAGAAAAAATAAAAAAAAAAAAAATCCCACGCTATAGCCTAGGATAATATTTTGTTCAGATTTTCAACTTCTGCAGATTTTAATGAAATTCTGGAAATATGTGCTATTCTGTATGGTGATTAAGGATATCGTGTCAAAAGACTGCATTTCGTATAATTAAACGTTAATTACATACTTAATATTAATTATAATTATATTAATATGCTAATTACTCGACTAATTACACGATTCTTAATGTTTTGACCACAGATTCTTATTCAGCAGACTTAAAAGCATATATGCTGAGATTTTCAAAACAATCTATACTTTCAAAAAAAATCAAGAAAAATGCTTGATAGCCTAGATGGCCTAGATTTCTTAGATTTTTCAACTTCTTCAGATTTGAATGAAAACATGGCAATATGTGCTACTCTATACGGTGATTTTCGATATCGAATTAAAATACTGCATATCTTAAAATTGAGTGCTTAATTACACACTTAATATTAACTATAATTATATTAATATGCTCATTACTCGACTAATTACAGGAATTTTAAGATTTTGACCACAGATTCGTATTCAGCAGGCTTAAAAATATCTATGCTGAAAATTTCAGGAAATTTATTTTTTCAAAAAAATTAAGAAAAAATCCCAGGCTATAGCCTAGGGTAATATTTTGCTCAGATTTTCAACTACTCCAGATTTTAATGAAAATCTGGAAATCAGTGGTATTCTATATGGTGATTAAGGATATCGTGTCAAAAGACTTCTTTTGGTAAAATTAAGTGCTTAATTACATACTTGATATTAATGATAATTATATTGATATGCTAATTACTAGAGTAATTACGCGAATTGTCAGGTACTAACCTCAGATTCGCCTTCAGCAGGCTTAAAAATATCTTTTCTGAAAATTTCGGGAAAATCTATTGTTTCAAAAAATCAAGAAAATGCTAGGATAATATTTTGCTAAGATTTTCAACTACTCCAGATTTTAATGAAAATCTGGGAATATGTGGTATTCTATATGGTGATTAAGGATATAGTGTCAAAAGACTTCATTTCGTAAAATTGTTCTTTATTATATACTTAATATTAATTATAATGATATTACTATGCTAATTACTCGACTAATTACGCGAATTTTAAGATTTTGACCCCAGATTTCTATTCAGCAGACGTCAAAATATCTTAGGTGAGAATTTCAAGGAAATCTATTTTTTATAAAAAATGAGAAAAAAAAACCCACGCTATATAGCCTAGGATAATATTTTGTTCAGATTTTCAACTTCTGCAGATTTTAATGATATTCTGGAAATATGTGCTATTATGTATGGTGATTAAGGATATCGAGGCAAAAGACTGCATTTCGTATAATTAAACGTTAATTACATACTTAATATTAATTATAATTATATTAATATGCTAATTACTCGACTGATTACACGAATTTTAATGTTTTGACCACAGATTCTTATTCAGCAGACGTAAAAGCATATATGCTGAGATTTTCAAAACAATCTATACTGTCAAAAAAATCAAGAAAATGCAAGATAACCTAGATGGCCTAGATTTCTTAGATTTTCAACTTCTTCAGATTTGAATGAAAATATGGAAATATGTGCTGCTCTATACGGTGATTTTCGATATCGAATTAAAGTACTGCATATCATAAAATTGAGTGCTTAATTAAACACTGAATATTAACTATAATTATATTAATATGCTAATTACTCGACTAATTACAGGAATTTTAAGATTTTGACCACAGATTCGTATTCAGCAGGCTTAAAAATATCTATGCTGAAAATTTCAACAAAATTTATTTTTTCAAAAAAATCAAGAAAAATCCCAGGCTATAGCCTAGGGTAATATTTTGCTCAGATTTTCAACTACTCCAGATTTTAAGGAAAATCTGGAAACCAGTGGTATTCTATATGGTGATTAAGGATATCGTGTCAAAAGACTTCTTTTGGTAAAATTAAGTGCTTAATTACATACTTAATATTAATGATAATTATATTGATATGCTAATTACTAGAGTAATTACGCGAATTGTCAGGTACTAACCTCAGATTCGCATTCAGCAGGCTTAAAAATATCTTTTCTGAAAATTTCGGGAAAATCTATTATTTCAAAAAAATCAAGAAAATCCCCGGCTATAGCCTAGGATAATATATTGCTCAGATTTTCAACTTCAGATTTTATTGAAAATCTGGGAATATGTGCTATTCTATATGGTGATTAAGGATATCGTGTCAAAAGACTTCATTTCGTAAAATTAAGTGCATAATTATATACTTAATATTAATTATAATGATACTACTATGCTAATTACTCGACTAATTACGCGAATTTTAAGATTTTGACCCCAGATTCCTATTCAGCAGGCGTGAAAATATCTATGGTGAGAATTTCAAGGAAATCTATTTTTTTAGAAAAAATAAAAAAAAAAAAATCCCACGCCACATATTCCCAGATTTTCATTAAAATCTGGAATATTTGAAACCTGAGCAAAATATAATCCTAGGATATTTCTTGGGATATTTCCTGGGATATTTCTTGATGTTTTGATGAGATAGATTGTTCTGAAAATTTCATCACAGATATTTTTACGCCTGCTGAATAATAATCTGTGGTGAAAACTTTAAAATTCGTCTTATTAGTTGGGTAATTAGCAAATTAGTGTCATTATAATTAAGATTATGTAATTAAGCGCTTAATTTTACGAAATGCAGTATTTTAACTCTATATCCTTAATCACCATATAGAATAGCACATATTCCCAGATTTTCATTAAAATCTGAAGTTGAAAATCTGAACAAAATATTATCCTAGGCTGTAGCCGAGGATTTCTCTTGATTTTTTTGAAAAATAGATTTTCCTGAAATTTTCAGCATAGATGTTTTTACACCTGCTGAAAACCAATCTGTGGTCAAAATCTTAAAAATCGTGTAATTAGTCTAGTGATAAGCATATTAATGTGATTATATTCAATATTATGTAATCAAGCACTCAATTGTACGGATGCAGTATTTTGACTAGATATTCTTAATCACTATATAGAATAGCACATTCCCAGATTCTCATTAAAATGAAAAGTTGAAAATCTGAGCAAAATGTTATCCTAGACTATCTTGGACTTTTCTTGATTTTTTTTAAGAAATAGATTTTGAAAATCTCGGCATAGATGCCTTTACGTCAGCTGAATAAGAATCTGTGGTCAAAACAATAAAATTCGCGTAATTAGTCGAGTAATTAGCATATTAATGTAATTATAATTAATATAAAGTATGTAATTAAGCGTTTAATTTTACGAAATGTAGTATTTTAACTCGATATCCTTAATCACCATATAGAATAGCGCATATTCCCAGATTTTCAATAAAATCTGAAGTTGATAATCTGAGCAATATATTATCCAAGGCCTTAGATTTTTCTTGATTTTTTTGAAAAAATAGATTCTGAAAATTTCAGCATAGATGCTTTTACGTCTGCTGAATAAGAATCTGTAATCAATATCTTAAAATTCGTGTAATTAGACGAGTAATTAGTATATTGATATATTATAATTAAAATAATGTAATTAAGCGCTTAATTTTAAGAAATACAGTATTTTAAGTCAATATCCTTGATCACCATATACAATAGCACATATTCTTAGATTTTCATTAAAACCTGAAGTTGAAAATCTTAGCAAAATATTATCCTAGCCTAAGATTTTTATTGATTTGTTTGAAGAATAGATTTTCCTGAAATTTTCACCATATATACTTTCACGCCTGCTGAATACGAATCTGTGGTCGAAATCTTAAAATTCGCGTAATTAGTCGAGTAATTAGCATATTTTTATAATTATAATTATTTCTTTCTTTCTTTTCTTTCAAACTATTTGCCATTTCCCGCATTAGCGAGGTAGCGTTAAGAACAGAGGACTGGGCCTTTGAAGGAATACCCTCACCTGGCCCAATTCTCTGTTCCTTCTTTTGAAAAAAAAAAAAAAAAAAAAAAAGAGGGGAGGATTTCCAGCCCCCCGCTTCCTCCCCTTTTAGTCGCCTTCTACGACACGCAGGGAATACGTGGGGAGTATTCTTAATCCCCTATCCCCAGGGAATTATAATTATTATTATGTAATTAAACACCTAATTTTACGAAATGAAGTCTTTTGACACGATATCCTTAATCACCATACAAAATACCACATATTCTTAGATTTTCATTAAAATCTGGAGTAGTTGAAAATCTGAGCCTGGGATTTTTCTTGATTTTTTTGAAGGAATAGATTTTCCTGAAATTCTTAGCATAGATATTTTTACGCCTGCTGATTACGAAACTGTGGTCAAAACATTAAAATTCGCGTAATTAGTCGAGTAATTAGCAATTAATATAATTATAATTAATATAAAGTATGTATTTAAGCGTTTAATTTTACGAAATGCAGTATTTTAACTCGATATCCTTAATCACCATAGAGAATAGCACATGCTCCCAGATTTTCAATAAAATTTGATGAAGTTGAAAATCTGAGCAATATATTATCCTAGGCCTTAGATTTTTCTTGATTTTTTTGGGAAAATAGATTCTGAAAATTTCAGCATAGATGCTTTTACGTCTGCTGAATTAGAATCTGTAGTCAATATCTTAAAATTCGTGTAATTGGTCGAGTAATTAGCATATTAATATAATTATAATTAATATAAAGTATGTAATTAAGCGCTTGATTTTATGAAATATACTATTTTAAATCGATATCCCTAATCATATAGAATAGCACATTCTTAGATTTTCATTAAAATCTGAAGTTGAAAATCTGAGCAAAATATCATCCTAGGCTATAGTATAGTCTTAGATTTTTATTGATTTTTTTGAAAAATAGATTTTCCTGAAATTTTCACCGTAGATATTTTCACGCCTGCTGAATACGAATCTGTGGTCAAAATCTTAAAATTCGCGTAATTAGTCGAGTAATTAGCATATTAATATAACTATAATTAATATTTAGTATGTAATTAAGCTCTCAATTTTACGAAATGCAGTATTTTAATTCGATATCCTAAATCACCATATAGAGTAGCACATTCAGATATTTTCATTAAAATCTGAAGAAGAAAATCTACGCAAAATATAATCCTAGGCTATCGGATTTTTCTTGATTTTTTGGAAAAAATAGATTTTTTTGAAAATATCAGCATATATGCTTTTACGTCTGCTGAGTAAGAATCTGTGGTCAAAACATTAAAGTTCGTGAAACTAGTGGAGTAATAAGCATATTAGTATAATTATAATATTAAGTATGTAATTAAGCGCTTAATTTTACGAAATGCAGTCTTTTGACTCAATACCCTTAATCACCATATAGAGCAGCACATATTCCCAGATTTTCATTAAGTTGAATATCTGAACAAAATATTTTTCTTAAAAAATAGATTTTCCTGAAATTGTCAGCATATATAATTTTACGTCCGCTGAATTCGAATCTGTAGTCACAATCTTAAAATTCACGTAATTAGTCGAGTGATTACCATATTATAATTAAAATTAATATGAAGTATGTAGTTAAGCGCTTAATTTTACGAAAAGCGGTCTTTTGACACGATATCCATAATCACCATATAAAATACCACATATTCCCAGATTTTCATTAAAATCTGGAGTAGTTGAAAATCTGAGCAAAATATTATCTTAGGCTATACCCTGGGATATTTCTTGATTTTTTGAAGAAATAGATTTTCCTGAAAATTTCATCATAGATATTTTTACGCCTGCTGAATAGGAATCTATGGTGAAAACCTTAAAATTCATCTAATTAGTCGGGTAACTAGCATATTAGTATCATTATAATTAATATTATGTAATTAAGCGCTTAATTTTACGAAATGCAGTATTTTAACTCGATATCCTTAATCACCATATAGAATAGCACATATTCCCAGATTTTCATTAAAATCTGAAGTTGAAAATCTAAACAAAATATTGTCCTAGGCTATAGCCGAGGATTTTTCTTGAATTTTTTGAAAGTAGATTTTCCCGAAATTTTCAACATAGATACTTTTACACCTGCTGAAAACCAATCTGTGGTCAAAATCTTAAAATTCGTGTAATTACTCTAGTGATAAGCATATTAATATAATTATATTTAATATTAAGTATGTAATCAAGCACTCAATTATACGATATGCAAAATTTTGACTAGATATTCTTAATCACTATATAGAATAGCACATATTCCCAGATTCTCATTAAATTGAAAAGTTGAAAATCTCAGCAAAATGTTATCCTAGACTATCTTGGATTTTTCTTGATTTTTTTGAAAAAATAGATTTTGAAAATTTCAGTATAGATGGCTTTACGTCTGTTGAATAATCTGTGGTGAAAACATTAAAATTCGTATAATTAGTCGATTAATTAGAATATTAATATTGTTATAATTAATATAAATTATGTAATTTAAGCATTTAATGTTACGAAATGCAGTATTCTAACTCGATATCCTTAATCACCATATAGAATAGCACATATTCCCAGATTTTCAATAAAATCTGTAGGAGTTGAAAATCTGAGCAAAATATTATCCAAGGCCCTAAATTCTGAAAATTTCAGCATAGATGCTTTTACGTCTGCTGAACAAGAATTTGTAGTCAATATCTCAAAATTCGTGTAATTAGTCGAGTAATTAGCATATTAATATACTTATAATTAATATAATGTAATTAAGCGCTTAATTTTACGAAATACAGTATTTCAGCTCGATATCCTTAATCACCATATAGAATAGCACATATTCCCAGATTTTCAGTAAAATCTGAAGCTGAAAATCTGGGCAAAATATTGTCCAAGGCCTTAGATTTTTCTTGATTTTTTTGAAAAAATAAATTCTGATAATTTCAGCATGGATGCTTTTACGTCTACTGAATAAGAATCTGTAGTCAGTATCTTAAAATTCGTGTAATTAGTCGAGTAATTAGCATATTGATATAATTATAATTAATATAATGTAATTAAGCGCTTAATTTTACGAAATACAATATTTTAAATCGATATCCTTAATCACCATATAGAATAGCACACATTCTTAGATTTTCATTAAAATCTGAAGTAGAAAATCTGAGACATGAAGTCTTTTGACACGATATCCTTAATCGCCATGTAGAATACCACATATTCCCAGATTTTCATTAAAATCTGGAGTAGTTGAAAATCTGAGCAAAATATTATCCTCGGCTATAGCCTGTGATTTTTCTTGATTTTTTGAAAAAATAGATTTTCCTGAAATTTTCAGCATAGATACTTCTACGCCTTCTGAGTACGAATCTGTGGTCAAAATCTTCAAATTCGTGTAATTAGTCTAGTAATTAGCATATTAGTATAATTAATATTAAGTATGTAATGAAGCATTTTCACTGGATATTCTTAATCGCTATATAGTATAGCACATATTCCCAGATTTTCATTAAAATGAGAAGTAGAATATCTAAGTAAAATGTTACATTAACCTATAGCTTGGGATCTTTCTTGATTTTTTTGAAAAGTGTATTTTCCTGAAATTTTCAGCATAGATATTTTTTCGCCTGCTGAATACGAATCTGTGATCAAAATCTTAAAACTCGTGCAACTAGTCGAGTAAGTAGCATATTAATATAATTATAATTAATATTATGTAATTAAGCGCTTAATTTTCCGAAATGCAGTCTTTTGACACGATATCCTTAATCACCATATAGAATACCACATATTCCCAGATTTCCAATAAATCTGGAGTAGTTGAAAATCTGAGCAAAATATTATCCTAGTCTACAGCCCAGGATTTTTCTTGATTTTTTTGAAAAAGAGATTTTCCTGAAATTTTCAGCATAGATATTTTTCCACCTGATGAATACGAATCTGTGGTGAAATCTTTAAAATTCGTGGAATTAGTCGAGTAATTAGCATATTAATATAACTATAATTAATATTATGTAATTAAGCGCTTAATTTTCCAAAATGCAGTCTTTTGACTCGATATCCTTAATCACCATATAGAACACCACATTTTTCCAGATTTTCATTAAAATGTGAAGTTGAAAATCTGAGCAAAAAATTATCCTAGGCTATCTTGGATTTTTCTTGATTTTTTTGAAAATATAGATTGTTTTGAAAATTTGAGCATAGTTGCCTTTAAGTCTGCTGAATAAGAATCTGTGGTCAAAACCTTAAAATTCGTGTAATTAGTTGAGTAATTAGCATATTAATATAATTATAATGAATGTAAAGTATGTAATTAAGCGCTTAATTTTACGAAATGCAGTATTTTAACTCGATATCCATAATCACCATATAAAATAGCACATATTCCCAGATTTACAATAAAATCTGAAGGTGAAAATCTGAGCAAAATATTATCCATGGACTGTGATTTTTCTAGATTTTTTTTCTTCAGAAATACATTTTCCTGAAATTTTCAGCATAGATATTTTTACACTTGCTGAATACGAATCTGTGGTCAAAATCTTAAAATTCGTGTAATTAGTCGAGTAATTAGCATATTAACATAATTATAAATAATATTATGTAATTAAGCGCTTAAATTTCCGAAATGCAGTCTTCTGACACGATACCCTTAACCACCATATAGAATTTCCATTAAAATCTGGTGAAGTTGAAAATCTGAGCAAAATATTATCCTAGGCGCCTATATAGCCTGGGATATTTCTTGATTTTTTTGATAAGATTGATTTTCCTGAAAATCTCCTCATAGATATTTGTACGCCTGCTGAATAACAATCTGTGGTCAAAATCTTAAAATTCGTGTAAATAGTTGAGTAATTAGCATATCAATATAACTATAATTAATATCAACTATGTAATCAAGCGCTTAATTTTACGAAATGCAGTAGTTTAACTCGATATCCTTAATCACCATACAGAATAGCACATATTTCCAGATTTTCATTAAACTCTGAAGAAGTTGAAATTCTAAGCAAAATATTATCCAAGGCTATGGCCAAGAAACGTTTTTGATTTTTTTGAAAAAATAAATTTTTCTGAGAAATTCAGCATATATGCTTTTACGTCTGCTGAAGTAAGAATCTGTTGTCAATACCTTAAAATTCGTGTAATTACTCGAGTAATTAGCATATTAATATAATTATAATTAATATTAAGTATGTAATTAAGCGCTTAATTTTACGAAATACAATCTTCTGACTCGATATCCTTAATCATCATATAGAATACCACATTCCCAGATTTTCATTAAAATCTGAACTTGAAAATCTGAGCAAAATATTATCCAAGGCTTTGGATTTTTCTTGATTTTTTGAAAAGATAGATTATTCTGAAAATTTCAGCATAGATGGTTTTACGCCTGCTGAATACGAATCTGTGGTGAAAGCCTTAAAATTCGTCTAATTAGTCGAGTAATTAGCATATTAGTATGATTATAATTAGTATGAAGTATATAATTAAGCGCTTAATTTTACGAAATGCAGTATTTTAACACGATATCCTTAATCACCACATAGAATAGCACATATTTCCAGATTTTCATTAAACTCTGAAGAAGTTGAAATTCTGAGCAAAATATTGTCCTAGGCTATAGCCAAGAATTTTTTTTTATTTTTTTGAAAAAAAAAAATTCAGCATAGATGCTTTTACGTATGCTCTATAAGAATCTGTGGTCAAAACCTTAAAATTCGCGTAATTAGTCGAGTATTTAGCATATTAATATAATTGTAATTGATATTAGCTATGTAATTAAGCGCTTAGTTTTACGAAATGCAGTCTTAACTCGATATCCTTAATCACCATATAGAATACCACATATTCCCAGATTTTCATTAAAGTCTGAAGTTCAAAATCTGAGCGAAATATTATCCTAGTCTATTTTGGATTTTCTTGATTTTTTGGAAAAAATCGATTTCTTTGGAAGTTTCAGCATAGATGCCTTTACGTCTGCTGAATAAGAATCTGTGGTCAAAACCTTAAAATTCGTGTAATTAGTCGAGTAATTAGCATATTAATATAATTATAATTAATATTAAGTATGTAATTTAGCGCTTAATTCTACGAAATTTAGAATAGCACATATTCCCAGATTTTCAATAAAATCTGAAGTTGAGAATCTGGGCAAAATATTATCCAAGGCCTTGGGTTTTTCTTGATTTTTTTGAAAAAAGTAGATTCTGAAAATTTCAGCATAGATGCTTTTACGTCTCTTGAATAAGAATCTGTAGTCAAAATCTTAAATGTCATGAAATTAGTCCAGTAATTAGCATATTAGTATAATCATAATTAATATCAAGTATGTAATTAAGCGCTTAATTTTACGAAATGCAGTATTTTAACTCGATATCCTAAATCACCATATAGAGTAGCACATATTCCAATATTTTCATTAAAATCTGAAGAACTTGAAAATCTGAGCAAAATATTATCCAAGGCCTTGGATTTTTCTTTATTTTTTGAAAAAATAGATTTTCCTTAAATTTTCAGCATATATGCTTTTACGCCTGCTGAATAAGAATCTGTGGTCAAAACCTTAGTATTCGTGCACTTAGTCGAGTATTTAGCATATTAATGTAATATAAATGTAATTGATATTAGGTATGTAATTAAGCGCTTAATTTTATGAAATGCAGTCTTTTGACTCGATATCCTTAATCACCATATAGAGTACCACCAATTTCCTGATTTTCATTAAAATCTGAAGTTGAAAATCTGAGCCAAATATTATCCTAGGCTATTTTGGATTTTCTCTCGATTTTTTTGAAAAAATAGATTGTTTTGAAAATTTTCGGCATAGATGCCTTTACGTCTGCTGAATAAGAATCTGTGGTCAAAACCTTAAAATTCGTATAATTAGTTGAGTAATTAGCATTTTAATTTTTTTTTTTTTTTTTTTTTTTTTTTTATACCTCGTCGCTGTCTCCCGCGTTTGCGAGGTAGCGCAAGGAAACAGACGAAAGAAATGGCCCAACCCCCCCCATACACATGTACATACACACGTCCACACACGCAAATATACATACCTACACAGCTTTCCATGGTTTACCCCGGACGCTTCACATGCCTTGATTCAATCCACTGACAGCACGTCAACCCCTGTATACCACAACGCTCCAATTCACTCTATTCCTTGCCCTCCTTTCACCCTCCTGCATGTTCAGGCCCCGATCACACAAAATCCTTTTCACTCCATCTTTCCACCTCCAATTTGGTCTCCCTCTTCTCCTCGTTCCCTCCACCTCCGACACATATATCCTCTTGGTCAATCTTTCCTCACTCATTCTCTCCATGTGCCCAAACCATTTCAAAATACCCTCTTCTGCTCTCTCAACCACGCTCTTTTTATTTCCACACATCTCTCTTACCCTTACGTTACTTACTCGATCAAACCACCTCACACCACACATTGTCCTCAAACATCTCATTTCCAGCACATCCATCCTCCTGCGCACAACTCTATCCATAGCCCACGCCTCGCAACCATACAACATTGTTGGAACCACTATTCCTTCAAACATACCCATTTTTGCTTTCCGGGATAATGTTCTCGACTTCCACACATTTTTCAAGGCTCCCAAAATTTTCGCCCCCTCCCCCACCCTATGATCCACTTCCGCTTCCATGGTTCCATCCGCTGACAGATCCACTCCCAGATATCTAAAACACTTCACTTCCTCCAGTTTTTCTCCATTCAAACTCACCTCCCAATTGACTTGACCCTCAACCCTACTGTACCTAATAACCTTGCTCTTATTCACATTTACTCTTAACTTTCTTCTTCCACACACTTTACCAAACTCCGTCACCAGCTTCTGCAGTTTCTCACATGAATCTGCCACCAGCGCTGTATCATCAGCGAACAACAACTGACTCACTTCCCAAGCTCTTTCATCCCCAACAGACTTCATACTTGCCCCTCTTTCCAAGACTCTTGTATTTACCTCCCTAACAACCCCATCCATAAACAAATTAAACAACCATGGAGACATCACACACCCCTGCCGCAAACCTACATTCACTGAGAACCAATCACTTTCCTCTCTTCCTACACGTACACATGCCTTACATCCTCGATAAAAACTTTTCACTGCTTCTAACAACTTGCCTCCCACACCATATATTCTTAATACCTTCCACAGAGCATCTCTATCAACTCTATCATATGCCTTCTCCAGATCCATAAATGCTACATACAAATCCATTTGCTTTTCTAAGTATTTCTCACATACATTCTTCAAAGCAAACACCTGATCCACACATCCTCTACCACTTCTGAAACCACACTGCTCTTCCCCAATCTGATGCTCTGTACATGCCTTCACCCTCTCAATCAATACCCTCCCATATAATTTACCAGGAATACTCAACAAACTTATACCTCTGTAATTTGAGCACTCACTCTTATCCCCTTTGCCTTTGTACAATGGCACTATGCACGCATTCCGCCAATCCTCAGGCACCTCACCATGAGTCAAACATTTTAATATAATTATAATTAATATAAGGTATGTAATTAAGCGCTTAATTTTATGAAATTCTGTATTTTAACTCGATATCCTTAATCACCATATAGAATAGCACATATTTCCAGATTTTGAATAAAATCTGAAGTTGAAATCTGAGCAAAATATTATGCAAGGCCTTGGATTTTTCTTTATTTTTTTGAAAAATTGATTTTCCTGAAATGTTCAGCATTGATATTTTTACGCCTGCTGAATAGGAATCTGTGGTCATAACTTTAAAATTCGTGTAATTAGTTGAGTAATTAGCATAATATAATTATAATTGATATTATGTAATTAAGCGCTTAATTTTCCGAAATGCAGTGTTTTGACATGATATCCTTAATCGCCATATACAATACCACATATTCCCTGATTTTCATTAAAATCTGGAGTAGTTGAAAATCTGAGCAAAATATCCTAGGCTATAGCCTGGGATATTTCTTGATTTTTTTGAAAAGATTGATTTTCCTGAAAATTTCATCATAGATATTTTTAAGTATGCTGAATAAGAATCTGTGGTGAAAACTTAAAATTCGTGTAATTAGTCGAGTATTTAGCATATTGATATGATTATAATTATGTAATTAAGCTCTTAATTTTACGAAATGCAGTATTGTAACTGGATACGTTTAATCAATATATAGAATAGCACATATTCCCAGATTTTCATTAAAATGAGAAGTTGAAAATCTGAGTAAAATATTGTCCAAGGCTATGGGAGATTTTTCTTGATTCTTTTTGAAAGAATAGATTTTCCTGAAAATTTCGTCATTGATACTTTTACACCTGCTGAATAAGAATTTATGGTCGAAACCTTAAAATTCGTGTAAATGGTCGTAGTAATTATCATAATATAATTATAATTAATATCAATGATGTAATTAAGCGCTTAATTTTACGAAATGCAGTCTTTTGACTCGATATCCTTAATCACCACATATATTCCCAGATTTTTATTAAAATCTGAAGTTGAAAAATCTTGATTTTTTTGAAAAAAATAGATTTTCCTGAAATTTTCAGCATAGATATTTTTACGCCTGCTGATTAAGGATCTGTGGTCAAAACCTTAAAATTCGTGTAATTAGTTGAGTAATTAGCATATCAATATAACTATAATTAATAATAAGTATATAATTAAGCGCTTAATTTCATGAAATGCAGTATTTTAACTCGATATCCTTAATCACCATATAGAATAGCACATATTTCCAGATTTTCATTAAAATCTGAAGAATTTGAAAATCTGAGCAAAATATTACACTAGGGACTTTTTTTTTATTTTTTTGAAAACATAGATTGTTCTGAAAATTTCAGCATACATGCTTTTACGTCTGCCGAATAAGAATCTGTGGTCAAAACCTTAAAATTCGTGTAATTAGTAGAGTAATTAGCATATTGATCTAATTATAATATAAAGTATGTAATTAAACGCTCAATTTTACGAAATGCAGTATTTTAACTCGATATCCTTAATCACCATATACAATAGCACATATTCCCAGATTTTCAATAAAATGTGAAGTTGAAAATCTGAGGAAAATATCCAAGGCTTGGATTTTTCTTGATTTTTTTTTTTTTTTTTTTTTTTGAAAAAACAGATTGTTCTGAAATTTCAGCATAGATGCTTTTACGTCTGCTGAATAAGAATCTGTGGTCAAAACCTTAAAATTCGTGTAATTAGTAGAGTAATTAGCATTAGTATAATATCAACTATGTAATCAAGCGCTTAATTTTACGAAATGCAGTATTTTAACTCGATATCCATAATCACCATACAGAATAGCACATATTTCCAGATTTTCATTAAACTCTGAAGAAGTTGAAATTCTAAGCAAAATATTATCCAAGGCTATGGCCAAGAAACGTTTTTGATTTTTTTTGAAAAAATAAATTTTTCTGAGAAATTCAGCATATATGCTTTTACGTCTGCTGAAGTAAGAATCTGTTGTCAATACCTTAAAATTCGTGTAATTACTCGAGTAATTAGCATATTAATATAATTATAATTAATATTAAGTATGTAATAAAGCGCTTAATTTTACGAAATACAATCTTCTGACTCGATATCCTTAATCATCATATAGAATACCACATTCCCAGATTTTCATTAAAATCTGAACTTGAAAATCTGAGCAAAATATTATCCAAGGCTTTGGATTTTTCTTGATTTTTTGAAAAGATAGATTATTCTGAAAATTTCAGCATAGATGGTTTTACGCCTGCTGAATACGAATCTGTGGTGAAAGCCTTAAAATTCGTCTAATTAGTCGAGTAATTAGCATATTAGTATGATTATAATTAGTATGAAGTATATAATTAAGCGCTTAATTTTACGAAATGCAGTATTTTAACACGATATCCTTAATCACCACATAGAATAGCACATATTTCCAGATTTTCATTAAACTCTGAAGAAGTTGAAATTCTGAGCAAAATATTGTCCTAGGCTATAGCCAAGAATTTTTTTTATTTTTTTGAAAAAAAAAAATTCAGCATAGATGCTTTTACGTATGCTCTATAAGAATCTGTGGTCAAAACCTTAAAATTCGCGTAATAGTCGAGTATTTAGCATATTAATATAATTGTAATTGATATTAGCTATGTAATTAAGCGCTTAGTTTTACGAAATGCAGTCTTAACTCGATATCCTTAATCACCATATAGAATACCACATATTCCCAGATTTTCATTAAAGTCTGAAGTTCAAAATCTGAGCGAAATATTATCCTAGTCTATTTTGGATTTTCTTGATTTTTTGGAAAAAATCGATTTCTTTGGAAGTTTCAGCATAGATGCCTTTACGTCTGCTGAATAAGAATCTGTGGTCAAAACCTTAAAATTCGTGTAATTAGTCGAGTAATTAGCATATTAATATAATTATAATTAATATTAAGTATGTAATTTAGCGCTTAATTCTACGAAATTTAGAATAGCACATATTCCCAGATTTTCAATAAAATCTGAAGTTGAGAATCTGGGCAAAATATTATCCAAGGCCTTGGGTTTTTCTTGATTTTTTTGAAAAAAGTAGATTCTGAAAATTTCAGCATAGATGCTTTTACGTCTCTTGAATAAGAATCTGTAGTCAAAATCTTAAATGTCATGAAATTAGTCCAGTAATTAGCATATTAGTATAATCATAATTAATATCAAGTATGTAATTAAGCGCTTAATTTTACGAAATGCAGTATTTTAACTCGATATCCTAAATCACCATATAGAGTAGCACATATTCCAATATTTTCATTAAAATCTGAAGAACTTGAAAATCTGAGCAAAATATTATCCAAGGCCTTGGATTTTTCTTTATTTTTTGAAAAAATAGATTTTCCTTAAATTTTCAGCATATATGCTTTTACGCCTGCTGAATAAGAATCTGTGGTCAAAACCTTAGTATTCGTGCACTTAGTCGAGTATTTAGCATATTAATGTAATATAAATGTAATTGATATTAGGTATGTAATTAAGCGCTTAATTTTATGAAATGCAGTCTTTTGACTCGATATCCTTAATCACCATATAGAGTACCACCAATTTCCTGATTTTCATTAAAATCTGAAGTTGAAAATCTGAGCCAAATATTATCCTAGGCTATTTTGGATTTTCTCTCGATTTTTTTGAAAAAATAGATTGTTTTGAAAATTTTCGGCATAGATGCCTTTACGTCTGCTGAATAAGAATCTGTGGTCAAAACCTTAAAATTCGTATAATTAGTTGAGTAATTAGCATTTTAATTTTTTTTTTTTTTTTTTTTTTTTTTTTTATACCTCGTCGCTGTCTCCCGCGTTTGCGAGGTAGCGCAAGGAAACAGACGAAAGAAATGGCCCAACCCCCCCCATACACATGTACATACACACGTCCACACACGCAAATATACATACCTACACAGCTTTCCATGGTTTACCCCGGACGCTTCACATGCCTTGATTCAATCCACTGACAGCACGTCAACCCCTGTATACCACAACGCTCCAATTCACTCTATTCCTTGCCCTCCTTTCACCCTCCTGCATGTTCAGGCCCCGATCACACAAAATCCTTTTCACTCCATCTTTCCACCTCCAATTTGGTCTCCCTCTTCTCCTCGTTCCCTCCACCTCCGACACATATATCCTCTTGGTCAATCTTTCCTCACTCATTCTCTCCATGTGCCCAAACCATTTCAAAATACCCTCTTCTGCTCTCTCAACCACGCTCTTTTTATTTCCACACATCTCTCTTACCCTTACGTTACTTACTCGATCAAACCACCTCACACCACACATTGTCCTCAAACATCTCATTTCCAGCACATCCATCCTCCTGCGCACAACTCTATCCATAGCCCACGCCTCGCAACCATACAACATTGTTGGAACCACTATTCCTTCAAACATACCCATTTTTGCTTTCCGGGATAATGTTCTCGACTTCCACACATTTTTCAAGGCTCCCAAAATTTTCGCCCCCTCCCCCACCCTATGATCCACTTCCGCTTCCATGGTTCCATCCGCTGACAGATCCACTCCCAGATATCTAAAACACTTCACTTCCTCCAGTTTTTCTCCATTCAAACTCACCTCCCAATTGACTTGACCCTCAACCCTACTGTACCTAATAACCTTGCTCTTATTCACATTTACTCTTAACTTTCTTCTTCCACACACTTTACCAAACTCCGTCACCAGCTTCTGCAGTTTCTCACATGAATCTGCCACCAGCGCTGTATCATCAGCGAACAACAACTGACTCACTTCCCAAGCTCTTTCATCCCCAACAGACTTCATACTTGCCCCTCTTTCCAAGACTCTTGTATTTACCTCCCTAACAACCCCATCCATAAACAAATTAAACAACCATGGAGACATCACACACCCCTGCCGCAAACCTACATTCACTGAGAACCAATCACTTTCCTCTCTTCCTACACGTACACATGCCTTACATCCTCGATAAAAACTTTTCACTGCTTCTAACAACTTGCCTCCCACACCATATATTCTTAATACCTTCCACAGAGCATCTCTATCAACTCTATCATATGCCTTCTCCAGATCCATAAATGCTACATACAAATCCATTTGCTTTTCTAAGTATTTCTCACATACATTCTTCAAAGCAAACACCTGATCCACACATCCTCTACCACTTCTGAAACCACACTGCTCTTCCCCAATCTGATGCTCTGTACATGCCTTCACCCTCTCAATCAATACCCTCCCATATAATTTACCAGGAATACTCAACAAACTTATACCTCTGTAATTTGAGCACTCACTCTTATCCCCTTTGCCTTTGTACAATGGCACTATGCACGCATTCCGCCAATCCTCAGGCACCTCACCATGAGTCAAACATTTTAATATAATTATAATTAATATAAGGTATGTAATTAAGCGCTTAATTTTATGAAATTCTGTATTTTAACTCGATATCCTTAATCACCATATAGAATAGCACATATTTCCAGATTTTGAATAAAATCTGAAGTTGAAATCTGAGCAAAATATTATGCAAGGCCTTGGATTTTTCTTTATTTTTTTGAAAAATTGATTTTCCTGAAATGTTCAGCATTGATATTTTTACGCCTGCTGAATAGGAATCTGTGGTCATAACTTTAAAATTCGTGTAATTAGTTGAGTAATTAGCATAATATAATTATAATTGATATTATGTAATTAAGCGCTTAATTTTCCGAAATGCAGTGTTTTGACATGATATCCTTAATCGCCATATACAATACCACATATTCCCTGATTTTCATTAAAATCTGGAGTAGTTGAAAATCTGAGCAAAATATCCTAGGCTATAGCCTGGGATATTTCTTGATTTTTTTGAAAAGATTGATTTTCCTGAAAATTTCATCATAGATATTTTTAAGTATGCTGAATAAGAATCTGTGGTGAAAACTTAAAATTCGTGTAATTAGTCGAGTATTTAGCATATTGATATGATTATAATTATGTAATTAAGCTCTTAATTTTACGAAATGCAGTATTGTAACTGGATACGTTTAATCAATATATAGAATAGCACATATTCCCAGATTTTCATTAAAATGAGAAGTTGAAAATCTGAGTAAAATATTGTCCAAGGCTATGGGAGATTTTTCTTGATTCTTTTTGAAAGAATAGATTTTCCTGAAAATTTCGTCATTGATACTTTTACACCTGCTGAATAAGAATTTATGGTCGAAACCTTAAAATTCGTGTAAATGGTCGTAGTAATTATCATAATATAATTATAATTAATATCAATGATGTAATTAAGCGCTTAATTTTACGAAATGCAGTCTTTTGACTCGATATCCTTAATCACCACATATATTCCCAGATTTTTATTAAAATCTGAAGTTGAAAAATCTTGATTTTTTTGAAAAAAATAGATTTTCCTGAAATTTTCAGCATAGATATTTTTACGCCTGCTGATTAAGGATCTGTGGTCAAAACCTTAAAATTCGTGTAATTAGTTGAGTAATTAGCATATCAATATAACTATAATTAATAATAAGTATATAATTAAGCGCTTAATTTCATGAAATGCAGTATTTTAACTCGATATCCTTAATCACCATATAGAATAGCACATATTTCCAGATTTTCATTAAAATCTGAAGAATTTGAAAATCTGAGCAAAATATTACACTAGGGACTTTTTTTTTATTTTTTTGAAAACATAGATTGTTCTGAAAATTTCAGCATACATGCTTTTACGTCTGCCGAATAAGAATCTGTGGTCAAAACCTTAAAATTCGTGTAATTAGTAGAGTAATTAGCATATTGATCTAATTATAATATAAAGTATGTAATTAAACGCTCAATTTTACGAAATGCAGTATTTTAACTCGATATCCTTAATCACCATATACAATAGCACATATTCCCAGATTTTCAATAAAATGTGAAGTTGAAAATCTGAGGAAAATATCCAAGGCCTTGGATTTTTCTTGATTTTTTTTTTTTTTTTTTTTTTTGAAAAAACAGATTGTTCTGAAAATTTCAGCATAGATGCTTTTACGTCTGCTGAATAAGAATCTGTGGTCAAAACCTTAAAATTCGTGTAATTAGTAGAGTAATTAGCATTAGTATAATATAAAGTATGTAATTAAGCGCTTAATTTTACGAAATGCAGTATTTCAACTCGATATCCCTAATCACCAAATAGAAGAGCACATATTCCCAGATTTTCTTTAAAATCTGAAGTTGAAAATCTGAACAACATATCATCTTAGGCTATAGCCTAGGATTTTTCTTGATTTTTTTGAGAAATAGATTTTCCTGAAATTTTCAGCATAGATAATTTTACGCCTGCTGAATAAGAATCTGTGGTCAAAACCTTAAAATTCGTGTAATTTGTCGAGTAATTAGCATATTAACAAATTATAATATTAAGTATGTAATTAAGCTCTTAATTTTACGAATTCAGTATCTTAGCCCGATATCCTTTATCACTATATTGAGTAGCACATATTCCCAGATTTTCATTAAAATCTTAAGTTGAAAATCTTGATTTTTTTGAAAAATAGGTTTTCTTGAAATTTTCAGCATAGATATTTTTTACGTGTAAAATTCGTGTAATTAGTCGAGTAATCAGCAAATATAATCATAACTAATATTAAGTGTAATTAAGCGCTTAATGTTACGAAAAGCATTCTTTTGACTCGATATCCTTAATCACTATATAGAATACCACACATTTCCAGATTTTTATTAAAATCTGAAGAAGTTGTAAGTCTGAGCAAAATATATAAGGCTATAGGCTATAGCCTAGGATTTTTCTTGATTTTTCGAAAAAATAGATTTTCTAAAAATTTGAGGATAGATGCTTTTACGTCTGCTGAATACGAATCTGTGGTCAAAACCCTAAAATTCGTGTAATTAGTCGAGTAATTAGGACAGTAATATAATTATAATTAATATTATGTAATTAAGCGCTTAATTTTACGAAATGCAGTATTTTAACTCAATATCCTTAATCACCATATAGAATAGCACATATTCCCAGATTTTCAATAAAATCTGAAGTTGAAAATCTGAGCAAAATATTATCCAAGCAAAGCCTAGGATTTTTCTTGAGTTTTTGAAAAAATAGATTGTTCTGAAATTTTCAGCATAGATATTTTTACGCCTCTTCAATAAGAATCTGTGGTGGAAACCTTAAAATTGGTGTAATTAGTCGAGTAATTAGCATATTATCATGATTATAATTAATATTAATTATGTAATTAAGCGCTTAATTTTACGAAATGCAGTATTTTAACTCGCTAGTCTTAATCACCATATAGAATACCACATATTCCCAGATTTTCATTACAATCTGAAGTTGAAAATCTGAAAATGTTATCCTAGGCTATATATAGCCTTTGATTTTTCTTGATTTTTTTGAAAAAATAGATTCTCCTGAAAATTTCAGCGTAGATGCTTTTACGCCTGCTGAATACGAATCTGTGGTCAAAATCTTAAAATTCGTGTAATCAGTCGAGTAATTAGCATAATTATTATTAATATTACGTATGTAATTAAGCACTTAATTTTACGAAATGCAGTATTTTGACTGGATATTCTTAATCACTATATAGAATAGCACATTCCCAGATTTTCATTAAAATGAGAAGTTGAAAATCTGAGTAAAATATTATCCAAGGCTATGGGGGATTTTTCTTTATTTTTTTTTTTTTTTGAAAAAAATAGATTTTCCTGAAAATTCCATCATTGATATCTTTACGCCTGCTGAATAAGAATCTGTGGTCAAAACCTTAAAATTGGTGTAATTAGTTGAGTAATTAGCATATCAATATAACTATAATTAATATTAAGTATGTAATTAAGTGCTTAATTTTACGAAATGCAGTATTTTAACTATATCCTTAGTCACCATACAGAATAGCACATATTTCCAGATTTTCATTAAAATCTGAAGAAGCTGAAAATCTTAGCAAAATATTATCCTAGGCTGTAGCCTGGGATTTTTTTTGATTTTTTGAAAAAATAAATTTTTCTGAAAATTTCAGCGTATACGCTTTTACGCCTGCTGCATAAGAATCTGTGGTCAAAACCTTAAAATTCGTGTAATTAGTCGAGTACTTAGCATATTAATATAATTATAATTTATATCAAGTATGTAATCAAGCGCTTAATTTTACGAAATGCAGTCTTTTGACTCGATATTCTTAATCACCATATAGAACACCACATATTCCCAGATTTTCATTAAAATATGAAGAAGTTGAAAATCTGAGAATGAAAATCTAGGAATATTTGCTAATCTATATGGTGATTAAGTATATCGAGTTAAAATACTGCATTTCTTAAAATTAAGCGCTTAATTATATACTTATTATTTATCATAATTATATTAATATGCTAATTACTCGACTAATTACATGAATCTTAAGGTTTTGACCACAGATTCTTATTGAGCAGGCGTAAAAATATCTATGCTGATATTTTCAGGAAAATCTATTTTTTCAAAAATATCAAGAAAAATCCGAGGCTATAGCCTAGGATAATATTTTGCTCAGATTTTCAACTACAGATTTTAATGAAAATCTGTAAATATGTGCTATTTCTATATGGTGATTAAGGATATAGAGTCAAAAGACTGCATTTCGTAAAATTAAGCGCTTAATGACGTACTTAATATTAATTATAATTATATCAATATGCTAATTACTCGACTAAAAACACGAATTTTGATCACATATTCTTATTCACGAGGCGTAGAAATATCTATGCTGAAAATTTCAGGAAAATCCATTTTTTCAAAAAAAAAAAAAAAAAAAAAAAAAAAGAAAAATCCAAGGCTATAACCTAGGATAATATTTTGCGCAGATTTTCAACTTCAGATTTTAATGAAAATCTGGGACTATGTGGTACTCTATAAGGTAATTAAGGATATCGAGTCAAACGACTGCATTTCGTAAAATTAAGCGCTTGATTACATACTTAATATCAATTATAATTATATGTCCTAATTACTAGACTACTTACACGAATTTTATGGTTTTGACCACAGATTCGTATTCAGCAGACGTAAAAGCATCTATGCTGAAATTTTCAGAATAATCTATTTTTTCAAAAAAATCAAGAAAAATCCAAGCATAATATTTTCCTCAGATTTTCAACTTCTTCAGCTCTGTATATAACTTGAAAACAAGATATGCTTCCTCTATGCCTCACTGTTGGTTTTCGGAATCCTCTTCCTTAGAGGGCATCTGTTACTGCTCTTGTTAACTGGCTGTTTATCTGTCTCCACCATTCATTATACCAAGCAATGCTCGGCAAGCTACTGATTACGATGTGCCCGTCAGCAATTCAAAGGGAGTTGTAATGTCTATTTCTTTCCGTACCCTATTAACTTTCGTTGGAGATTTACCTTAAGCTTTTCTTGACGACAATAACCTTTTACAAAGACATGTTATATACCTCTAATGCTTATCATGATTTTCCGTTTGCTTTATTCTTTGCTATGCTTCATTCCTGGCCCGACCATGATAAGTTCTTTCGTCCATTCTTGAAGTCATTTAGGTCACCAAAATACTTTCGATATTCATAATCAGTTTATTGAATCAACAATGACATTAACAGCAGATTGAAAGCTGGCAGGTGCAAGGCTGCAGCAGAGACCATAAATACATTGGACTCAGATTCATCATGATAAGAATTTTCATTAACGTCTTGATTTTCTCTCAGTCTTTTCTGTCCCTACGTCCCAATATGACGTAATCCAGAAAATGAACCAGACACCCACTCCTGAGGCTCATTTTTCTGTGCATCAAAGAGGTAAAACAATCCATACGACCCCGCTTGACGCATTATTATGATACAGAGTACAGAGTGATGGTGAGTTTTTATTCTTGCCTGCTCTCTACCACTCTCCTGATACCTATTCGTCAGCCAGGTGCAGAAGAGCAGCGTAAACACGCGAGTAAATGAAAAATAAACATATAACCAGGTGACCCGAAGGCTCTGTAATCAAGTAGCATTAAGATTAACAGCTGTTGTATCAGGTCTTGGCAGGGGGATCCCGACGGCCGAGCAGATGTGTCATGACAGCTGCTAACATATTGCTCGGGCCCGTCTGGACCCCCAGGAGCTCCTCACTCCTGCCTGGACATGACACCGGCACCATGCCAGGTAAGTGGACTCGTGTATATATATATATATATATATATATATATATATCTGTGTGTGTGTGTGTGTGTGTGTGTGTGTGTGTGTGTGTGTGTGTGTGTGTGTCTGTATATATTCATATCTTATTTATTATACTTTGTCGCTGTCTCCCACGTTAGCGAGGTAGCGGAAGGATACAGACGAAAGAATGGACCAACTCACCCACATACACATGTATATACATAAACGTTCACACACGCACATATACATACCTATACATTTCAACGTATACATGTATATACATACACGGACATATACATATATACACATGTACATAATTCATACTTGCTGCCTTTATTCATTCCCGTCGCCACCCCGCCACACATGAAATGACAACCCCCTTCCCCCGCACGTGCGCGAGGTAGCGCTAGGAAAAGACATCTCAGTCTCTAGCTGTCATGTATAATGCACCGAAACCACAGCTCCCTTTCCACATCCAGGCCCCACAGAACTTTCCACGGTTTACCCCAGACGTTTCACATGCCCTGGTTCAATCCACTGACAGCACATCGACCCCGGTAAACCCAATCGTTCCAATTCACTCTATTCCTTGCACGCCTTTCACCCTCCTGCATGTTCAGGCCCCGATCGCTCAAAATCTTTTTCACTCCATCCTTCCACCTCCAATTTGGTCTCCACCTTCTCCTCGTTCCTTCCACTTCTGACACATATATCCTCTTGGTCAATCTCTCCTCACTCATTCTCTCCTTGTGACCAAACCATTTCAATACAACCTCTTCTGCTCTCTCAACCACACTTTTTTTATTACCACACATCTCTCTTACCCTTTCATTACTTACTCGATCAAACCACCTCACACCACATATTGTCCTCAAACATCTCATTTCTAACACATCCACCCTCCTCCGCACAACTCTATCTATAGCCCATGCCTCACAACCATATAACATTGTTGGAACCACTATTCCTTCAGACATACTCATTTTTGCTTTCCGAGATAATGTTCTCGCCTTCCACACATTTCTCATTTTATATATATATATATATATATATATATATATATATATATATATATATATATATATATATATATATATTTCTTTTCTTTTAAACTATTCGTCATTTCCCGCGTTAGCGAGGTAGCGTTAGGAACAGAGGACTGGACCTTTTTTGGAATTTCCTCACCTGGCCCCCTCTGTTCCTTTTTTTTTTTTTCCAAAAGAAGGAATATATATATATATATATACATATATATATACATATAATATATATATATATATATATATATATATATATATATATATATATATATATAACTGGTGGAATATACAAGACGAAGCAATGATATGGCAAGATTCGCTGGAAAAATCAACACAGAAGCTCAAACCTTTCGATTGTGTTTTTAGCCGATGTTAAACCTTGTAAGACAATCGAAAGACTGGAGCTTCCATGTTTATCTTTCCAGCGAGTTTTGTCATACATGCATATGATGATGAAAACCACACTTCTTGGAGACTTATCGGCCTTTTGTGAACCCTTAACATCTGGTATTATCGATGATAGAGATGGGAAGCAGCAGCTATACAAGTTCGGGTAATATTTGCACCCGTTTATGTGTAGATTTTGTAATAGGCTACATGCGATCCTTAGGTCATCCTACCCTCTGTGACCTGACTAGAAAAGTGAGTCTCGACCAGATAGGATGATGGGTTCCTCTGGTAGATTTATCTTGTTCTCAACTTTTTTTTATAGATTATTTTTGCTAAAGAAAAACTGTTCATCTGACAGATTGAAGTTTTGAATAGAGCTTTGAAGACTTTGACTCAATAAATCTACTCTTCCTATAATCATTAGGTCTGAAGACATGATGACAGTTGTAATCAATGAGTGATTGAAATCTCTACCACGATAAAAGAAACGGCATCATTTTTCCTCATTCCCAGCTCTAACATCTAGCCTATGCTCATAAATCCTATTGTTCAGTTATCTTCCCATCTTGCCATTATGCACATTGGCTAAAGATTTATTGCCGCGTAATATATGTCTTTTGTATCTTAAGGCTTGTTTCTCATTTACTTATATAAATGCAACAGTTGCTCCTTCTTTTTGGTCAAGTTTACTACAGTCTTCTGGAATTCTCATAACAATTTTCTAGTTTTGTTAACTGTGTTGCTATTTGATTTGCCCGAATTAAGAGTGTTTATCTTGCTGCAAAACTTGCACCGAAAATAAATCGTTCTGTATAAGAGAGATCTTAAAAAAAATCACTACTTGTTCAATTCCTCATCAATATACGAAAGGTCAAAGACCTTGTATGTTTGCAAACGTATCTGATTTCTCTACTTGAACATCACGGAAAGTAAGCGAATGTATATGTCGGAGTTTGTTTTCTTCCAATATGATCTTAGGCTATCATTTTCCAGTGTGTCATTTAGAAATCTAATAACCTTCCCATGTACACTTGAATTTGATAGTTATCCAAGCCGTTAAATCTGGGAATTCATTAGATTTTTATCAGTAGGACAAATAGAAATTATATCAATCATTTGTCTTAGGTATATTTAGATGGGATATGATAATTTTGGCCGTAATGTGGTTTCAAAGCATTTCACTAAACAGATTAGCCAGAACAGGGGATATGAGGCTTTCCCTGGCCAAACAATGTTTTTGTCTATACTGTCCCTCTAGCCATGTAATTTCTGAATACACAATTTTGCCAAATCAGTAATATTTTCGCCGTTGCACGTTATTCTAGATTCACTGGAAGTACTATTTTCTTTTACAGAGTACTGTTTCATCATATAAAACTCCTGAATAAAGATACATCAAAGCTGACGAAGTGACTGTAAGGTAACTACAAATTCATCTTTACCTAGATATATTTAAACACCACCTACAGCTGATGATACATGTTTTACAAGCCATTTGGACACCATGTAAGTATGCAAGTCTCAATAAAACTATTGTTCCCCAGAGCAACAACCTTTTCACTCATGCGTTTAGAAAGATGCTCTGGGTTTCTAATTATTTCCCCGTAACCTTGGGATTTTGTTGAACCCAAGAAAAAGAAATCCATAGATGTAAAGACCCTGGTGCCAGTCCGACAGGGCCACTCCATCTGATCTGCCTGTTATAAGAACTGAGATAATTGTGATCTAGCCATATTTCATATAGCTTTGGCATTTTCTGGACACTCAGCGTCATGAGGATTTTTCCTTTAGCAACACTTTCAGTAAAGAATAAAGGATCTTTAACATGAGATCGCCTGATACCACACCAAAATGTTGCTTCACCCATTCCTTGTCAACCGTGCAAGAGAATACTAGTGTAGATTTTCCTGTGGCTAGAATCTGCGATTTTGTTCGTTAACTTCACCACTAACATGGTAAGCTGGCCTCGAGTCTCAAATGTACATTGTTTTCATTGAATACGTCATATCCTTCGAAATATTTGATGATTAAACAAACAATTTCCTTACCTTAAATTTCTAATACCTATTCACCACGACTAACAAAATTATGTATGCAAGTACTCAGTATGAACTTTACACTCGCTAACCCTGCAAACTCTTCTCTAAGAGAGTGGTAAGAGGAATTGAAATCATGTAAGTTCATACATGAACGATAATGATCTAATAAACTAACCATTAATGGCGACAGGCATCGTCCATCAGATCATTCTCACTTTTCGTATCATATATATGAGAGCTTAATGAATCTTTTGGCCACTATACTGCTTAGTGGGAGACGACACTCGATAGCGAAGAAAGCATAGTAAAAAGTTGTCCTGCTAAATTTTCTACAGCAGGCACTAATGTATGATGACGGGGCACTGCCCGTGGTCTACAAGTTGTTACTCAAGTCTGACTCGTTACTTCTTATAAGTGCAAGCTGATAAGGCCATTATCCTAAACAAATCACAAATCTACAGAGCATGATACGTAACATTATAACAGCGTTCGTTGGTAGGTAGGTAGGTGCGGAGCTATAGCGAAGAGTTTGGCTAATGAAGCTTTATCGCTGACCTTTGCTGGGTGGGTAGAGGGCTTAAGCGTACAGCGAGGCCAATGGTGCTTCAAATAGATATTACATTCAGTGGCAGACAGGTGCGGAAACCAAAAGTATGATGAGGTCAGTGGTGCTTCAAGCAAAGGCCGCATTCAGTGGTAAGTGGGAGCGGAGACCCAAAATATGGTCAGTGGTGTAACGCTAACCTTGAGGCATGATGGGTGGATGCTGGGAAGTAGGGAAGAAAAAGGCCTGCAGCCGGTGGTTGGTAGGTGTGGGAGTCCCAGCGGAGAGTGTGGCCAGGGATGTGACATCAGCCGTGGCAAGTTGTGGGTGCGTGATAGATCACAAGGCAGGAAGAGGCCTGTAGTGGTTGAATGGCTGGGTCTATGCGATGGGTGTAGTCTGTGCTGAGGAATGCACTTGGAGCCCACGAATATCATTATTCAATTTGTAGCGCTTACAGGAACCTTATTATACCTGGTGACTATAATTCATGCATTCCACAGTAAGTATGCTAATATAGAGAGAGCCTAGGTATGGTAAAGCATATGGAATTGAGTAACATAAAACAGTCAAGCTAAATAGAAATGAATACCGAATGCGAAAATAACATACAGAAAAAAATAATAGCATTGAACAGAACATGCAAAAACCACGAGATTTCCGTAAGGGAAGAAATTGTCTTAATCACCAGTGTTGTATTAGATATGCCTTACTGTTATTTTCGTCCATGTTCTTCACATGGTGACTGTGTACAGAAGCTTACAATTCAATGAGGGCTTTGTCTAACGTCCTCACCTGAACGAGCATGAAATATATTCTTTTAATTCAATGTTAATAGTCACTTGTCGATTCCCAAACCTTTGGGAATATGTTCATGAGCTTTCATATGAGGACCTTTAAAGTAGTGTTCATCTGAATGCACGTATGAACGTACATTGTCGCAGCAAATGGACAAAAGTGAATCATAATATGTCTTACACAACCCTAATAAAAAGGCGACTGTCAGCTTCTGTGGAAAGTTTGGTGAGGTTTTCACACTTTCTGCTGATTGTAAAGCATGTTTGCATGTTTTGTTTTACTTCATGCAACCCCACATGTTCCTTTACCTTTAATGCCTCGTCCAGTTTATCAGTTATCAATCGGCTATATGTGTATAAAACTTATTCCAAAGTCGGTTCGGCAGGGATTAGTGTTCTATCAACCACAGCAAATCCATTGAGATGATTCTCGTTGATGTTTGCAAGTTAAGCAAATTAGTTACGTTGTGTTATAATACTAGACTTGGCCCTATGGAGAATGGAACCTCTGTCTCAGAAGGAAACAGTAGGAGAGCAGTTCTCTCCTAAGTACTTTGATGTATCTGTTCGTGATCCAACACTACGAGTCACAGGGAAAATATTCGCGAATATCCGTTAACTACTGGTAAACAAGAAATAGCCATGACTGTGATGTTTTGCAATTTCTCATCATCCGAACGATCACACTGTAACCATAAGTTATCGTGCTGATGAGTATGAGAACATATATGATCAGCACGATGTTACATTAATCATTTGTCGTCCATAAACTTGCCATAATGATTAATGAGAAAGCGAAGATTATTGATATATCGTCCCAACATCAATTTTGGATTGACTTTGTTTATTATTAATGTCAGGTGGTTTCTCTGGCAGGAAAAGATCCAGAGTTCAGACTACACTATGTTTATAGTTGCAGAAAAGAAATATCTTATTGACTTTAAAGCAGCCACTCACGTAGAAACACAATGGAAAACAATGGAAACACATTGATGTAGTGTGTACTATACTCTGAATGTCTAAAGGAAGTATTTTGTTATTCAGCGATACCTGGATGATCAACGCTTGTCAACACTTTAATTTGCAAAAAAATAAAATCATTTTGGTAAGAATTCTTTGTCACTCACTTATTCCTAACGAATCGTAGAGGAAAATGACACACACACACACACACACACACACACAAACACTCACACACACACAAACACACACACACACCAATGAATATATGCAGGAAATATATACAACGTGATGAAGAGCAGCGAAGGAAGACACAGAGAGCCCTGACCCCGGAACGGATGCGTTGCCAGCGAGTCAATACTTGCAACAAGATCTGCAATACTGTAGCTAAATCTAATTAGTTTTAATGAGGCCTTACTCTAAGGTAGGTGGCTGTGTAGGGTACAGTAGCAGGGGCACGATGCTAGAGTGAACGAGAGAAAGCACGAAGCTGATCGGTCACCTCACTGATGATATGTAATGTTGCACACACAGAATATTCACCATCTGACAAATCACAGGAACAGATATGATAGAAACAAAACATCGATGTTTTTACTCAAACACAGATGTCTCGATCAATCGGCGTCAAATGACCTGACAGTAACATATCTAATGATATTAACAATAATGAGCTGGAGAAGAGGATGTTTTTGCTCACAGACGAGCTATGGGTCAACTGTGGATGAGAACTACTTTCACCCAATTTACACTTCACCAATGATGAGCAAAGGAATGATGAAAACGTGCCCCTGTCGGTAGACAACCTGGGAATTATAAGTCTCACAACATTTACGTCCACCAACGCTAGTGTCTCCTGTGATAGCTAGCTATGCGGGCCTCTCGCATTCAACATTGATGTAGAGAACTGTGGGCGAAGACTCTCAGCTCGGAATTAATCTCAATTTTCCCGTATAATGTCAAGAGTCATCGCACTTAAGCAATTTTGTTCGAGTTCCAAATGACGTGTAATATGAGAGGGATTTATCCACGACAACAAGTATATAAAAGCTAACAAAACTATACCAACGAAAACCTTACGATTAATAATCTGTTAAGAAATTCAGATCATTTCCCAGAGTTATGGTGTTTCAGGTAATGTTCAAACAATCACAAATTTCCTGTCTTTTATATTGTCAAACAACTTTTTTTTTCACCTCAAAAATATTCAAAAAGACATTAGTATCCAATTACCTCATCTAGATGAGGATGTTAGACCAGGATATGGTTTTCCGCTTATATACAGGTGTTGTCTGCTAGAGCTAAATGCAGAATGAGTCAATGTTCAGATAGCTGTGCACCTGTGATCTTCACGAGTATACGGTTCCCAGTATGAAAGAGTTGTTCGACTTGTTTACGAGCACGCCGCCCCTGCAGAAAAAAAAATGGTCTTTTATTGAGACGTTAGGTCTGAACAAAACAGCCGCAGTGGAAGATGGTTTCTCTGTAGTGATGGTTAACCACACACTGGGTACACAGACTCACCCCCAGGCCCTCTCCAATAATGGTTCTTGGTAAGTTCACCGCATAAGCGGGACAATAGGAATTCGCTTCTTTTAAGGTTCCGTTCGGGTAATATTTCACGGTAACATAATAGAGATGCCCTGTGTTAGTGATCACCATAGAGTGAGAGTTAAAACAAGACTATATAGGAGGTCAGTGAACAGTGAATTCTGAGTCATTGATAGCTTGCTAGGCCCGTTGTTGTGTGTGTGTGAGTGTGTGTGTCCTTGTGGTTATCCGATATGGTTAGGTTATGCTTATACATCCTCTTCTACACTCTGAACAGTAAATAAGGAGTAATTGTACTCTATTATTGTGCGTTCGCTATATTTCCCACTACGTAAGAGAAGCTGAGGAGCGTAAGGCGAATTTGGCATGGCATTAAAATTTGTTTTCTGTAGCAATCGACATGGGACGGGTAAAAGCATGCCTTAATGGTGGCCATCTCGGATGAAATGGAAAATAAGAAATGCGAGAGAAAGGAGGAAGAGATTAATCTGAGATTCGTTGGTGGTTGTAGACCTGACTGTTAAAGGTGGAAAGTTTGTATGACGAGGGGAAACAAAGAAAGAGGAGGAATTTTCCACCACTTTGCTCTTTGAGGATAGAAGGCATCACAATGGACCATGTTCGTGTAGCTGATGTCTCAACAAAAACTATAGGAAGCAGCAGCTTGTCGCATGTGACAGTTTCAAGCATTAGTAGTGACTGGAACACCGTCAGACGGTACACGGAAACGGATTCTAACTGGATTATCGATCATGATCAGGTCCAGTCATGAAATATCATCTGCCATCGACTAAATATATCTAAGTTTATGATGGAACCGTTAGAGAATGTGCCGTTCAGTGAGACAGTGCCCCGCAGTTCACTATTTGCATAATGTTAGTGCCATGTTATGTTCTGTCACTTTATAATATCAATAAACGTATTCTAATGCATAGTGAATGCGAGATACACCCAACACCCTGAATGGCAGATGCACTCAACACCCATTAAGGGACACAACACTACGGATCGGCCGCCTTGCCCTCTGGTTTATTGCCGACTTTATGAGTGCGGTTCAGGAACGTCTTGGGTGGATGGTGGAGGACTAAGGCTTATATAGTACTAATTGCCAGGTCAAACAGGGGAGGACCGAGAGGGTAAACTCTGAGGCATTGATAAGGTTTAAAAGAAGGACCAGTGACAAGTGCAAAGTGAAGACACCTGTTAAACTAAATCAGAAGTTCAGATGAAATAAAGACGGTCATGTATTGCACAGAAATGTAAAAAAACTAACACTCGGTTGGTATATTCATAATTGGTTACGCATGGAAAAGTTAGATAAATGTTATTAAACGAGTGCTACGTAAAAAACAGCCATTCATTAAACAAATGATACAACAGCAAGTAGAAAGATATATGAAATCTACATAGATGATACAAGTAACATTCACCTGGATGAATAGCCAAGGTAAGATGTAAAGTTCGAATACAGGTAAAGCCTCTAACACTGACATCATCTGATAAGGTATAGAGAAAGGCGACTTGTGACTTGGAAAGTATAGGAACAAGACCTGGTGATAAACTAAACATATTGGCAAGACGGAGTCCAGAATGAAGGAATGAGAATATACCACAGGCAATTTGATAAGAAAAGACATCCAAGAACAGATATAGCAACATCAAAGGTCATTAAGTATATTAGAACGACTGACGGGTCAAATTTAAAACAGAGTTTCTGGAGAAAAACAAGAGAGAAAAGAATCTCATAGCATGTACTTGCTGGACTGGAGAATCATAGTCGAAATTATGATAGAACTTAGCTGTGATAAGTGGGTATATGCCCATGTCCAAGTGTTTAGTCTCCCATGCCATTACAGTCACGAACAGGAGTATGGGAACAAAAAGTGTATTTTGTAGAATCATGAATGGTTAGATAAACTGTGACTACTTAAGAATTAAGAGTTTTATGGCGATCATGAACAATTCTTCCGCTCACATTTAGCAAAATCTGAATACTCACTGGTTCTTTCCGTTTCTATTACTCGATAAGGACAGAGAAAACTGTGGGCTGACAGACACGGGAACCCGAACTGTTATTTCTAAGCAAGACAGATTTTTGAAAGTGCTGATTTTTGCTAGTGAAACTATATCTGAGCATATGAATCTTACGAGCGTCTACCAATTTTACAGTAGACGATTTAAGACCAAAACATATCCTATTTTAACGAAATAATCGATATTGTGGCTAAATCTTGGCGAATATATAACAGAGCAAAGGAAGATATACCAGTATCCGAGTAAAATAGCCCACGTTAACATTATTACGACCTTTAGTGGCCTAAGAAACTCGGTGCTTCCAGATGGTACCGAACATCGCATATACAGAAAGAGCAAGATCCTCAACCGTAAACTATACCAGGCAGATTTAAAAAGCCAAACGAAGAAAACGGCATCAACCAAGCAGACACATCCAGTATCTAAGTCATCTTGAGCAAACAAGATTGCATAAACAGAATCGACTCCAACCTCATTATAATTTCAAATTATAACAAGTCATTTGCAATCCCACAAAACTGTTGAAAAGTCATGTGAATAGCTTGATAGCAACAGCCAACGTGCCTCAGGAGACCATCACACGGATCCCATCACAGGCCATATATATATGTGGTAACGGGAAGACCCGCAAGCCCAACTATTACTCCTACATACAATATATCAGCTTAACCCCATCAGAACGAGGTACGTGCTGGCTAAGTTCATGGTAAATCCTACTGATAACCTACTGCAAATCCTACATTCTACAAGGCCTCATGAGATTACAGCCTCATTTGATATGGAGATCTTTTTCACTAATGTACCTATCAAGTTTACCATCAGGAAAATCTACGACTCTCTCTAGTCATACAGAACTTCAAGCCCTCAACATCCCCAATGGTAACATGGAGCAGCTCGCTCGTACCTCTACTATAAAAGTCCCGTTCCTTTAGCAAGAGGGTGTAGTGTAAAGGAAGTCCATTAAGGCCAACATTCGCTAACTTCATGTCTTACCTTGAAGGCAATATCCTTCAAGACTGTTATCTCCGACCAGCCACCTAATACTGCTACGTAGATATTATCTATATGGTGATCAACAATAGAGACCATTTCGCTTGTCTCAAGAATGCTATGGAGACCAACACAAGTCTTAAAATTCACTTACGAACAACCTAGCTGCATCAACCGTCTCGCTTTCTAAGATGTTCTGCTTGACAGTAATTCTACCCAGTACATCACTTCAGCCTGCAAACAACCTACGATTTTCGGACGATGCCTCAGTGCTACCAGTGAATGTCCCTAGAGATACAAGACTGGTGTCATCAAAGCTTCTCTCCAAGCTTACAAGACATTCTCCAACAGACTTCAATTTTTCACCGAAACCTAACGGCTAAAACAGACTCTCTTCAACAGCAGATTCTCTAACACAGAAGTAGATAAGCAGCTCCACCTCCTCCCGGACAGCAGCTATAAACCCCATGATTAAAAGGAACCCAAAAGAACAGCACAAAAGATTTTCCTTCGTAACCAGACGTCCTTGGATTACAAAACAGGTGAATGGATCCTCCGTAGCATCATTTCCAACAACGTCTGATGCACACAACCTGATGGTAAACCCAAACTCCTAATCTAATCTAAGGAACCTGAGAACTAGAATGTCTGTCAGTCAACAACCTTAACCATAACCAGAATCCTCTCCAGAGCTCCCACTTAGTTTATCAATTCATTTGTCAAGGAAGAGACTGTAAATTCTTGACTGACAAAATATGCAGAAACCACCACTACCACCGTTTCAAGACGTGTCACCATCCCTCTGCAACATAGCGTACCCAAGTTACAACTTATGAAAGGCCAACACCAAATCAGCTGAACAAGACAACAGAAAGTAAACTCCAGAAATTCAGACATATTAAAGATTATTATCGTCTCTATATGCAACCTCCAATCAGCCTACAAAACACGGGACAAGATCGCACTCTACATCTCATCAAAAACCCACCAAAGACCAGAAATCATACTGGCAATAGGAATACCTCACGGACTCGTCTAGCGGCTTTCCCTTTCACATCAACCTAATGATTGTTACTTTTGCGCTCGCCACGTCGTTTTATCTTCTGCATATAATCTACTCACGGCTCGAGTCTCATTCACTCCTAGATATAAATAGATATATATATATATATATATATATATATATATATATATATATATATATATATATATATATATATATATATATATATAACATTACTTTAAAGGTTTCATGAATTCTTACTGTTATTTGTCAACCAAACCGAGGCATCTTCCTTCTTTAGGGTAGTCAGTCTTCGTCCGGATGGACGCGTTACATCGCAAAGCCGCTTAGAAAAGACAAGGAACATTCTTAAGAGTCGATAACTTACGACTTTTAACTAGCCTCAGAATGATGGCTTACACCTACAGGAGAACGTTCATCCTTCCAGAGATAGACAAAGACTGAGACAGCCAGACAGTAATAGGAGTGTCTGCCACTCAGACCCCACTGCTAACCTTTCTGAGGAGAGTGTTCACAGTGACTGCTGCTTGTACTCCCAACATTTGGGAATTGCACATTCAGTGTTACCTCTTGATTATATGAAAGTTTCAACGTATACTCAACGATTTCATGCTTCTTATGTTTACGCTGGCTCATAAAAGATCAGTAGCGGGGACAATATATATTAATATATGCCTGTGATTCATTAACTCAAATGAAAACATTAAAGCCCTGTATTCATGTACTCCCAAGACGGGTAATTGGTGTGAACCAGTCTCTGTGAACATAATCTTTTAGGGAAGAATATGACTGCGGAACATTACATGAAATATCTTTTTTTTTACCTAATCATTTTGCTTGTGGAAGTTGTAATGAGAGGAAATCAAAAGCCGGTGATTAATTCAATTTCCAGACTTAATCAGAGCAAACCTGTGTAGAATTCTTCATTTTTCAGTCTATAATGGTAAAGGCAATCCATTTCAAAAGAACAAAGCATAACTAAACTGAGTCTTATATCTTTCTAAACTGCCTTGTTTCAGGAATATTTTCCATAAAGGTGACTTTTCATTAAAGGAGCTAAGGAGTATGTACCAAAATGCAATGTGATATCTTCCAGCAATAGACCAATCCCCTGGAATTATTCCACGTAGAGTCGCGTCACCATGAGCAACACCAACTACTACATTGTGAGCTGAGCAGTCGTCACTCACATTCCCGCTGCAGCAGATTAATACAAGACTTTGGTACTCCACGAACACCCGGCATCTTACAAACTCAAGAAAACTAAAGCTCTTCCCATAATTCTAATGTCGAGTCCCTGACAGAACTCCCTCCAATTATCCATACGAAAAGTATTTAACAACTCACACCCGGAGTGGTAGGCATTCCCGTTTAATTGCCTCCTCATGGATGCTGGTCAACGCCTAGACCAAGTTCCATCGCTTGAAACATACATAGAGTCTTGCTTCGAGATATTCAAGAATCTACAGTTAGCAGAGCCATCCATATGAATATGCAATGCCACTAAGTATCTGCAGACTTGAACATGTATATCTCGAGGAATATTTTCAAATACTTTCATAAGAGGGAGAGAAGCATCGTGCTGGAACGACCTATCCGACGAGTTAATTGATGATAGATCGATGTCGGAAAATAACTTCATATATCCATCGTAGACAGGATCAGTTACAGCGATAAGTAATTCGTAAATCGCATAGTATGCCAAGAGCGTGCCCATCACCAGCACAGTTACTGTTATTTACAAAAAAGTAATCTACTACATTGCAAATCACTTTACAATGTAATTTGATAGTAATATATTACTTTGGTCGATCATATTTGAAGAAAGATACCATCTATATGCATGTATTATCTGTAAAAGAAAACTAATCGAGAGGATAATACGGCACTCAAAATCACTGTTGCCGTATTGTCATTCTCGGCTTCGATAATCTGCACTTCTAAATGTCATGTCTAGTTTTGCAGCTAATCGTTCATCTTCGACAGTTATCATACAGCTTCATATCAAGCAGTTCTATAATCTTCATACATACAGATTAATAAGAATCGTTACATAATACGTGTAGTAAAGGCATAAATATTTCACTTGAAAGTTGCTAAAGTTTTCGTTTTGTTATACTTAAAGTACTTATTCGCCCATCTATGCGCTCCCATTGCCCTTTGAGCCTAATCCATTTCTTTTGATTGCTAGTATCAGAAATGTCCTGTTAAACAATATAAATAACTGTAGTTACATCTTTTACTGATATCTTGGGAAACGACAAAGTAAAAGTTCACTTGCATATGACTAAGAATTGATTCAGCTACTATTACCCGAGAGAAATTAAGAATAATGAAAATGAAACAATCGATTATAGACAGCCTGGTAACACTACCAAAAAATATTATCATTCACCAACAATGTAGTCAGCCACAGCCGGACCACTCCTAGTTTTACCAACTGTTCTGAGCGTATCAGAGGAGATCGCGTCATCACATTTCTGCTTCTCCCATTAACATTCAGACAGAAAAGAACAGGTTTACGATACGTTCGCCTACTGTGCATCATGTGTAGTAACAATCAGGCTTGGTACACCACCTCCAGGCACAGTAACACACCTCTTCATCAGGTGCAAGCTCTCAGAGAATCACACACTCACTCACCCGCAGCCCGCCGGACGTACCTCACTTTTAGCAATACCTCGCTGCCGCCCATTACTAGTCCCTAGCTGGCACATGCACGACGGTTTTGTGCATGGAAGACCCAACAACTTTATAAAAGTGGTAGCTTATGTATGCGCCCGGCAAAAATCTACGTACAGAAGTAGTTACTCCTTTAAACAAAAATTACATAACGCATGAACTTTCGATGTCATCATACGATAAACATAATCGAAAGAATATCACGCAAAATGCAGAGACCCGCAAGCCACGTCTACTGATAGACAATGACATTACATGACGCCTGACCCACTCAACAACCTACCTCCGAATCTCATCTGTCGCTGAACAAAGTTTTAAATATCTACTTAGGACTACTGAATCCGAAGACAAGAATCAAAGTGTGTGAACATTAGGTAGGATGAGAGGTTCAGACATGCCAATTGAGGTGGTTGTTGAGTAGTTTTGAAGTCCAAGTAACGGATTTAAACCTACAATGACCCAATATTGCATGAAAAAATCGATTTCCTCTCCACAGTTGACTTATTGCACCTCCTGCTTTTTGAAACTAATATTTTACCAGTTCCAAAAACTTACCGTCTAAATCATATGTTGGTATTTGGTAAGCATAGACAATTAAACAAATTTCATAATCATAAATCATAGGTCGAACAAATGCAACTTACCTGATGAAACTTCATAAGTATAAATTCCCTTTCAGTAACATACAAAATATATATATAAATCAATTAAACACTTAACTATTGTTTATCTAAACTACGAAATAACGGTAAAATGCCAGTTTAGACTCGCACCAAAATTGTGTTGGGAAACGACTGATATGATTTTACTTGCCATATTTTCTTATCTAATTAGCGTTATAGTGAGGAAAGTTATGAAGAGTGAAATTAAGGGGTCAAATATCTCGAAGGGTTTATTTGCTATAAAAAAAAGTATATCGTTCAAATTATGTTTTATTTATAGTAACGTCATGTGAAGAAATATGAAATTCCCTTTCGGTTCCTCATAGGTCACTTACTCATTATCATTGAACGTCATGAGAAAAACATGGTGCAACTAATAATCTTAAAGCATTTAATGCTACAAAACGGATATTCGGATCTTCTTCAATAGTCTAGCATTCTTTAATCATTCGTTTTGTCTTCTGTTACGTTTCCAACGTTTTATATTTTTCGTATTATCTATTCTATTGAAGAAATGATGCTATGAGTCATTCTTTAGCAGTAGGTCCATTTTAAGTGCACTGAGGTTCAAGCAGGTATTTGTAAAAAGAATGAAAATGAATCTTTCGAAACTTGCTATTCATTTGTTTTCGGGAGCAACGCGTAGCGCTCTCGTCTCCTTGCTGGATTGGAACTAGACTCTCGTTGGCGACGGTTGTGAGTGGAAGCTTATTTGAAAAAGTGAAAGTCTTGGAAGCTACGTAAACTTGCCACCTTCCCTGTTATCTTTTTGTTGACTTTTTTTATTACCGCCAACCACAGTGTGTCCTAAGTATACGTGTAGATCAGAAATTAATCACAGAACATTAATTTTCTGATGTCATAAGTGACGTGGTGAAAAATTACAGAGATGGAAGATGGACCACTTTGACATTTTTATAGAAGTGGTTGAAACAACCCTCAAATGAAAGGGATCATCTGTCTACAGAAACGGTTATTGTCACGTTTTACTGATTATCTAAAAGAAAAACTTTATGTTTAGTATATGAAAGGACCCGGAAAATTATTGTGATCGACTGGAACTGTTTTTCGAGACAGTCACTTGTGTATAATGTTGAGAACTTGATTTGACTGTACGAAACAAAATTCGGCAAACAACAGCACACTTACATCCCTCAACTAAGGTAGGATTTCATTAGTACATTACGTTATTGCTGTGTCACTTTAGGTTACGTTACGTTGCATTACATCAGTTTCACGTTAGGCTTGGTTACTTTGTTACAATATCCTTACGTTGGCACTGTTTGGTCTGTAGTGAACATATATTACCGTCACTTTTCATCATTTCCATAATCTTCAAAACTCTGCCCACTGGATACGCAACACAAGATTCTCGGAATTTCTTATACATATTTCTACACCTGCAACATATTGCGTTTCAGTGTTTAAAGTCTCGTATAGTTTTAGCCACAAATAATGATGCGAAGCTAAACGAACAAATTACCAAAATACCTTATTTTCGCGCGCGCGAGCGTGTTTATCTACGTGTATCTGCTTATTTCTTGTTAGCATATTTTTGTGTGTTTACTCGTATGTGCATTAGAGTAAAAGACGTCTGTCTACTCACCCTGTTCTCGTTCCGGTAAACCAACGTGAGCCATCACACCTCGTGTCATCGCTGCATGCAACCCTGATTCTTCTTCTGGTACACAAACTTGAGCCATCACATCTCGTGTCATCGCTGCATGCAACCCTGATTCTTCTTCTGGTACACAAACTTGAGCCATCACATCTCGTGTCATCGCTGCATGCAACCCTGATCCTCCTTCTGGTACACAAACTTGAGCCATCACATCTCGTGTCATCGCTGCATGCAACCCTGATTCTCCCTCTGGTACACAAACATCACATCTTGTATCAACGCTGCAAACTATACTACTAAATTACGGAAATAGCTTGTTCTCGCCAGCGCGGATGTGTGTAAACAAGTGTGTTGTATGTTTCTTGCATGTGTATTTGCTCGCATTTGTCTACAATATCCGTAGCCTGTGTACTCACCCTTTCTCTTTCCTGGTACGCAGACGAGCCATGTCACCTTCCTTGTTCCAACATTTGGAAGAGATCGCTGCCAAACTATACCAATGTAGTTCATAAACACACTAAAACTTGCAGATTATAGATCACACATTAAAGACCATATCATTGCCTGTCTATGCCTTTGCTATTTCGAAGAGTATGTATAATGTCACTGTAAGAACACAAATTTGTTAAAGTTTTGTAACAGTGTTACTTAAAATTTCATAAATGAAGTACCTGTGCACCATAGTTCCTCGGTACAACAAACTGTCTTCAAACTTTAACGCTATATATTGTATAGTTCAGTCACTATAATGATATCTGTGTGTCTGAATGTCTCCGAGTTTTAATCTACAACACTATTATAACATTCTATGTTTTTCATCATCACCATCACTATAAAACACTCAAACACTGTAACTTTCTTGTTTGTGCATTTCAATATCCCATCATGTTATTTCATCAGTTTAACACCACATTGTCACCGGATAGTTCAGCCAAAAAGGAGGTACATTTCATTCTATCATAGCGCTGAAAATAAAAACAAGTTGGTCGGTTACAGAGTTCCATAATAGTTTCACCAATGCACAATCAATAAACCAATACTTCCTACAAGCTCGTATATTACCGGCAGTAACGCCGATGCCACGTCGACCATGTAGTCTGTCCATATGTTGCGAAGAGTCTAGCAGAACACGACCAAGAGACAGTAGATACTGCTTCGGTGGAGACGAATAACACTGGTTTGCCGCTGGTGAAAATGGTCAGCCATTTAGATTTTTCAAAGATGACTTAATCAACCGTTCAAAAAAAAATGTAACGAGTTTAGGTGGAGGAACACTTCTGTCGAGACTCGTTTCATGTAAATTGAAAAGTCGATAGACGTTGCTGTAAATTTCGTTACCAGGTCTTAAAACCGACAATGAATCAATCTCACCGAAACATCTCGAAGCAACTGGAAGTTAGGTACCGAGGCCATTCACAGATTACGTTGTTGCCAGACGTGACTGACGAAACACATCACTCTTATCACAGTCATTCCATCAAACATATTTTATAATTCATTGCTTTCGAGGCTATAGTGTAGTATGTTAAACAGGAGCGTCATCAGTTGTCATTGCATGAATTCCAAGCCTTGGCAAACGACAGTTGACTGTCGCGTATCCCACCAATGACAGTCCAGCAACTCACCAATAGATAGAACTATCATCGAAATTGTTGTAACTAATTTTTTTCACCTGTACGTGGATAAGCACTAACATCGCGCTCTATAAAAATCTCATTATATTACTCACTATCTTTTATCTTATATTAAAGTGAAATTGATTTGCCTTTGAGGAAAAACATTTTTTATGAATACTGCTACTGCTACTACTTCTACTACTACTACTAACACTACTACTACTAATAATAATAATAGTATTATTATCATTATCATTATTATTATCATTAATATCATTAATACCGTTAATATCATTATCATTTTCATTATTATTATAATTATCATTATTATCGTTATTATTATTATTATCATTATCATTATCATTATTATTTCTGAGTCATTTTCTTCATACACTGTTTGTTAGTTTCTTGACACTTAAACTTTTACGAAATCATCGACTGCCGTACACAGTTGATCAAGACGCTTCAGCATCACCACATGTCACTATCAATTTCACTGTTACGCATGCGTAAACGTCGTTCGTACAGAAGCTCTTATTCTTGTGTATCTTTAACCTGTAGCTGTCGATTGGCGAGTTGTTTACGATACTGAACTCTGCTTGCTCATGGTTATACAACGAGTGAAAAGTCACCTTTGGCGGGCCTGTATCACAGTGAATGCAGTCTTGTAAAAGAACTTACTCCCAAGGAGTTTTCATTTCTCTGCCACTGGACGTAGCGTACACTTGGCTGCACGAGCCCTTAGAAAGGCTCCGGTTAACAGCGGGACTCTCTCATGGAAATTGGTTCTGGGATGGTCATGAAAAATATGTTAGATACGTATTAAGATAATGCTTCTTGCCGCCTGGGGAGAGAAGCACAATTATTTTCCAGTTTGATAACGCATGAACGCATGTCTTCCTTTGTTTGTCAAAAGGTTTTATCAGATTAAAACAAACCAATTTCCTTTCGGTGTTCAAGATGCTTCTCTATCATTATTAGCATCAGAGAAAATGTAGATATGACTTACATGTGTGTTCATGTTCGGAAGGATCAACAAGGAATTGATCTGAAGCGAGTTGCTTTGCCCCAAGGAGTGACTCCTCTGTAGAGTGGCCCAGTAAGCATATATTCTAGACGGTCATTGACTACGGGGAATGAGCTTTACCGCCCTGGACGAAGAAAAAATGAATACATAAGAAAAGAAATGACCACACGAGGTTAGTATATTGCCCAGACGCTCCTCCATACTCAACCTCAGTGTAATGGCTCACATCTAAAACATTCCTTCCCTCGCTACACACACAAAAAAAAATGTTCTTATATTCCCAACATACTGCAGCTACAAATTAGACAGGAACATTTTACATAATGTCGAGTAAGATACTAATGCTATAGAGATCACAAAAAATATGCAGTACTCTGTACAGAGATTTTGGCAGGCAACGAGGCCAGTACCACTTATTTGCTGCCTGTGTTGATAGATTTAGGTTCACTGCGTCTTTTCTCTACCGCATTCTCCATTTTGTAGTATTGTGACTTAAAAGATTCTGGAGACGTCCGTTTACGCTCGTTATACAAGATCATGGTCCGGGTTATCTCCTTACGTAGCTATTATAAATACGTCATACGTGTTCTAGGAGTGGTTTCTCGTTAGTTCAATAACTTCTGCTAAATCTGGTTACTGCCAGTCGTTTTCAAGGTATATAGAAGCTGAGGTTTGCCAGCTCTTGCCTCGCTTCTTTGGGAAATAATTAGAAAATACTTTGTCCTAGAATACGTACCAGGCTGTAAGGTATGACTTTTGGGAAACTATTGGAGAATGTTTAAGGTTTTCAAGGATTGTCATTTGCCACTGTTCGGCAAAGACAAGGATCCGTGAAAACTGAATATGATATTTATGAGATGTAAGGAAATAAACTCCTGAGGGATAAACATACACAGA
This sequence comes from Panulirus ornatus, assembly GCF_036320965.1. Taxonomy (NCBI): domain Eukaryota; kingdom Metazoa; phylum Arthropoda; class Malacostraca; order Decapoda; family Palinuridae; genus Panulirus; species Panulirus ornatus. The sequence goes on along the minus strand of NC_092241.1, from coordinate 32,846,602 downwards.
AGACGAGAATACATTTTGCAGAGTTATGGTAGCAGAGGCAAGAAGCGAGCGAGAAAGCTACAGAAAAGTACTTACGGTGAGGCAGGGTTAGCATGTAGGATTGTACCAAAGAGAGCGAGAGAGTGTACTTACTGAGATCTTGCTATAAGGCTGGGTTAGTGTTGAGATGAACTAGTCGCGTGCGTTACGTGTTGTCAAGTGTTAACGTTTGAGAAAGGATGATTGTATGTTTGTGGACGGAGAGCAAGCTGCCCACGTGTGAGTGAGGTAGAGAGATAAGAAAGCTAAGAGAAAAGTATGAGTCAGAGTACCTACGACGGGATCATATCTAAGGCAGGGCTAGTGTGTAACGTTCACCGTATATCATGCTTGTATTGCTGGACTGTGTTCTCCTGCCACAACACTTCGGTTGTAATTATCAGTTTATGGCTGATTAGATCCTTAACCGTCTGGCTCATATTATTTGAAGGTTTCGATGCTTACTTCGAACGTGTTTCTAATTTCATTCTCTTTTTTCTTTGTTGGGAATTCATGTAATTTTGTTCGGTACCTTTCTAGAATATTCTTGATGATAATTGAAGTTTTGATCATTCTGTTTCTTCCCGTACAGTCCCAGTCTCTTTCTTATGTAAGCTTCTACTTGTTGCCATGTATGAAGTATCATATGACTTTCTCTCATTTCAACACTATACAGCTGGAACTCTGGTAGCCTTTCATGGTAGTTCAAATGGTCCATGTCCTCAATTTGATTCATGAATTGTTTACGAATTTATCGTTGATCTATATATAAATGGTAACCATACAACACAGAAGAATTCAACTAGGCTTTTTATATAAAGAGTGAACATCGTCATCCACAGATGTCTCGTGACAGTCGTTGGGTGTGGTTACTAAGTGCCAAGTGGGGTTGCATAAGTGGGTTTGCTGCGGTTGCTGAGAATAAGTGGAGGTACTGAGTTGGTGAATGTGGTAACTGAGCAGTAGATGGGTGTGACCACTAACTGGTGAATGAGGTTTACTTAGTGGTGGGTAAGGCCATAAGTAGCGACTGTGTCTAATGAATGAGAGGTGTACTTGTGTCTGTGGGTTTGAGTACTTGTCGGTAAGTGTTGCGCTGAGTGACTAAGGCTAATAGACAGCGTGTGTTACTCCGGCGTGGTATAGGAGTGTGGATCCTGAGTCGTGGTTGTTGGTACTTAGCGGTGGATGTGGCTAATAAGAGATGGGATGTCCTAAGGTCACTGAGTTGTGATGGTATACGATATTCAGTAATGGAGTCTGTTGTGGATGTGACTACTGAGTAATGCATAAGACTACTGAGTGGTTGATGTGATTAACGAATGTGGCCACTGCAGCACAAGTGTCGATGCCGAGTGAGGGGTTAGGTCAATAGATAATGAATCAATCCACTGTAAATTGGATGCGACATTTGAGCAGCTAATAGCCCTACAAAATAGTATAGTGTAGTATAGTTATTTCAAAGTGTATAGTTAGCTGGTGCGTGGTCGCATGAGTGTTGCTGAAGAATGCTGGATGGTGCTGTTGATAAACTGGGGCTTCTAAAAATCATGAGATTTGATAATGAGTTATGTTTGTGGAAAGTGGTTCATATTGCATCTGTGTATTGAGCGCAGCTGTTGACAATTGGATGTAGTCCACTGAGTGGTGGGTATGATCAATGTGTAGCAGGTAAGAGCCAGGTGTGGACACTGAGTAGTCGGTATAGCTACTGAATGATGGCTCCCGCTAATGAGTGCGTGGCTGTGACTACCAAATGCTGCCTGAGCCTCTTACCAGTGAGCGTGGCTGCAGAATGCATGACTATTTGTGAAAGGATGTGATTAATAAGTGGTGGCTGAGGTGTACTGAGTAATGGGCGTAAAGTTCGAGTTGTGGGAATGACTACTGTTCTATGAGTGTAGTTGTGGAGCGTTGGATGTGACTACAAGTTGCTGGTACTAATGCTAAGCGGTTGACTGGGTTACTTTGGGAGTGCTTTGTAGGTGGTGAGAGTTGGTAATGATTCTTGGTTGTGGCTTTTTCTGCTTATGATTACGTAGAGAATAAGTAATGAGTGTTACCTTTCTCTGATGAGCGTGGCTTTCGGGTGATCAGTGCAGTAGTTTGGCCACTATCTGGTAGTTGTGCTTAATGGATGGCATGTATGGCGACTGAGAGATGCGTTTGACTGCTAGCTGAGGTGTCTGTCTGTTGGGTAATGGATGTGGATGATAAGTGTTCTGTAAGACCATAAAGGTGTGAGCGTGGCTACTTATCATTTGACGTTGTTTCTGTGACTGATTGGGTCCGTGTTGTGGTTAGTGAGGGACTTGTGACTCCTATTGGTGCTTGTTGTATGTCAGACTAATGATTGATAGAAGTGATGACTGATTAAGGGGTATATTCACTAAATGCCGGATGGTGCTTGAAACTAGTTGTGGGTATGGCTACTTTGTGATGTGTGCGGCTGCTGAAAGGTAGGTGTGTGTGTGCCGAATGTTGGGTTGGTGATTGAGTTAGGGCCAAGACTCCTTAGTGGTGGATGTGGCAAGTCAACTATGGATTGGATTGCTGAGTGATTTATGTGGTGTGATGAACCGATGAACTAAGAAGATGAATATTAGATAACTGGCATGGCTGTAGAAGTTGAATACGGCTTATTGAGTAATCGGTGTGTCAAATGAGAGCTGGATTTGGCCACTGAGTATATGGAGTATGTCTTTAGAGTGGTAGATATTCACTGAGGAATGGACATGGTCTAGTGGGCTATAAGAGTGGCCACTGAATGGAGAGTATATCGACTGAGTGATGGATATAGTTTCTGAGCGGTGCGTATGTTCTACCAAGTGGTGGATGAAGCTGTTGTAAGGTGGGTCGTCCTATCGAGGTGGCTTACTGAATCCTAAAGATAATTCCGAGTAGTAGGTATGGTTGCTGAGTATGACTGCTGAGCTATGGGTGTGGGCGCTGAGTGGGGTAAAATCGGCGTGTCCACTGAGACTCAGGCTTCTTGAATCTAGGTGACGCGTCCTGAGCGATGGGTATGTCTACTGGTTGTTGAGAGTGGGTGGTGGGTGGTAGCTTAATGGTGGGTCTGATTACCAGGTGGAGGGTAAGACGACCGAAAAACAAGTCTAGCTATTTATAGACTTTCCCTAAGAGGTGGGTGGAATTTTCTTTCTTTTGATGCTGATGTATGTGGCTACTGGGTAGTAGGTGAGTCTTTTGCGATATGCCACTGTCTACAGAGAATCTAAAGTAGACTTCTGAATGTTGATTGTGGTCACTGAGTGTTGTGTGTGTGCTGTGTGTGTGTGTGTGTGTGTGTGTGTGTGTGTGTGTGTGTGTGTGTGAGTGATTCATATTAGTAATTACTATTTGTGAATTCATACAGGTGCTGCCCGGTTTCTTAACATTGTATATATGTACCATATCTTTTTTCTGTGTGAGGACACACACACACACACACACACACACACACACACACACACACACACACTTCAGCCTAAACCACTTACCCTTTTATCGACCAGCGCCGTGGAAGAGGGAGGGTATGAACACCTGGGTTGGGTGTGACCCGATCGCCGCGATTAGGACTCGAACCCATTCGTTTTCGACTTCAGGTGGTCCCGTACTGACTCATGGTCACTAAAGCTAACCACTGCATTACGAAGGCCCATGTGTGTGTGTGTGTGTGTGTGTGTGTGTGTGTGTATGTGTGTGTGTGTGTGTGTGTGTGTGTGTGTGTGTGTGTGTGTGTGTGTGTCTCAATACTTAGTTACTGAATCGTGACCATGGTTACCAAGAGCTCCATGTAATTCATCAAGAAATGGAGCGTTATTGAATAATGAGAGGAGTGTGTGGCTCCTGAGTGACGGATGTAGCTGTTAAGTGGTGAGTATTGATTACATCTGTGGCCATTGAATAGTCAGTGTTCCAGTTGCGTGATGCGTGCAGCTCCCTGAGTAATGTGCATGGCTATTGTGTGATGAGTGTGGCAGCTGTGTGATGGGTATGGCTAAAGCATGGTACGAGTAAACGAGCTAAATGATGGTGGGTTGTGACTACTGAAATGTGAAAATAATTAGGAAGTGATAATATAAATGGATTACTAAAGATTTTTGGCATGATAAAAAAAAAAGATGTATATATATATATACATTATCCCGGAAAGCAAAAATGGGTATGTTTGAAGGAATAGTAGTTCCAACAATGTTGTATGGTTGCGAGGCGTGGGCTATGGATAGAGTTGTGCGCAGGAGGATGGATGTGCTGGAAATGAGATGTTTGAGGACAATGTGTGGTGTGAGGTGGTTTGATCGAGTAAGTAACGTAAGGGTAAGAGAGATGTGTGGAAATAAAAAGAGCGTGGTTGAGAGAGCAGAAGAGGGTGTTTTAAAATGGTTTGGGCACATGGAGAGAATGAGTGAGGAAAGATTGACCAAGAGGATATATGTGTCGGAGGTGGAGGGAACGAGGAGAAGAGGGAGACCAAATTGGAGGTGGAAAGATGGAGTGAAAAAGATTTTGTGTGATCGGGGCCTGAACATGCAGGAGGGTGAAAGGAGGGCAAGGAATAGAGTGAATTGGAGCGATGTGGTATACAGGGGTTGACGTGCTGTCAGTGGATTGAATCAAGGCATGTGAAGCGTCTGGGGTAAACCATGGAAAGCTGTGTAGGTATGTATATATATATATATATATATATATATATATATATATATATATATATATATATTATATATATATATATATATACATATATAAGATAGGCAAATTAGAAAGTACCTCTTCTGGTAGACTGATGACTGTATGGCATCATCTCTCCACATATCGTGTAGTATCATAGAACGCTGATACACTATTTCACAACACTGTATAATGAAGCTCAACATAACCACATTCAAACAAATCTAGTTTTAGATATAGACTTTACCAACGGAATCCACCAAAACATATTTCTTACAACTGCAAAGAAAGTCTTTCATACACATCTCAAACATCAAAACATACAAATAGCAAAATAAACACCAAGAAATATGGCTACAGACACACGTAGAACATCAATGCGCTCAGAATGAATTTGCTTCGTAACATATTACCAAATTTATCGTTTCCAAGTTTCGGTTATTCCGTCATTGTTGCTACTTTATTATACCATCCATCGTTTAACTATTCAACAGTAGATCGTAAGGCCTTTTAAATTTGGTTTCCTTTATTAGGTGGCGGGTCATCTATATCGCTAAAGACACGTTGCCACCACATAAAAGCCCTGTCTCTACGAAACAGTATTCAGTACATGGATGTCCCTACTATCGTGGAGGATCCTGGGCTATTAGCAGTAACGGCATGGTGCCCACACCAGTAATCTGTAGCCGTCGGCCTAAGACGATAAAGTACTTCTTTTCCCGGAACATCAAACCAGTAGTGAAGTAGCTAGGGCTCTGATGAACATGCAGGAAGCGGATACACCCGGACAGCTCCTTATCTTCCTCAATTTTTCACACGTCAAAGAGACATGAAGGTGGTGTTACCTAATAGTCTTATGGGAGGTGTCCCTGGCCAGGGGGTCCAGGAGTTACTAGGAGGAGGAGGAGCCACCTCTAACATCGTGTCTCATGCTGCTTTAATTTCCCACTGATCAGTGTGATGAGGATGGGATGCGAGGGAGGTAAACACACACACACACACACACACACACACACACACACACACACACACACACATATTGCAGCGCACTACTGAGGTCTCTTGGTACCGGCGTAAAGGACACTAGAGGCTGATTAATGTCTCTGTTATACTTCCTTGAATCTGTCATTTTCTTTCTTTTTCTATTCAGGATTGTAGTTGTGATATCCAATTTATCTATTTATCTAGGGGGTAAAGAAATATTGCCGTGTCTCAGAACATCAGATATGTTAATATAACTGATCTCAACTGAACTCAAATATGTATTCCCACATTAGATCAAAACCTGTTTTAGTGGTCTATGTGAACTCTCTGCGTAACAATATGGGATTACGTCTACTTTTCAGAGTTCTAAGATGCTTTTTTCTAACCGAATGTGTAAACCAGATTTTGTACATGTACTTGCGTTTTGTTGATATGTGCCTTGAGAAATGTCATTGCTAGCATTCAAGAGAACAAGAACTTTTCTATATCATTGTCCAATCTTTGGGGTAATTCACATCCGATGGCTTTCAGAATTGGGTTATTCTTTCGTAAGATATCTATCATAGTCTGTAGTAGTCTACATCAGACATCGACTCGTGCAATTTCATAACTGCCCACATTGATGTGTGTCCTTTGACCTATGAAATTTATAGAACAAAGACTCTGGGAGTGGTGTAACCAGTTTAACTTCTCTTTTGACCACATTAGTGTGTGAAGCATGAACAATGGGTATTTAAAGTTCCAGCCTCAGATGGTATCACCTAAAGCTAAAGTCGTTAAACATCTCACGACCGCTCGCATCCGTCGTATTCAGGGGATCCAATGCTTTAAGAGTCCATCGATACAAGAGTCTTAGAGGTGTCGGCTCTTCTAAGACACATCTGGATACTGGGAGGGAGAATTCCCCAGACTAATATATAGGAGATCCAATATGTCCAGGGTTGGTTATCATCCAACAAAGGTGTTAAATGAGTACCACCGGCATCTTGTAATGATTCCCTGCAGAAAAACGACTCCTGAGGACACTATGTCCCTATCAGAGTGACATTGCTACGTATTGTATCCAGGTTATCATGTCTAAATATCCCCCACGGAATGTACAAGGAATGATCATTGATGCAGTTCTCCTACGAGACACAACCGTAAAAGTAATGTTTTATAAATCGCCAGGTAACTCAGGTATTTAGAAAACCTAATCTTTTGTCTTACCTCAGTAACAGGTAAGGAACTGCGGTAGTAATTATTAATTCGTTGTACATATGTTTTTCTCAGCATGACTGTACCTATGAGGTAATGACGCAGTGGCATACTTATGAATAGTGACCAGTGACTATAGAAAGAAAAGAAGACAGATCGTATGTGAAGAAGAAATTGCAAAATAAATTGCATCAGTATTATCAAGAGCCGTGGATGAATGAAATGAGCAAAGTGGTGAAGCTGTTAATTACACAAACAGAATGTGGATGTTAAAAATGTTGTGAGAGTAAAGAAAGTTTAGGAGGTGTGGTCTCACGAATGTAGAACTCCCATACTGTGCAAACAGATAATTACACACACACACACACACACACACACACACACACACACACACACACACACACACACACACACACACACACACTCACTCACTCACTCATTCTCACGCGAACACACACACATACACACATACACATACATACACACACACACACACACACACACACACACACACACACACACACATGCAATCAAATGTATTTACACACGTACACATACACAAACATATACGCTCCTTGACGATACAGAACTCAATGAGTTTAAAAAGGAAAATAAGAATCGTGGAGGCACGACCGTCAATCAAAGAATGATTTTTTTGAGAGGTCAGGAGTCTGGTGGGAGACGACCTAAACACAACAATGGGAGCTGGGTTTGGAATGGGTAAAACTAAAGCCAAAGACGCTTACCCGTAGCAGCTGGTAGGTAGCAATGCGAGTGTCTTAGAAATACATCGCAGGAATTCGTCTAAACATAGTTTGATAGATCCCAGATGACTGTGTGCGGAAAAATGGTGAGGGAACCAAAGATTAATGACTTTTTTTGTGTGTGTTTGAGGCTTCAGTTACAGACAGGAGTCCAGATCAAGGGAAAGTATTTACGAATTTTGGGGAAGTGAAAAACCTGTCTTAGAGTGTGCCAGGTTATACAAATTTGGAAAGACGCATTGGGAAAGAAACAGTTATCAAAACGGCCCACCCTTGAGTTGCAAACGGCTACACAGTAATCATGTGACGCAGCAGCTTGCCGAATATTGCGTGGCCCAGGTGATATTGGAGGCTCACAAGCAGCCAGCTCTGGGGAGCGAAAACCAAGGAAATACTTATAGAAGAAGGAAAGTGAGCCAATTTTGTGATACAGAGCAAATGGGTCAAGATCTGAAGTTAGCCTGGGAGAGTTGATAAGTCTGATCGCTTTCGATTCAACTCTGTTTCGGAGAAAAGATATCTCGATGTCTTCATAGAACTCTCAGTTTCTTAGAGACAGACAGCTATTTGAGGAATTGCCAGTAAGTTCAGATTGTATGTCGAGGTTTCTGAAGGTGCCAGATGATCATAAACAAGTCAGGGTACTTTTGAGAGTGTTGAGGGAGCCAGATTGTTTTATAGATTTCTTTCATGGATTAACGAAAATATTCTTAGAATGCTAACAGATCTAGGTCAGCAAGGAGAAAGTCCCCAGAGCTAGAAGGGATGATAAGAACGCTGGTGGAGCCAGAATGTTCAGGTTGATACGATTATGGATCATGCTGGAAGCTGAGAAGTTTCAGGGACCAAGATTAAGGAGATGAATTTCAGATATCGTCAATATAGGTGAGACCAGATCATTAACGAGATTCTAACGTAGGCCGAGCTGGATGCTGCAGAAGCCGGGAGAGTTAGTTCACTGTGGATATGATATCGTAGGTCAGGCTGGGTGTGGCCGACTCGCTGTGGGGTGGCGTTAAGAGCGTAAACATATAAATCATGATATACATGTCATTAGCATTAAGTCTTACGTGGACTACCACGTTAGATAGTTACTAAAGTTGCGCGTAAGTGGTGAGTGTGTGTGTCCTGAAGCTGGTCACGCGGGAAAGTGAGTGTTCGTGATGGGGTATGCCTGCTGCGTCGCTGGTGGCAGATGGGAATCCAATTTCCAAAAGTCTGTCATCAAAATCGCGGTTTTTTTTTTTCTTATTCATTAAACAATTGCCACTACAAGTTGCTCTGTACACCCATACGAACAAAGGTAGGGTCTTACAGATGAGTCTGAATTTAGATTAGATCTCAGCATTTACATTAAGCAATATGTAACGAGGATTAACAGATGTCATATGTATATATATATATATATATATATATATATATATATATATATATATATATATATATATATATATATATATATATATGCTCTATTTTCTAAGTTGTTCGTCTTCTTCTTCTTCGTCTTCTTCTTCTTCTTCGTCTTCTTCTTCTTCTTCTTCTTCTTCTTCTTCTTCTTCTTCTTCTACATCATCCCTTTCTTCTTCCATTTCCTCTTCATTTATCCAAATAATCAAGACGTCACACCTTTCTTTTAATTTGGGACCTGCTACTGTGAAACTCGACAGGCATGTGCTTTGGTTCAGTGGGCTCAGTCACCTTTTCAATATTTTTTCCAAGTCCACAGAAGGTCTTATAGGGTCAGCGGACAAACATCTCGAAAATGTATAATTTTGGCTACTGTTCTATTTACTTTCAATCATGGGAGATGAATCTCTACATTGATATAATTCTTTCCACAAGGTCCATGTTTGCAGTGGACGATTTTGTAATTTGAGTCATTGCTACTAATGTATAGGAGTCAGAGTTCATGAAAATATATATCTTTTGCCTAAAAATGGTCACATATGGACGAAATATCTGTTGATATCAAGAATTCCTCACAACTCTCCTCTCTTCTTCGACGTTTCTGTAATTCCACCTCTGAACTCAGTCTGGGAAACTCCACATTACAAAAATAGCTAGTCTGCCTTTGCGATATTTGGAATCATTTCTAAACGTCGAAATTTCTATTCGTCCAATTAGTGTTTCCGTTTATACAAAGGACTGATCCGTCCTTGTATGGAGTATTGCTCTCACATCTGGGGTGTTTCTAGCTGTTTCCTCACTTGACAGAGTGAAGTAGAAAGCGATCCGACTTATCAACTGTCAAAGGCTGACTTCAAAGCTTGACCCACTTGCCCAACGCTGCAATGCTGGTTCACTTTCCCTCTTCTGTAGGCGTTGCTTTGAGTTTGCCTCCGCGAGCTGGCTGCTTTTGTGCCCATACCACTTGCTAGACCACGTAATACTCGGCAAGGTCGTGGGTCACATGGTTACTGTGTGGCCGTTAGTGACTCAAGAGTGGGCCATTTTGAAAACTGTTTCATTCCCTATGCTTCGAAGCCTTGGAACCCTTTACTCTCTCATGTCTTTCCCAGTAACTATGACCAGGCACTTTTCAAAAGACAGGCTTTTCACTTTCTCCAAAACTAGTAATTACTTTTCTTTGTCTCTTCTTTTCCCCTTTCATTAACCTCTTCATATTTCACTGAAGGCTCGGCCTTGATGTGGGCTTTTGTTCGTGACTGAGGCCTCCAACGCAAGAAAAAGATCTACGAACAAAAAATGAATACAAAGGTGATTATGTGATTGGTAAGCAGTACAGGCAGATACATAAGGAGTTTATCAGTGCTACCTGTTTTTATGTGACTAGAATAGAAAATCAATGAATATAGACAAATACATCAATTGTATTCTTTTGATAGGCAAAAGGAAGTTAAAGCTAAAAGAAAAATGCTGCAGAGACTCCAATTGATTGATTTATCTTTGTCTCTCCTCATATAGAGTATCTAACATTCCTTGGTTTACGCAGAAGTAATCTGACTCAACTCCTCAAGGCCAGCTAACTGTATGGGTATTAGTTTTTCCTCGGAAAAGCAGGATGCATCTCCAGCCTTATCGCTACTGCGTCACGCCAAGCCAACATTAATCATTCAGAGAGATGGCTTTATGAATGCTAAGCAGATGGCCCGCACGCAGTCCTCTGATCAAGCGATAATTTTGGGCAAACAACCTGAGCACGTATGTGGTCTTTATTCCCAGCGCCGCACTAACGTAACGCTGTAGTATCTTTAAGCTCCATCATACATAGTGATATACAGTGAGGTGCATTACGGTGAGATATCATATTCACAGATAAGTTGAAGCATTGTTGTTGAAACTTGTATGGTCATGTGGCTTGTAAGCGTTCGATGAACACACACTTTCACTAATGTGCACTAACGCTTGAAGATCCGCGGGTAGTAATCCAACTAGTCACGGAGGAGAGATATGCTCTTGGAAATAATGAAATTAATCCAATAGAAGTCAGTAGACTCATACAAGGGGCTAGACCCACACACATGGGCGGGAAGGCACCTTACCATACATACTCATTACGAGTGATGAAACCCTATTCAAACCAGTAATGATGCTTCTCAAGATTTTTCTTAATGACGATAAAGTCAAGATACTAGAATAATGGTAGCATAACACCAATGCACAAGAGGTTGACGAGAGAACATACCCCTGAACAACAGACCAGTATCACTATTTGCCATGACCTGCAAAATTCCAGGAAAGAAAAATCAAAGAGATAGATTTTTTTTCCTCGTGGAATAAGCTACTTAAATGACGGGAGAAACTGGACTCGTATAAAAAGATACTGTACGGCGAAAATGTTCGATATCTATAAGGGAGTCAGCAGCATCGTATACAAAATGGACGGGTGTGTGGAAAGTGCATTCTTTGATATTGATTCTCACAGAAGATTGATGATGTTGCTAGACCTCTGATCTGGAGGTCAGAGGAGAGCTTCTTGAATAGACTGGCTATTAACTGACGGAGAAAAGGACAAAGAACACATGCCAGGGGAGCCTTCTCACTCTTGGCGAGAATGATGAGCGGTGTCCCTCACGGTTCAGTGCTGTGATCAATATTCCTTCTCACAGATCCACAGGTACCCTCACTACCAGCGTAGGAGGTGAAAGATACTCTCTGAAAAATATAGAAAGAGATGCAGCAGAACAAGATGGTATCATTAGTCTCTATATGGCCTCGTTATGCCACGATTTTCGAGGAGGAACGATGGAACAGTCACTGCAGAATGGAGAAGATGCAGCAGTGATTGGATAAATGAAATCTGAAACTCAACTCTCGATAGTGCAGTGTAATGAAGATGGAGAGCAGTTTCAGCAGACAATACTGTCTCGCCAGTAAATCATACGGAATCGGTCAATACATACATGTAAAATCGCCTGTATCTGTCAAGATCACCATCTTCATCACAGTCTGCACCACTCTAATCACTACAGCTATCAGCAGCAATTATATTGTTTGATGTTGGGCCATAATCGTTTCTTTTATATATTCAATGTTCCCACTACTTTGTTTACTATCATCACTACAATATTAGGAGTTTGACAACCTCACAATTGGTAATGCATCCTTCTAACGTCTTATCGCTGTTTCTCTGAACACCACATTATCATCGGAAATCCTGATTCGTTAACATTGCCCGAAGTAAAAAAAAAATGATATCTTCATCCTCCACTCTCACAACTCTCTCTGTTATCTCCATCATATTGGCATCCTTATCACTATCTTCATTCAGCCACTTGTACTCTCAGCATCACCAGAATTACATTCGTCATCACCATTTCCACTATCATTAGAAGTATGACTCTCGTCTTCACCAGTGTCATGTACGTCTACCATCCTCACCATACCTCTTTCTCTTTTAGTATTTCAGTTGCCACAATTCATCACTCCTGCCGCAATTACCATCGCCAACACTATCCACAGTATCATCACTTCTATTCTCACTAACCATCACTACACTCACTCTCATCACCACTACCGCCACTACCACTAACTCGGATCACTACCTTCAATATCTGGACCCTCCACAACGGCCATAGAGACTCCACCATACAAAACAGTGATGATTGCCACTATAAAATCCTGAGTGCACGACCCACGAACAGTCCTCCGCTCACGATTCACCATGACTGGACAAATCAGATGCTGCAGAATATAAACAGACAAGAGTCGTGTTCATCCAGTCACCAGAACCACTGACACCAGGACATCAATCAGCAAGGATGGACAACAATGATTAATATACATATATATATATTCAAAAAGAAATATCGTAAGAATGATGAAAAAAGTTAAAATTGTAAAAAATTCGAAAATATATGAATGTATCAATAAATATGTAGTAACTGATTTACATAATCATTTGAAACTGGTATTATCGGACTGTAGGTGCCACATTGTGCTTTATTTTGAGAGTAAGATTCAGAGATTGAATTGAATATGCTAATGTGTACTTCATAGTGCCACTGCAAGCAGAATACTTGAAGTAACATGAACCAACACTTGGGTATTGCAGTTCAAGCCCTCAACAAAGTACTGGTGTTGAAAGCTATCCACTGCAGCAAAATATCATAGTATTGTCAACATGATAAAATCAAGAGCTTACCACCATATTTACTCAGTAACAGCCATTTTAGAGAGATAAACTACGGAAGCAATACATTCGCAGTTGTTCTCAGTAATTAGTCAACATCAAGATACCTCAACGAAAAATACCTGGAGCATAAGACCCTCTCTTGCTATGGGTCATGTAACCAGCAGCAATGATCACTACGCAAAATGAAAAAAACGCTAAGGTAATCAAGGAGCTGCTGCTGTGATAAGACTTTATAACCACATGGCTAAAATCACCCACACTAGAAGATCAGCTCATTCAAGTCGGTCATTTATTCCAAGTTTGCCTCGACATCGTCATCTCAAACAGATGGATTTATGGACACACGGTCACTATCAGTCAGCTCCCAGAGACTGACATCATCACTAGACATTAGGTAACGTCGGCAACTCAGTAATCTTGACAAGATGCTGGCAATCAACCAAACCACTGACATAACCAGATACTAAACACGGTTAACCTGAAACCACTCCTAATACCAGTCGGTTATAAAACACACTTTTCTCTATCACAGAGAAGAGCTAGCCTGTAGAAATGCTTCTATTGTCATCCGTCAATAAACTTTTAGCTGCTAGGATCTCCACTACAGGGGAAGCCTATACGTCAACATAATTGTAATCTTAGAGTGTATTGATAGTTGTGTCAAACACAAGATTCATGAAATACATATCAAAATTCTCCATCCCAAAGGTAACTTCCGGACCTATAAACCCTACTTAAACATTCTAGCCTCATTACTTGTCCAAAGGAATCTCTCGAACACGAAAGCAAATGGTAAGAGAACCAATGAACCAGCCGCTACACCGCCACTACTCACCTCTCCTGACACACCAACCTGTAGTGGTCAACAAGATGTGTGACACAGGCAGATGAACCCTGATAGGGCCGGCTGGTGTGGGGAAAGCTGCCGACGATGGTGGCCTCCAGGAGTTCCCACGGGTTAGGTCATGGATACTGTGGAGGGTTCTTAGTCATCTGTTCATTCTGCTCGGTAGAATATCTCTTGATGATACACTGGTACACATCATCAGACACCTTGGATGAAAAAAAAACAAAAAAAACTCTTGAATAAACACATAGATGAACTGATCGGTGGGCAAAGAAAGACGAAAGATATCTCTATGAGGTATACTTTCTGTATTACGGATTCTAAGATACTGGGATAGAAGACATATCTGTATGTTACATAGCACCATCTATATACACTCCGTATTTTTCACTAGTCAAATTTTTTCCAACAGCCTTGTTCTTTTTTTTTTCTACCTTTCTGTTTTCACTTGCCTCTTCATGGGAAATGATAGAGACTAGGAAGTTATGAATGAGTATATAAACGTATCAACAGAAAAATGGACACTCCTTTAGGTTATTGGGTAAATGAATATGAAGACTAATGGAGTGCACGAATGTAAAAGATGCCCATTAATTTCTTTCATATCTCGTAAAAGATAGTATATGAGTATTAAGATGAGTCAAATACCAGCCTTCAGATTATCATTAACAGTTTTAATTTACTTCATTCAATATTTTTCTTTCATAGGAACTGGTAACCCTTATTTGCAAAGCCAATTAGAGTGCGTTAGATACGGATTGTGATACTTTCTCTTACATTTTATGGAGGACGGACCGGATGATATATATATATATATATATATATATATATATATATATATATATATATATATATATATATTCTTTTTCTTTTTTTCTTTTAAACTATTCGCCATTTCCCGCGTTAGCGAGGTAGCGCTAAGAACAGAGGACTGGGCCTTTTTTGGAATATCCTCACCTGGCCCCCTCTGTTCCTTCTTTTGGAAAATTTAAAAAAAAAAACGAGAGGAGAGGATTTCCAGCCCCCCCGCTCCCTCCCCTTTTAGTCGCCTTCTACGACACGCAGGGAATACGTGGGAAGTATTCTTAATCCCCTATCCCCAGGGATGAAATATATATATATATATATATATATATATATATATATATATATATATATATATATATATATATATATATATATATATATATATATATATATGATAAAATATATATATATATATATATATATATATATATATATATATATATGTATATATATATATACATATATATATATATATATATATATATATATATATATATATAAAATATATATATATATATATATATATATATATATATATATATATATATATATATATATATTTTTTTTTTTTTTTTGCTTTGTCGCTGTCTCCCGCGTTTGCAAGGTAGCTCAAGGAAACAGACGAAAGAAATGGCCCAACCCACCCCCATACACATGTATATACATACGTCCACACACGCAAATATACATACCTACACAGCTTTCCATGGTTTACCCCAGACGCTTCACATGCCTTGATTCAATCCACTGACAGCACGTCAACCCCGGTATACCACATCGTTCCAATTCACTCTATTCCTTGCCCTCCTTTCACCCTCCTGCATGTTCAGGCCCCGATCACACAAAATCTTTTTCACTCCATCTTTCCACCTCCAATTTGGTCTCCCTCTTCTCCTCGTTCCCTCCACCTCCGACACATATATCCTCTTGGTCAATCTTTCCTCACTCATTCTCTCCATGTGCCCAAACCACTTCAAAACACCCTCTTCTGCTCTCTCAACCACGCTCTTTTTATTTCCACACATCTCTCTTACCCTTACGTTACTTACTCGATCAAATCACCTCACACCACACATTGTCCTCAAACATCTCATTTCCAGCACGTCCATCCTCCTGCGCACAACTCTATCCATAGCCCACGCCTCGCAACCATACAACATTGTTGGAACCACTATTCCTTCAAACATACCCATTTTTGCCTTCCGAGATAATGTTCTCGACTTCCACACATTCTTCAATGCTCCCAGAATTTTCGCCCCCTCCCCCACCCTATGATTCACTTCCGCTTCCATGGTTCCATCCGCTGCCAGATCCACTCCCAGATATCTAAAACACTTTACTTCCTCCAGTTTTTCTCCATTCAAACTCACCTCCCAATTGACTTGACCCTCAACCCTACTGTACCTAATAACCTTGCTCTTATTCACATTTACTCTTAACTTTCTTCTTTCACACACTTTACCAAACTCAGTCACCAGCTTCTGCAGTTTCTCACATGAATCAGCCACCAGCGCTGTATCATCAGCGAACAACAACTGACTCACTTCCCAAGCTCTCTCATCCCCAACAGACTTCATACTTGCCCCTCTTTCCAAAACTCTTGCATTCACCTCCCTAACAACCCCATCCATAAACAAATTAAACAACCATGGAGACATCACACACCCCTGCCGCAAACCTACATTCACTGAGAACCAATCACTTTCCTCTCTTCCTACACGTACACATGCCTTACATCCTCGATAAAAACTTTTCACTGTTTCTAACAACTTGCCTCCCACACCATATATTCTTAATACCTTCCACAGAGCATCTCTATCAACTCTATCATATGCCTTCTCCAGATCCATAAATGCTACATACAAATCCATTTGCTTTTCTAAGTATTTCTCACATACATTCTTCAAAGCTAACACCTGATCCACACATACTCTACCACTTCTGAAACCACACTGCTCTTCCCCAATCTGATGCTCTGTACATGCCTTCACCCTCTCAATCAATACCCTCCCATATAATTTACCAGAAATACTCAACAAACTTATACCTCTGTAATATATATATATATATATATATATATATATATATATATATATATATATATATATATATATATATATATATATATTCTTTTCTCCATACATATTCGCCTTTTCCCGCATTAGCGAGTTAGCGCTAGGAGCAGAGTACTGAGCCCCAGAGAGAATATCCTCACTTGGCTTCCTTCTCTGTTCCTTCTTTTGGAAAACTAAAAACGGGAGGGGAAGATTTCCAGCCCCCCCCCGCTCCCTTCCATCTAAGTCGCCTTATACGACACGCTGGGAATCCGTGAGAAGGATTCTTTATCCCCTATCCCCAGGGGTATATATATATATATATATATATATATATATATATATATATATATATATATATATATATATATATATATATATATATATATATATATATATACATATATATATATATATACATCAGTTGTTGTTCGCTGATGATACAGCGCTGGTGGCTGATTCATGTGAGAAACTGCAGAAGCTGGTGACTGAGTTTGGTAAAGTGTGTGAAAGAAGAAAGTTAAGAGTAAATGTGAATAAGAGCAAGGTTATTAGGTACAGTAGGGTTGAGGGTCAAGTCAATTGGGAGGTAAGTTTGAATGGAGAAAAACTGGAGGAAGTAAAGTGTTTTAGATATCTGGGAGTGGACCTGGCAGCGGATGGAACCATGGAAGCGGGAGTGAATCATAGGGTGGGGGAGGGGGCGAAAATCCTGGGAGCCTTGAAGAATGTGTGGAAGTCGAGAACATTATCTCGGAAAGCAAAAATGGGTATGTTTGAAGGAATAGTGGTTCCAACAATGTTGTATGGTTGCGAGGGTGGGCTATAGATAGAGTTGTGCGCAGGAGGGTGGATGTGCTGGAAATGAGATGTTTGAAGACAATATGTGGTGTGAGGTGGTTTGATCGAGTAAGTAATGTAAGGGTAAGAGAGATGTGTGGAAATAAAAAGAGCGTGGTTGAGAGAGCAGAAGAGGGTGTTTTGAAATGTTTTTTTCACATGGAGAGAATGAGTGAGGAAAGATTGACCAAGAGGATATATGTGTAGGAGGTGGAGGGAACGAGGAGAAGTGGGAGACCAAATTGGAGGTGGAAAGATGGAGTGAAAAAGATTTTGTGTGATCGGGGCCTGAATATGCAGGAGGGTGAAAGGAGGGCAAGGAATAGAGTGAATTGGATCGATGTGGTATACCGGGGTTGACGTGCTGTCAGTGGATTGAATCAGGGCATGTGAAGCGTCTGGGGTAAACCATGGAAAGTTGTGTGGGGCCTGGATTTGGAAAGGGAGCTGTGGTTTCGGGCATTATTGCATGACAGCTAGAGACTGAGTGTGAACGAATGAGGCCTTTTCCTAGTGCTACCTCGCACACATGAGGGGGGAGGGGGATGGTATTCCATGTGTGGCGAGGTGGCGATGGGAATGAATAAAGGCAGACAGTGTGAATTGTGTGCATGGGTATGTGTCTGTGTGTGTATATATATGTGTACATTGAGATGTATAGGTATGTATATTTGCGTGTGTGGTCGTGTATGTATGTACATTGTGTATGGGGGTGGGTTGGGCCATTTCTTTCGTCTGTTTCCTTGCGCTACCTCGCAAGCGCTGGAGACACGACAAAGCAAAATATAAATAAATAAATAAATAAATATATATATATGTATATATATATATATATATATATATATATATATATATATATATATATATATATATATATATATATATATATATATATATATATATATATGCTGTAAAGATAGGAATGGGTCAAGCAGTAGACCTTACATAAGCACAAATGGTCAAAGAGGAAAAGGTGGAGGTGAACAGACAAAACATTTACTCATTGATTACTTCCACAATGGGACTGAACTCGCAACCTTCTGTACGACCTCGCACATACTTCATGCCGTTTTGGTACCGAACTGCGACTCGATGATGAGGATTGTTGTAGGAGATAAGGGAGGCACGGATGATGTAGCAGCTACTACGCGAACGTGGTCTGGCAATGGTTAGAGAGAGCGTGGAGGGGGGGTCAGTATGTTGAATGCCTTTTGATTTTTGACGTAAGAGAGACCGAAGATGATATTACGAGATACTTTTGGATACTTTCTACGCTTTCTCTACAAGTCCACGTTTCCCTCATTCGCAAATACATGTGAATGCTGTTTGTGTTACGGGGAAGGAGTTTTACACTCGTTTTGCCCACTTTACACTGTTATGATTGTGTACACGAGCACACACTCCCCAGCCTAAGCCATGTACCCTTTTTTCTATCTGCCTCGAGGGAGGATGAAGATGTGTGTGTGTGTGTGTGTGTGTGTGTGTGTGTGTGTGTGTGTGTGTGTGTGTGTGTGTGTGTTGATTACCAATTCTTAATTATTTAATTGGACCGTATGGGGGGGGGGGCGATATTTACACTCTTGGGGCCCCATCTCATGTGTTTGTATGGGCGAGGGTAACACGAGAACATCAATTCCTAGTCGCTTTGCTCATCCTTCAGCAGTTAAGACGGAAGTTAATATTGTAACGACGCAGAAGTAAGTTTTTGAAATCCTAAACGAAGATGTAAATATAAATCTAATACACAGATGCGAAACTACAGGACATGATAATCAATAGCCTATCATAGTTTTACTTCGGAGTCAAATACATCTCGACAGTAATAAGATAATGTGAATATATCTTTAACACTAAGATGACCACAAATTATCATAAACTCGTGAAGTATAAACAGAAGCAAGAGAAAAATAATCTTAACGATGCTGACGCCAAATTGAAGACACGTTCCACTACTAATTTTCTGACACAAGGATGTGGGAACAAAAGAGGACGACTGGAGATACCACTCCATCATCAATATATATATATGAAGAAAATGTACACATGTATTCTTGGTACTACCGTCCCCCCAGCCAGACGAACCTCATTCAGGTAGTCTTATCCCGAAGGCTTCCTGGGTTACCCCGGCTGACCCTGCATGACTGATGGGGTCGTGGGTCCGTCCGTACCTTGGCTAATTCCCAGCACCGCTACTAAAGGGTAGAGAGTTACGCTCACCGGAGAACACGAGGGTCATCTATACCCAGAATTTTGGCGGGATACCGAGCCAACACTGTCTGTGTTGGTCGTGATTACCTCACACTTGCGTTGAAGAAAAAGTTGATAGTAAAATAAGAGGAGGAGTGAAGATGCTAAACAATTAGAAATTGTTTATAAAATATGAGTATAGTTATATCATTATGTTTGGTTCAGTATTGAGTCAAAATAAGGACCCCATTCTTGCTGGTTTATCGTACTGTATCCGAGACTTCCATAGTTTTGACAGTAATCATTACTGTATTCTTCGAGAAAAAAGAAAATCGTTGAATATCAAGTTCCTTCTCTAGTACATTACTAGTAGTAAAAAAGACAACATCGTTACGCCATCATTTATAAAGTTCTTGAGGTTTCTACGTCAAATAATATTCCCCTCTTTTCATAACAAGTGTAGTGACGATTACATAGTTACAGTGTCATTTATAGAGGTCTTGAGGCTTCCCCGTCGAATAACTTTCCCGTATGCATAACAAATAGTAGTAAAGATTACATAGTGACGCCATCATTTATGAAAGTCTTGAAGTTTCCGCGTTGAATAATTTTCTCCCTAGCTTACCGCGAGTAAAAAACTAGGTCAGTAGACAGCAAGGAGAGCGTCAGTCAGAACCAGGAGCAAGACACGACGGCGCAAGAACTAGACATGGTACAGGAGCGGCGTGCCTGCTGCCTCCAGGTAGGTCGTCGTTAACGGCTCACGAGAGGTACACCGCCGCCAGAGACTCCCATTGTTCTTCTGCCACGACCACTTGATACACTGCGGACGCCCGATGAAGCGGTCACCGAGACAGTTGCCACATCAGTCATATAGTCCATTATACCTCGCTGCACGGCAGTATGGCAGACACACTGGAAACGTCAGTTCCACTACTGATATATGGCTTCCTATTCTTGCAACGAAGGGTTTTAGCTTCATTTTTCTTTTCGTAACTCATTACTGATGCAGCATTCAAAATATGTCTATAGGAAAGACAAAAAAAAGGAGCATTATAAAGGCGACAAATAACCTCGGATCCTAGGACAGAGTAATCACGAATTAAATAACTTTCTAATCCCTAGTATGAGCACCTAAAGTGGACAGATAGACTTGCAACTAACATCATCTGGTTGAGAAAGATATATTGTGAACTGCATATCTCAGAGGTATCATTGCTCTTTTGCTGCGAGTGTTGTTGTGTAAGTCAGAGTTTCCGTGGAAGGATGCAAGATTATGACTTCGACTTGAGATGTGTTATAGTTTAAGTATTGTTTTGAAATGCACACGTTTCAGATCACAATTTCTATATGAATTTTCATTCTTACAGGTAAAATAAAGTTAAAGGATGCATATATTTTGCTTCTAGCTTACAACGAAAGATTTAGTACACTAGATTTACATACTAAGCGGTAGAACGGGACAGAATTCATGAACTGAACTGATTTAGTACATTCGAGGAATATCACTACCCAAATGTTACATGCTAAGTAAACACTCAGGTCAGATCAATTTAAACTGCTAAAGGGCGTTCCTGTTCGTCTGTCCCTCCATGGTCTGAAGACTCGGCTGAGAAGTTGCCATAACTAACCCCTCCACAACACACACACACACACACACACACACACACACACACACACACACACACACACACACACACACTGTGAAAGTAATCAAGAACGGTAATACAACATAACAGAATCACATTATGGCTGAGTTGTAATCCTAGAATATGTACACTTTTTGAAAGAGTCATACACACAGTGGTGTTCAGAACCAGGCCGTGTAGGACAATAACGTAATATAACTTATAACACAACAACCTGCTTTCCAAGACAGCAAATGCAGTCGGACGTGATGATATAACTCTGCTTTTGATGACATGGTAACCCAGTTTGAGGTGAAATGATACGGTGAATAAAAAGACACAGTAATTAATGTAAACTGGGGCTATGCCCATGATCGTGATCCACTCATCTTGGTGCCCGAGTTGTTTCGACCATAATTCTAGGAATACCTGAAGTTTAAAACAGGAAGATAGAATAGTTAGCCTATGATATATACCTGTTATTGTATTACTGCTCGAGGAAAATTAACATGGTCTCAATGGTCAAAACCTTAACACAATGTAATTCAATTAGTGAAGGACTTTGTGGGTAAAGACGTAGTGCATTAAGATGGAAAAATCTTTCCAACTGCAATATGCTGCAAGTGGTGTATTTCTTCCTCTATGTGCTCACGAATACTTAAATTTAATCTGTTAACATTTCCTTAATGTCATCAGAAGTAGAATAAGTATGAGGAGAATATACTGATAATTCAGTGAATTCGTGATATATATTTTAACAAGCGAAGGATGATATCTTTTATTAACAAGCGAAGGATGATATCTTTTATCAACAAGCGAAGGATGATATCTTTTATTATCTAGCGAAGGATGATATCTTTTATTAACAAGCGAAGGATGATATCTTTTATTAACAAGCGAAGGATGATATCTTTTATTATCAAGCGAAGGATGATATCTTTTATTAACAAGCGAAGGATGATATCTTTTATTATCTAGCGAAGGATGATATCTTTTATTAACAAGCGAAGGATGATATCTTTTATTAACAAGCGAAGGATGATATCTTTTATTATCAAGCGAAGGATGATATCTTTTATTAACAAGCGAAGGATGATATCTTTTATTATCTAGCGAAGGATGATATCTTTCATTATCAAGCGAAGGATATCTTTTCAAGGACATAGGTGATGATGAAGGAATCTTTCTTGACGATTTAAATGGTCACCAACGTGTTATCTTACCCTCGTGGTAAAACGTTTAGATATCAAGTAACAAATCGCGTTGTCCAAACTCAAATAAAATCGACAAATAGATAAGACATAAACAAATAAAGAAACAGATATCTAACATCTGATTACGTTTATAAAGAAATACAGTAGAGGTGTGAGTTCCACTTCTTAGATAAATGTTAATATAAATATGCGAGGAGGAGGGAGTTATCAAGTGTTAGTGTAGGGTCAATATATCTTGTCTGCACAGAGTAAATAAAAAGTTGTTGATGACAGAAGCAAATATAGAGAAGGTGATGAGGAGGAAAAGATAATAATGATCATGATATCGAAGAAGGGATGGGAGAATGAAGATAATTCATCCAAAGAAAAAATAAGATTCATATAAATGCAGGGGAAAATAGATATGAAAATATGAGATATAGCAAGATAAGGAGACGGTACTTGAAAAAACAAATTAGATAAAGGAAAAATAGGATATAAAGAGAAAGGGGAATGACAGAAAACCAGAGATAGACGGAGACCAAAGAGACAAAATCCATATATATAGTCTATATAAAGCCTATGGTGTCGTCCACAGCATCTAACATAGCTGTTCTTCCTGGAAAACATGTCCTCAATGTTGTTCCCTACAACAAGGATCCTCACTGTTACCCCCATATCTTGGGTCTTACTCCTCCCTCTCTTTCATCATGTGTCCCGGATATTGTCCCTTTGTGTCCAGCATCCAGGGTGTTCTTCCTCTTCAACTTGCATCCTTAGACGTCGTTGCTGTGCAACATGCATTTAGACTATTGTCCCTTTAATACATGCGCACCCTGGGTGTTCTATCCTTTCAGCAGGAATTCTGGGTGTTGCACTCCGGTGCATATAAGCATACAGAGGTGAGGGTGTGTGATGGGATTGGCCAGGGGCTGGGAGAGGCTCCATCACCACTCACTAACTCTATTTACTTCATTATCATATCACGTCACTTGTGATTTTCCTCCTCTGCCTCGTTCATCATTCGACTTTTCCTCCTTTAACAGATATATCTTCCTCCTCGTTATATTCTCTTAGTTTCATTTTTGGCTTTGTTAAGCTCATTATTTTCTTATTTCTAATTTCATTTGATGTCTTGGTTCACTAAGCACCTGGCTCTCCCGATTTCAAGTACAGCTGCCTCCGCCAGATATACACTGTAACCCTCACCTGGAGCAGTATTCCAAGCGTGAAATGAGCACTCTCGTCCTGAATTTCATTTTCTTACGACATTAACAAAAAGTAAGAAAGGAAAAAGAAAATATGACTAGATCTTAGTTATTATTCTACTAATGTAATGATTAAAGACTCTCGTTAATCTTATTTGTTAGATATTCTTATCACAGTTTGTATATTTTCTTTCTATATTCTTGTCTTTATCTATATTTACTCATGTAATGACTCATCTCTCTGTCTAATGCCAAACGAAGTCTATTCGTGAATGTATGTACGAATGATCCCGTTTGTGGAACCGCATGACG